>NW_006408717.1:4789997-4809596 GCF_000296735.1 Chrysochloris asiatica
ATTTAATTTAATTGTTCTTACCTATAAGATGGAGTCCTGGTGTAGCACTGTGGGTTAATGCACCAGA
The DNA here is from genome assembly GCF_000296735.1 of Chrysochloris asiatica. Lineage (NCBI taxonomy): Eukaryota > Metazoa > Chordata > Mammalia > Afrosoricida > Chrysochloridae > Chrysochloris > Chrysochloris asiatica. The sequence goes on from NW_006408717.1 coordinate 4,790,065, forward strand.
CAGCAAAGTCATTTGAACTGCAAGGTTGGCAGTTCAAGCTCACCAGATGCTCCTTGGAAACCCTATTCAGGGTTGCTATGGGTGGGAACTGACTCAATGGCACTTCACAACAACAACAACAACAACAAATCTATAGGATGGAGTCCTGATGTGGTGCTGTGGGCTAATGTGTCAGACTGCAATGTCATTTGAACTGCAATGTCAGTGGTTCAAGCTCACCAGCTGCACCTTGGAAACCCTATACAGGGTCGTTATGGGTCAGAATCGACTCTAAGGCACTTAACAACAACTACCTATAGGATAAGCCCTGCATTATTAACCAACATGTCACCTGTTCAAACCCAGACCTGTTCACAATGTCTGTTCCAAGTCACTCTTTGGAAACCTTATATAGGGACTCTATGAGTCGGAACCAACTCAATGGCATATAACAACAGCAGCAACAATATCAAAAGTCATGTGAAATACCTTGTGTTTCTGTCAGTATTTGAATAGCCTCAGTGTTTTATTCAAAACACTCAGCTACTTAATTAGCATAGGACCTTACATGCCATTTGAAAATATGAAACCTTTATCTTTTAACTCAGTTTTGCTTTCACGCATATCATGGCTCTAAAATCAGAGTTGTGATATTTATTAGCTGTCTTTGCAAAACTGTGAATAATACATCTTTCACATTTCATTGAGAAGAAAAGAAACTTAATCCCACCAGGATCTCTATTATTAGTTCTTCCTCTTGATTTTTCCCCACGGGGATTTTATGTTGGCCAGATGGTATTCTGAAGACTTCCTAGACATATCAGCATTTTAGAAAGCAAAAATCTATTTTTTGCATTTGGTAATTAAATTTTATATCTTGCTGTCTGGTTTAAAACATCCAAACAAGTCAATATTTGGTCCATATTCAATACTGTACAGTCATTCTCTTCTTCACATAACAGAGCATTTTCCTTTTCAATAAAGTTCTGTTTTTTGTTTGTTCCTTTAGATACCAGTAATTAGTTACTCAATTATACCCTCTGTTTCCTTGAATTCTACCAATTCTGAGGCATGCTCTAACAATCCACATCTTTATGCTACAGTTTCTTTCTAGTGAATGCCAATTAAATTTCAGCAGCAGCAAAAATTGAAATATCCCTTTCTGTATTCATCATAGAATGTTTATCTTCCATGGAGAATTGCTAAATGAAGTGTTGGAGAATCAGTCCAGTGGGAAATGGCTTACTTCTCAAATTGGCCCAATCCTCATTTTTAAACTTATGGAAGTCTCCACAAGTAGTTGCCTTCATGGTCAAAGCTCTCATAAACGGGAAAATAATCACTATGTCATATAGTCTGTCATAAATGCTTCTAATAGTGTAATATCTCAAAAGCTTAATTCCAAGTATTTCCTTTATGGAATAAATAAATATAATCTCCATGTGGAACCTTCTGACTTTTGTCCTATGTCATAGTAGTATTGAAAAATATGTCCTTTCTATGTAAAGTCAGAGTCCCTGGATGTCACAAACAGTGAACCACTCATCTATTCACCAATAGATTGGTAGTTTGAATTCACCCAAAGGCTCCTTGGAACAAAGCCAGGCAAACTACTTCTAAAAATTCACAGCCATAAAAAAAAAAAAAAAAAGAATCTAGGGAAAACAAGTTCTATTCAATACATGGGGTGGCCAAGAGTCAGAATCAACTTGAAAACAACTGGCTAAATGAAAACAGCTATCTTGTTTCCAAAAAAATATTTTGTCAGCAAGAATCTTTTGTCTTACCTACTTAATACTATGTAATATTCAAAGGTTAGCGGTTCCTCTTTGTTGTTGTTGTTGTCAAGTACTGTAGAGTCGGTTCCAACGCATAGTGACCCTGTTTAAGTATACTTAAAAAAAAACAAACAAACCTGGGTTTTCCTAAACTGATTATTTATTTTTCTTATTTGCCTTTGTACAAAAGAATATCTCTGTCTGGAAAGTATTTCGTTTCTTCTTTATTTATGTAAATATCTAGCCTCCCTTAAAACTGTTCAAATCCCATGTTTATGGGACCTTCCCTGAGCATCTCTTTCTAATATATACATACTACGACAGAGAAAGAGAAAGAGAGACTTAGCTGTTTTCCTTTTCCCTTGTCCTCCAATTCCAGTAACATTTTATAGTAATGCTCACTGGATTGTAACTATTGTCCACACTTTTGTCTTCCATTACGTTACTAGGTCTGAGGCACAGTGTGCACAGTTTGTTCATCTTTGGACCCTAGGACCTTAGCCCAACATTTCCATGGTCAGAGGCAGTCAATATATATTTGACCAAATATTATAGTCAGATTATTATTTTAAAAAATTCTTAAATTCCAGAAGATAGCACTGTCATTCTTCTATATTGAAGTTAGTATCTGTAACCATAAGAATCAAAAGTAGGTATACTTATTATTTTTTAAACTTAATTTTTAAAGTTTTACTTGAGACAAAACTAAAATATAAAGTTTCTAATAAGGTGGATGGATCTGACTTTATTACCAAAATGAGCTCATATTTAGAATAGAAAATGTCTAAAAAAGCAAGATCCTGAGTAAAATTAGACTTTGTAACTAAAAATTTCATTAACTACTGTGCTCTCTTTAAAAACAAATCATTATTAATTGATAATTTATGAAACAACAAAGGCAGCTGAAAGTGATTGAAAGCTAAACACAGTTAGTTGTTGTTTTTGTTAAATGCTGTCAAGTCAGTTCCGACCCATATTATTTTAGCGGTCAACAAGCATTAAGGCCCTAGTTACCTTACACACCAATATTATTGTTGTTAAGTGCCATCAAATAGGTTCCAACTCTTAGCAACCATTTATAGGGTTTCTAAGGAGCAGTTAGTAGGTTTGAACTGTCTACCTTGTGGTTAGCAATTCAGTGTTTATCTTACAGTACCACACCATAATCTCAAATTATACAAATTATAGTCATCTGAGCTCATTTTAAACAGAGACTGGCATTTTTATTTTAAAAACAAACAAACATAAAAACACATTTTAAAATTATTCATGATATACAACATTTCATGTGCTAATGACTTATCCCCTATGATTTTTTTCTGATAACTACAAAGATAAGATTTTCTGTTAAGATGATTAAAATGATTTTTCTAAGAATGTACATGGATGTTTGAAAGAGAGGAAGTAGAGTTTATGAATTCCAAAATAGCACTACTTGAAAACATGTGCATGAAAGAACTCTTATAAGCATTCTTTGAGTGATTTTTTCCTCTCTCCTCCCTCCACTCCCCATGCCTTTAAAAAAAAAAAATTTTTTTTAAGCTTTGGGTGGAGTTAAGAACTCTTTTCAAATTTTAAACAATAACTGGAAATCCTGAAAAGGTACTCTCCTTTATCCAGTAAAGGAAAAACACTTTTAAGCTTTTTTTTTTTTTTTTTCTTGTGCTAAGAATTGTTTAGCAAGGGATTTACTCAGTCAGTGGCTTCTACTTTGGACAGAAAGTTCAGTTTTAACAGCCTAATAATATAATGCCATCTGTGTTTATTTTCCCCTCCAAAACATAGGGTTGTTTTTTTCCCCCAAATACATCAAGTACATGAACCTAATAATCCAGATTAATATATCAACTCAACTAATACTTTACTTTTAGCAAATGGTGCAATTAGCTAAAGGTTGAAAATATCTATCAGAAAAAATATAAATCTTTATGCATTTTGCAAATACAAAATCTATAGTGTCTGAAAATTTAAAATTTTGACAAGATTCTGATTAATAAGTAATGATGTCTTCTGATTATATTTTCCAGGGTAGAGGTAATATGATATGAGAAATAGAGGCACACACATATGGTTAGTAGTTAGAGAACTGGGCCAGGAGTCCAAGGACCACAGAATCACAGAATCACTCCCCCAGCTTGCTGCAAATCTAGACCATCTGCCAGAACCATTCACACATCTACTTGAAATTATAGAGGCTTATTTGTAGATACAATGGAAAATAAAATTTGATTTTCATTAATAATGTATTTTACATTACTTTAAATACTATAAAGTGATAATAAATATAGAAAGATATAGATCAATAGATTGATCGATCGATAGATCGATCGATAGATCGATTGATAGATAGATAGATAGATAGATAGATAGATAGATAGATAGATAGATAGATATAGATAAACAGGGGTTTCAAAAAATTCATTGAAAATTTCATGAAAAGATAATGGACTATTTCCACAGACTTTTAAACCCCCCTTATATATTTACAACTCACTTATAGACATGGATAAGTTACAAAGACCAGGTGTTTATACAGAAGTGGCAGTTTGTGAAAATAGAGGATAATGACATCACATCATCCCCTCACCTGTAGCGTGAACATCCTGCCAGGCTTCTTTTGAGGTCACTTGCCCTCACTGTCTCCCCCGTTCCCACAATACCTCAGGATAACATCAGCTCCTACTTTGATTCTAAAAAATTTATGTGGTGCCAGGTTTTCTCTTCCCAGGACATCTACAGTGACTTAAAAACCATCTCAATGGACATATCACTAAAATAGCCAGACATATACCACACAGTGCCTAATCTTTCGTGCTTCTACTCGAGTCTTCAGAGAGCAAGTTAAACCATAAAAGAATAGCTTCCTAATCATCTAGATATTCACTTGATCAATAAAAATAGACAAGAACAGTGGCTAGATTTCTGCCTCCATCTGAAAGTCATGAGACGATTTTGATTCAGGAAATTCTGATGTTCCTAATTTTGTGCCTTTTATTTCTCAACCTGAAGGTGTATGTAGAGCAACTGGGAACTGCACCTTTTCTATACAACCCTGAAAGAAGGTCTTGGTTACCCTTTACCATTTGCACTGAAGCAGCACTGAAATAGATCTTAATTGCTAAGGAGAAATGCTTAACACATCTGAGTGTATATGTCATTGTTTGTGTTGTTGCTTATCTTTCACTTTGCATTGTTCATGCTTGCCTTTTCTTGGGCTCTAAACTTGCTTCCTGAAGAGCAGTTGTTTTATATGAATTGTGTATAGAACTGACATTTTGTATCTCAATTGGTTTTCGTTCATAATATCTCTTTTGCCTGACATGTACTGAATTCATTAGACAAAATGATTTATGAATGCCAGAATAAGCTGACCACCACTAAATAATATTTTTTAACTTAAAAATCTTTCAACAAAAAGACAAAAACATATAAAATACGAATACATGCAAAAGATCAATAATATGAATATGGTCTGCTTAACTATTATTATAATACATTAAATTAAGCAATAAAAGCATAATTCTTTCATTCTTTTAAACACCCTTTGAAATACAAAAATTTCTTTTGTATATTACTTTACACATTTTGTCAAAAAAATATAATACAGTAAATACAGATGATTATTTAAAATCTCCAGTAAAGGCTTTATGTCAACCAATCTTAAAATCACAATTGCCCATAACTATAACTTAGTACCCTTTTTGAAAACAGAACTGGGCAGGGGACGTATCATCAGTGCTGCTGACGCTGCTGCTGTATGCCGTGAAGTCGGTTCTGACCCATAGCCACCTTGTACAGGGTTTCCGAGGCTGTAAACCTTTACGGGAGCAGAACGCCTCATCTTTCTCCCGTGAAACAGCTTGTAGTTTCGAACTGCGGTCTTTGCGGTTTGCAGCCCTGTTCGTAACCACTACTACGCTACCAGAGCTCCTTATCAACAGTATTGATCTTCAAATCAGGCCAATACTCACGAGAGGATATTCCCAATGTAGGCGTAGTAGGAACAGCAATAAGGGGTGGTCCCATCACAGCAGTAAGATTTGCAGTCTTTTCCACATTGAGCAAGGCAGCCATCTACAAAATACAAACCCCCATATGCTCACTTACAATTATGACATAACAAATTCAGGACAAATTTTTCTATTGCATATCTTAATGGGTCACCAAACAACCTGCAGTGCCATTTAGAATTTCATCTGATATATGCATGTAAATATCCACACTAGTCTTTCTACCCCATTACACTATAAGATCCTAAAGGCCAAGAAAGATCTTTCTCTAATTCATATGTTCAAGAATCTCAAAATTAATAATTTCCAACTCACTCCCTGATAATAATAGTACCTATTATATAAATTGTAAAATACTTTCATTTTTTCCATCTAAGTCATAATATAAAAGTGAAAAATGTTATCTATATGGCACATGTCCATGTAATTGACTTTATCTAGAAAGGGCAATTTAGATTTTGCTTTTAAATCACCTCCCTGAAATGATAATTCTTTAGCAAAGAATGTAATCAGAGGTAGCAAAGTCAATTTTACTTTATTAATAAAACATGGATTTGGAGAACAAATGGAAAAGTTTACATTTTCTTAGCTTCAATTTTATTGTTGTTTCATAGATGAACAAACCTGAACCTTGAGATTTTCCTCTGCATTGTGGTAAGAACAAATGAAAGGGAAAATAATTACCTTCATAAGATTCAGAAACTATATTTAAAATTCACTTTGAAAATCTGAAGACAGAAATAGGATCTAATTATTTAGAATCAAGAGAGAAGTGAATATATATTTTTGCCTTGGCATTGGATGCTTTCTGCAAAATCTAAGTTTTTAAGTTATTTATTGCACAGTTTTACTAGGGGTTGTCTGTAGCTCTCTATGTATGTGTGTGTGCATATATATACATATATATATACACAGGTTACTATGTTTAACTTACATACAATCCTTATATGAACCAACTCCTAGAAACTCTACTATGTTAAAAATTCAAGGAACGTAAAATGGTTCATAACAATAAATGGGTGCTACTTTGCAACATGCAATAAAACATAATTATTATTATTGCTATTTTTTGTTGTTGTTATGTGCTGTTGAGTCAGTTTCGATTCACAGTGACCCTGTATAGGGTTTCTAAGGAGTGGTTGGTGGGTTTGAGCCACCAACCTTTCATTCAGAAATCCATTGCTTATCTTACAGTGCCATAATTATTACAATATGATCACATTAATGATGATTTAGTATATTTGAAAGTACAGTTTTAATTTTTTTATGTATGTATAAAATATATGCTATATACTAAGACAAACCTTGGACTGACATTACATATGAACCATACATAATTTTTCCATCTTATTTACAAATTCAAAGACAGATTTAGGAATGGAACTCATTCGTAACCTGTTTATAGAAAGCTAGATAGATACATAGATATATAGATAAATAGATGTAGATACAGAAGGAGAGAGAGAGAGTCCTGGTGTGGCATTGTGGGATAATGCATTGGACTGGAAGGTTGGTTTGAGCCACAAGGTCGGTGGTTCAAACTCACCAGTCACTCACTGGAAACCCTATACAGAGTCGCACTGGGTCAGAACTAACTCAATGGCACTTAACAACAACAATACATATAGAGTCATGGTGTGGTGCTATGGTTAATGCACTGAACTCTAAGGTCAGTTTTAACTGCGGGGTCTGCAGTTCAAGCTTACCAGGTGCTCCTCAGAAACCCTATATAGGATCACTATGAGTTGGAAACAATGACTTGGATTGCTATGACAAGGCACATAACAAGAACAACCATATGTATATACAGTTGAAACTATATGAATATATAGTTGGAACTATATGTAAACATAGCTGAACTATATGCATATACAGTTGGACTATATGTGTATATTTCATTTATATATGAAAAATATATATGTATTCATTTATATAATGAATATATATTTATTATATTCAAAGAAAAAATATATATGTATTCATTTATTTTTGCATTGTGGTGTGGCGCTAGAGTCCTAGTGGGTCAGTGCTCTGGACTCCAAAGTTATTTGAACTGCAAGATCAGCAATTCAAACTCATCAGCCGCTCCTTGGAAACCCTATATCAAGTCACTATGAGTCAGAACTGACTCAACGGCACTAACAACAGCAACAATATATATTTAAATACACAAATCTATGTATGTTAGATATTGTAACTAGCTATCATGGAGGTGACCACCAAGTCATGGTGACCCCATGCAAAACAAAATACCATCTAGTCCTATACTATCCCCATGATCTGGGCAGAATTGGATCATAGATTTTTCATGTGCTTATTTTCAGAAATAAGAGTACCAGGATTTTCTTCCTATTTCATCTTAGTCTGAAGCTCCTCTAAAATCACAGCAACACACACACCAACATTGACATATGGGTGGGTGGTTAACTGTGTATGAAGTACTCTGGCCAGAAATCAAGCTTGGGTCTCCTGCAGCAAAGTTGAGAATTCTGCCATTAAATTCCCATTGCCCCCTAGATATTTGTTGTTGTTGTCATCTACTGTTGTCTAGTTAGTTCTAATCCCTGGCCTGTGCAGAAAAGAACTGCTCCATAGGGTTTAAAGGCTGTAACCTTTCAGCCAGGAAACCTTCCCAGAAGTAGACAGCCAGGACTATCTATCCCCTGAGGCGGCAAACCGCCATTCTTTCAGCTAGTAATTTAGCACTTAACTGTTGTGTCACTGAGGGACTCCAGACATTGTTGTAATGCTCTTTAATTTATTCAAATATTTAAACTTGTCAGTCATTTTAAGGGCTTAGCAGAAAGTTTTTTGCTTTATGCTTTTAAAAACCGTTCCAATCCCAACAGAGTTGATGTCCTATTCTGTCATACCAATGTCTACATAGCTTTATAGGTGCCTTTTGAATGATGCCAAGGATACTGAAATCTTATGAAACTCTCCATGAATATCCAAGACTCAATTATTACTATTGTACTACAGCTTCTAACATGATAAGGACATAGTGTTATCAAAATATTTTTAAGTCAACGCTACAGGAAACCAAGCCCAAAATCTGATAGCCAAGAAGCTAGATCATACTTACAACAAACATTTAGATCATGTCACAAAATGTTCATTATTTTTCATGATATTTTCCTGGGTTCTTGTCTATTTTCCAGAATGAATATACTGAAAGAGAGGCTTAATAGTATGTAAAATATATTCACAATCACTACATTTCCAAACAGATTTTTCAAACCATTATTTGATACATTAGTGGCTTTCTACAGAGCATTTGAGCTGGATTCTATTAAAATTAGAACTTGGTTTTTATAAGGGCATTTTCTCACTTTTAAAGGAATGGAATGTTTTGATTGTACCGAAAATAAACGGTATCCCCTCTAATCTCTAAATTTATTTCCCTAAAAATTAGCCAGTTCAAACTTTTCTCTAGTGACTTTAATTAAAGGCATGAGCTGGAAGCAGGTTTCCCAACCCCCCACCTTAAGAAGTAAATAGTCCAGGAAAAGCAACATCTGGCTCTAAGCACTTTTTTTCTACTCAGATGTGGTACTTGTAAGCTATAGCTAAGGATATGAAAGGAAGGAAAAGGAGGGGTAGGGTCACTGGCTGGAGCCCAGGAAGAAAACCTTGACTGGATCCTGTGTTTGTGCAGTATGAGTTGGACAATAATATTATCACTTCATTGGGTCTCTTTTCAAAAGAGATTCCATAGTAAAACATAATGCTTTGTGTATAGAAACTGATCGTATTTGCTTAGCCTGGATTTATTACATTTGCTTTGGGGAAAATCATTCAGGTTACAGACAGATGCTTTTGTCCCAATAATATGAGCAATATATTTAACATGATGTCTGGATTATTTTATTTCTGCAGTGTTCCCACATTTAACTCCCAATCCCTCACTTCCAGCTGTTTCATTTAATACCAGCCAAAGTGAATTATCTATTGTTCCATATACACGTCATGTTTTCCTTTGCTCTCACTAGATCCTACTCCATCTCTCTATGTTTAAGGCTTCCCAATTCAAGAGTCTAGTACATTAAGTCCTCTTCAATTCAATGTCACTGGACAAATATTTTTTGAGATACTATATGCCAGGCATTTTGCTAGGTTTTGAGACTTACATTGAGTAAAACAGACTCCTTCCACATACGGCTTCTTTTGAGCACCAATGTCATGTGATTGTATCTCTCCTATGACACAACACTTTATACATTTGCATAATCTATATGCCATCTTATCTCCCCAACAAAACTCAGAGCATGGCTTTTACTCTATTTATCACTCAACATGCATCATTCAATAAATAGCAGTTGAATGAATAAGGCAAGCATAAAAAGGCCTCTGGCAAAAAAAAAAATTTCAGGAATTAACCCTAAAGCACTTCTTGATTAAGCCATTTTATATCAGAGATAATAAATTAATCTAGTATTGGTTTTGCAATTGCTTTGTAATTCACTAGGGAGGGATAGGAGTCCCTGAGTTGTACAAACAGTTAAACTCTGTGCTGTTAAACAAAACGTAGTTGTTTGAATCCACCAAGAAGCACCTTAGAAGAAAGACCTGGCAATCTACTTCCAAGAGATCATAGCCACTGAAAGTCCTGGGGTCACCAGAAGTTGGAATCAGCTCAATGGCAACTGTTTTTTGTTTGAAGTTGGGATGCAGCGAGAATGACGAAATGAATGGAGTGAAACTTTCTAGATACCCACACTGCTGCTAGTCAACTGTTCTGGTTTCCTAGACCCTGAGGATTTGGTGTCTACCACTGGAAGATTATGATACAGAGAATTAAAGGAGTGCAAACTTCATCACGTGGAATAAAATAGACAAAAAGTACAAGAAACAGTTGTGGTTCAGAGGAGTGACTGTGTAAGAAGGAGTGAAGGTATTAAAGAAAGTTCTATTTACGGTGTATTTTCTTTCTCTTTTTTTGCTTCATTTTGAGAAGCAGAAGGGGTTTATTGGTATTATCAGAAAGAATTATCAGTTATTTTTACATAAAACTAATAATAATACAATTGATTGGCCCTCTAATTCTGTAAACTTTATACAATGTAAGGGAAAGAAATAAGTTTTGTAAACAGAAATTAAAATGTGGGTTCTCCCCATCAAATACAGGAACACCTCAGAGACGCTGGTGGTTCTGTTTCAGACCACAATAAAATGAATATTAAATTAACAGAGTCACAAGAAATTTTTGGAGTCCTGGTTTGGCACTGTAGGAAAAGCAGTGGACCACAAGGCTGGATTGAGTCATAAGATTAGTGGTTCAAACTCACCAACTGCTCTTTGGAAATCCTATACAGGCTCACTAGGAGTCAGAACTGACTAGACGGCACTTAACAACAACATGCACTGTACTGCTAACCACAAGGTCAGTGGCTCAAACCCACCAGCTGCTCTATGGAAACCCTATACAGGGTTGCTATGATTCGGAACTAACTCAGTAGTAAAAACAGTGCCTTTAAGGAGTCCTGGTGTGGTGCTACAGGATAATCATAAGGTAGGCAGTTCAAACCCACCAGCCTCAGAAATCCTACACAGGGTCACTATGAGTTGGAATCAATCAGGAGTGACTAGTCCCTGGAGAAAGAAATCATGTCTGGTGTAGTGAAGGATCAGAGAAAGAATGGAAGACACCCAACGAGATGAAGTAGAACAGTAGCAGCAGCAAGGGACTCAAGTCATGGCAACAATTGTGAGGTACAGGACCAGGCAGTGTTTCGTTCTGTTGTGCATAAGGTCACTCTGAATCAGTACTGACTCAATGGCACCTAATAACAACAATAACAACAACAATGTGGTGGTGGTGGTTGTTGTGTGCTGTGGAGTCAGTTCTGACTCATAGTGATGTTGTATAGGGTTTCCAAGGCTGTAAATCTTTACAGTAGCAGAAAGCCTCATCTTTCTCCTGAGGAACAGCTGGTAATTTCAAATTACTGACCTTGAGGTTAGCAGCCCAACTCAAAACCACCACGCTACAATAGTGCGTATCAAAACATTGCTTAATGAAAGTGAAGAGGATTTGAATCAATTGCTGATGAAGATCAAATAATAAAGCCTTTAGTATGGATTACAACTCAATGTAAAGAAAATAAAAATCCTCACAACTGGACCAATAAACAACATCATGCTAAACAAAGAAAAGATTGAAATTGTCAAATATCTCATTTTGCTTGGATTTACAATCAATGCTCATGGAAGCAGCAATCAAGAATTCAAATGGCATACTGCATTAGGTAAATTTGCAGCAAAAGAACTCTTTAAAGTGTGAAAGAGCAAAGAGGTCACATTGAGGTGCACCTGACCCAAGTCATATATGCATGAGAATGTGGACAATAAATAAAAAAAGACCCTCAAAGAATCAATGCATTTGAATTACGGAGTTGGAGAAGAATATTGAAAGTACCATGGACTTGCCAGGAGAACAAACAAATCCACATTGGAAGAAGTACAGCCAGGATGCTCCTTAGAAGGTGTCAAATACTTTGGACATGTTGTCAGTAGGGTCAGGACCCTGGAAAAGCACATCATGCTTGGCAAACTAGAGGAATACCCCCAACCCCCAAGAAAGATGAATTGACACAGTGCCTGCAACAATGCAATCAAATATAACAACTGTAAGGATTACACAGGATCTGGCAGTGTTTCATTCTGTAGTGTACAGGGTCTAACTTGCAGTTAGAACTTTCCTAATTTTATGAATTTTTTTATTAGTAAGTCAGTTTTTCCGTACAAGAACATAATTTCATAATGTCAACTTAAGGATAGTCCTAAGTGCACATTTTCATAAAAATTTTGAAAATGCCTATAGCAGTTTTCTGGCAAAGTTAAATGGGAAATTCAATTATTACAATGCTCAGGTAACAACAATGTTAAAGAATATCTTCATCTCAATTGCACTATCTCTGTTAGTACCAAAAAGCAAATCAATGTACTATGAACAAATTTAGTATTGCAAGGTCATGGTTGAGCTGGTGGATTTTGTCATGTCTCATTGAAGATATTTTACAAATAACTTTGCTTTCAGCTTACGGTTTTGTGACTGCGAAACAAAAGCAAAAACTACATGCATAAATTAACTCAATACATGAAGAACCAATGAAAAGCCACTGGAGATGCCATATCAAACACAAAACAAGAAAACCTCTTTGCTTCATCAATTATTAGCAATTCTCACTAAGAATGATACTTGTTGTAGTTGTTAAGTGCCCCAGGGTCAGTTCCAACTCACTGTGACCCTGTATAGGGTTTCCAAGGAGCTGCAGGTGGGTTTGAACCAGGGACCTTGCAACTCGGTGGTTAGCAGGCCAGTGCATGAAAGGAGGGAAATGAATTGTTTTTAGCTCATAAGCAACTGATTAACCAAATCAATGAAATCGGATTAGTCTTTGGGTGAATTTATATCTCTCAAAAAGCTTGTATTTTGATTTAAGGCATTTTATACTCGTGTGTTGCACTTTGTGAATCATCCTCTAGAAAATAAAAAGAAAGATCTAAGTCTGTTTATCTTAAAAGGGAAATACTGAAATGTTTAGAAAGTGGAGGATGGATCGAGCAGTGGGTAGCATATACTGAAATGGAAGTCGTCAGATTCGTTTATTGGACTTCAGGTGCCCTAGAAAATTGTTTTCCTCTCACCCCTCTTCTTCACCCCAATATTCTTAAGTAGTGAGTACACTTGGGTAAATTTTCTCTATCCTCAAAGTAAAATCCTCTAGATAGAGAAATGGAGTTTCTAAGTTGCTTTGCCTGTAGAGAACGGAAAAGAAAAGAAAAGCCAAAAAGGCACAGAGAAGGAGAAAAGAAAGGACAGGAAGGCAAAACAAAACCGCGTGGAGTTCCAGATTACGGTTTAAGCGCGCGCGTTTCTGTTACGCAGAGACAGTGCAATCTTTGCCTTCCAGGAAGGTCCCCAGTACCTCTCAAGCAAACTGCGTTTAGTGTAACCCAGGCGAAAGCCTGCAGTCCATTTTCTGTTTCTTGCTGTCCTATTTCACTGACCTGCGTAAACAAAGATCAGGAGCAACTTCGAAAGAAAGATGCCTGGACGCCCTGGCAGCCTCGGTGCGTCCATCCAAGCCGGTGGCAGGAGTAGTGCGCGCGGACAGAATGACGGACACACTGGAGAAAAGTCAGGGATCGGAGAGCGTGCCCGAACAGGGAGGGAATAGAGGCAATAAAGGGCGATCAGATGGAGAGAGCAGCTCTCCCGAGAAAGGAATAAAGCCGCGACGGGGCCATTTCCCAGAGAACCTTCGTAAAGATCCCGGGTCGGCCCCTTGGGTCTCCGTGACCCGAGGGGAACACACGGACTGAGGTTGGGCTGTGCTGGAGGCCGAGGTCTCTTTGTCTCTCACCCACCGCACTCTGGCGTCCTTGACCACCAGGCTCACATTTCATCTCCGCGGGTGGTAACAACACAGGGCTGGGGGCGGAGGTAGCCCTAACTCCTCCCTGCCTCTCTATTCTTTTTTCTAAAGAGTGACTTTCTTGGAGGAACTTTTTCTAACCTTTTGCTTTGGCTTTTGTTGTGGAGTTTAGCTATTCCAATTTTTCATTTAATAACAACGGTTGAATAGTTTTACTTCTTATCTTCAAACAATAGACGGGATTTCCAGGGCTGAAGTTTGAACAAAGAAGGCCAGCAGCGAAGAAAATCCAGGAGAATTGTGAAGTGCAGAAACATTTTATGGCACCTTTGTCAAAAGCAAGTAAAATGTTTATTATTTGTTACATATCTGAAGCATTGCCAGTAAACTCAGGGGGACTGACTACTATCATCACTATTCTTTTGTATTGTTCTGGTGTTACTGGCCAATGCAGTTGGATAAGAAAACAAAATAAAATTATAAAATTGGAAGGGAAGTATCATTTACAAATTATATTCTTGTATTATTATGGGAAAATCAAAGATAATCAGCTCTAAAGCTCTTACTTAACTAGACTGAAGTGACCAGGCATAAGTAATATACTAATCAAATCAATATTTATTTTACAGAGCAAATTTTTAATGTCTGTTTTTAATTAGCTCCAACTTGCAGTTTTGTTTGTTTTTTCTTTTATGAGTCAAGATTTTTGGTATTATATCTAAAATGCCAAACTCAAGGTCATCTGAACTTTTTCCTATGATATCATGTAGAAATTGTATTATTTCACATTTACTATTTAGGTCTGTGATATGTTTTGAATTGATTTTTGTGAAAAGTATAAAGACCCTCTAAAGATGTAGAAATGATGTCTAGAATTGTTTGGGGGAAGTTTTTGATGTTCTTGTTTTTTTTTCCTTTTTTTTTTTTTTTCCTTTTTTACATGTTTCCTTTTTTGCATGGTTCCAGCACCATAAGCTGAATTGTCTTTGCTTTTTTGTTAAAGTTCAGTGGGCTTTCCTTGAGTGAAGCTATTTTGTATTTTTGTTTTGTTTTGTTTTGTTTTCTGTTCTTCAATCACTGTAGCAAATTTAAAAGTTGGGGAGTAGTAGTCCTTTGACATTGTTATCCTTCAATTTTCTATTGGTGGTTCTGGTGAAAAATTAGTGAAAGACACTATTAAGAGGATGAAAAGACAAGTCACAGACTAGGAAAAACTATTTGTATAACACATTTCTAATGAATATCTTGTGTCCAAGATGTGGAATCCTGGTGTGGAGCTGTAAAATAAGCACTGGACCATAAGGTTGGTTTGAACTGCAGTGTCAGTGATTCAAACTTACCAGTTGCTCCTCAGGAACCCTATAAAGGGTCACTACAAATCTGAAACTACCCAATGGCACTTAAGAACAACAACAACAAACCTCAGTAATAAGAAAGCAAACGACCCACTGAAAAATGGCCAAAAGATCTGAACAGAAACTTCACAAAAGAAGACAAACAGATGGTAAATAAGTATATGAAAAGATGCTTAACAACCTGTCATAGAGAATGGCAAGTGGAAACAATTAGAGATACCACTACACATCTATTAGAATGTTTATAATATAAAATAATGACACCAAATATTGTCAGATACAGTGCTGGAAGATGAACCCATCTGTATGAATCCAGTGAAGTTGGAAACTGTCAAAAATGAAATAATTTCAATCATCAAGACAATCTTTTGTTTCCAACCTTTGCATTCCAACAACCAGAAGTTATCAATACATCTTGATTGCATGTCTGATCAACTTCAATCTTAAAAGTTGGTAGAATTCTTTAATTTCATCATCACTGATTTTAGTGTTTCCTGTGTAAATCTGAATAATATTATTGCTGTTAAGTGCTTTAGTGGTTGCCATGGAAATTTGAATAATAATATTGTTGTTGTTAAGTGCTATTGAGTTGGTTCTAACTCATAGTGACCCTGTATAGGGTTTCCAAGGAACAACTGTGGTTTAAACTGACTTTTCAGTCGAGTACTTTATTTTACAACACCAGACCAAGACTCCAAATTTGAATAATAGTGGTATTAATTCAAGATAGATCTTGAAATGTTCTGTCTAATGAAGAACTTTATGCCATCCCTGTTGAATTTGTAATTCCAACATAGCAAATCATATGATTGTCAGATTCAAAATGACTGCCTCAGCTCACTAATTCCTAGGATACCAGTCTTTATGCATTCCGTATCATTTTTGATAACTTCCAATTTTCCTAGATTTATACTTCATACATTCTATGTTCTGGTTATTAATGGATGTTTGTAGCTGTTTCTCCTCATTTTGAGTTGTGCCACATCAGCAAATGAAACTCCCAGAAGCTTACTCCATTCTCATCATCCCGGTGAACTCTATTTTGAGGCGGCAACTCTTCCCCAGTCCAATTTTTAGTGCCTTCCAACCTGAGGAGCTCATCTTCCATCACTATGTCTAGCAATATTTTGGAAGCTCTGCTCAATCCTGTCCACCATGGGTGACCCTGATGGTGTTTAAAACACTGGTGACATAGTTTCCAGCATCACAGCAACACGCAAGCCATAACAGTATGACAAACTGACAGATGAGTGGAGGACAAAACTACAGAGACAGGAAAAAAGATCAGTGATTGCTAGAGATGTAGGGATAGCTAGGTGAAACACAGGACATTTTAATAGGGAAGCTGTTTTGCATACTCTAATTGTGGATATTAATGCAGGGCAAATGACTACGTGCATTTGTCAAACCCAAAGAATTTTAAAACAAAAAGAGTGAACTTAAGGTATTATGAATGAATCAATGTTAGTTCGTCTTTAAAATAAATGTGGCGGTGGTGGTGTGCCATGCAGTCAGTTCCAACTCATACCAACCCTGCATAGGGTTTCCTAGGCTTGTAAATCTTTACGGGAGTAGGAAGTCTCATCTTTCTCCCACAAAAGAGCTGGTAGTCTTCAACTGCTGACCTTGAGATTGTTGTTGTTGTTGTTAAGTGCCGTCGAGTCGGTTCCGACCCATAGCGACCCTGTACAGATTAGCAGCCCAATTTATAACCACTACAACACTCGCAGAAGCAGCAGTCAAGAGATCAGACAACGTATTGTATTGGGCAAATCTGATGCACAGGAACTTTTTAAAGTATTGAAGAGCAAGAGATGTCAGCTTGAGGACTAAGGTGCGCCTGACCCAGGCCATTGTATTTTCAATAACCTCCTATGGATGTGAAAGCTGGGCAGTGAATAAGGAAGATTGTAGAAGAATTGATGCCTTTGAGTTGTGGTGTTGGAGGAGAATACTGAAAGTGCCATGGACTGCCAAAAGAACCAACAGATCTGTTTTGGAAGAAATGCAACCAGAGTGCTCCTTGGAGGCCAAGATGGCTAAGCTTCGTCTCTCCTACTTTGGACACATTGTCCGGAGAGAACAGTCGCTGGAAAAGGATGTCATGCTGGGTAAGGTGGAGGGTCAGAGAAAAAGAGGAAGACCCCCAACGAGATGGATCAGCCAGGTGACATCATTAATGGCATCAAGTGTGGCGGCGGTAGTGAGGTTGGCCCAGGATAGGACATTGTTTTGTTCTGCTGTGCATGAGGTCGCTATGAGTCGGTTCCGACTCGATGGCACCTGACAACAACAACAACAACACTACCAGAACTATATTAAAAATAGGAGAAATAGTATCTAGGGAGAAATGGAAATATGTGGCAATGCTCTGGTTTTGGAGCAATTTTTATACACACCTAAAACTGTTCTACAAAATGAAGGTCATTTCTTAAAATTATTATTTTTTAAAATGAATAGTTTTCTTTTTGCAAATAGAAATTAGTTACAAATTCTAGCTCTCAATTTTACATATAAAAATCATGAATAAGTGAATAGAGATAGTTCTCCATGCCTTAGAAAATTCAGCATCATAAATACAGTTTCTTAAATTAATCCATTAATATGGGAATGAACCAAATTTCAACGGAAATACTGGCATACTTTTTTTCAAGTCAGTTTTCTGCTAATGTATACAACAAAAATAATCTTTGGAAAGTCTGTCTGACCACTGATATTAAGACGTATTTCAAAATCCCAATAATTGAAGTTTTCTGGATTAACACTAGAATGTTGCTGTTGTTAAATGCTGTCGAGTCAGTTACGACTGATAGCACTTCAAACTGACCTTGCTGTCCAGTACATTATCCGACAGTGTCACAACAGGGCACGAAAGTTTATATGCTTAATGAAACAGAATAGGGAACCCAGAAATAGACCTAAATATATGCAGTTAAGAAACAAAAATCCACCATTCTGTCAATTTGTTGAACTATTGTGACTTCAGTGTTGTTGTGATGCAGGAAGCTGTGCCTCTGGTATTTCAAATACCAACGGGGTCACCCATGGTGAACAAGTTTCAGAGGAGCTTGTAAATTAAAACAGGCTTGGAAGAAGGAATAGGTGGTCCAATTATGAGAAGTTAGTCCCTGAAAATCTTATGAGTAGCAGTGGAGCATTGGCTGATATAGTACATAAAGATTAGTCCCTCGGCTGGAAAGCACTCAAAATATTATTGGGGAAGAGCTACCTCCTCAAACTAGAGTCAACCTTAAACAGAAGGATGGAGAAAAGCTTTCAGGACCTTCATTTGCGAGTGAGGCACGTCTTAAATGAGAAGAAACAGATGTAAACATTCATTACTAGTAAAAACATAGAATGTAGAAAGTACGAATCTAGGAAAATTGGAAATCATGTAAAAGGAAATTGAACCCACAGAGATCTACATCTAGCTATATACATCCGAGGCATTAATGATCTAAAATTGGCGGTCATTAGCCATTTAGAATCTGACAATTATATGGCTCATTATGATGGGAGTCCTCGTGTGGTGCTGTAGGATAAGCACTTGATCACAGGGTTGATTTGAATTGCAAGGTCGGCATTTCAAACTCACCAGCCGCTTCTCAGAAACCTTACAAAGGGTCACTTCAGCACTCATGGAAGCTGCAGTCAAGAAATTAAATGACTTATTGTGCTAGGCAAATCTGCTGTACAAGACCTCTTTAAAGTGTTCAAGAGCAAAGATGTCGGTTTGAGGACTAAGGTGCACCTGGCCTAAGCCATGGTATTGTCAATAACCTCATAAGCATGTGATAGTTGGACAGTGAATAAGGAAGACAGCAGAAGAATTGATGCATTTGAGTTATGGTGTTGGAGGAGAATATTGGAAGTACCATAGACTGCCACAAGAACAAACCAATCTGTGTTAGAAGAAGTAAAGCCAGAATGCTTTTTGGAAACCAGGATGGCCAGACTTCGTCTCTTATACTTTGGACATATTATCAGTAAAGACCAGTCCCTGGAGAATGATATCATGTTTGGTAAAGT
>NW_006408717.1:4809981-4811996 GCF_000296735.1 Chrysochloris asiatica
TCTTTTGCAAATTTAGCCTAAAGTGAAAGAAATTAGAACAAGTACATGAGAGTCAAAATATGGCCTTAAATATGTTGCTGTTGTTGTTGTTAAGTACCGTCGTCAAGTTGATTCTGATCCATTGCAGCCCTATCTACAACAGAACGAAACACCACCAGGTCCTGTATCATCCTCACAATTGCTGCTATGCTTGAGCTCTTTGTTACTGTCAGTGCACCAATCCATCTCACTAGAGGTTTCCATCATTTTCTCTATCCTTCACCTTAGCAAGCATGATTCCCTTCTCCAAGGACTGTTTGCTCCTAATAACATGTCCATCTTGGCTACTAAGGAGCATTCTGGTTATACTTCTTCCAAAACAGATTTGTTTGTTCTTCTGAAAATCCATGGTACTTTTAATATTCTTCTGAAACACCATAATTCAACTGCATCAATTCTTCTATGGTCTTCCTTATTCATTGTCTAACATTCACATGCATATGAGGCTATTGAAAATACCATGGTTGGATCAGGAGCACTTAAGTTTTCACACTTACATCTTTGTTCTTGAACACCTTAAAGAAGCCTTTTGCAGATTTGCCTAATGCAATATATCATTTGATTTCTTGACTGCTGCTTTCATGAGTGTTGATGGTGGATCCAAGCGAAATGAAGTCTTTGTCAATTCAATCTATCATAATGTTATTTATTGCTCCATTGTTGAGGATTTTTTTTTTCTTTTAATTGAGGTGCAACCCATACTGATGGTTGTGTTCTTTAATCTTCAACAGTAAGTATTTTAAGTCCTTTTAACCCTCATAAGCAAGGTTGTATCATCTGCATAGCACAGGTTGTTAATGAGTCTTCCTCCAATCCTGATGCCATGTTCTTTTTCATGTAATCTGTCTTCTTGGATTATTTGTGCAGCATACAAATTGAGTATAGTGAAAGAGAACAACCCAGACATACACTGTTCTGATTTTAAACAATTCAGTGTCCCCCTGTACAGATTCCTCATGAGTGCAATGTTGTCCATAGATTGTCATGATCCACACAGTTGAAAGCCTTTTGTAGTCAATAATGCATACATAAACCTCTTTCTGGTATTCTCTGCTTTCAGCCAAGATCCATCTTATATCAACAATGATATATCTTGTTCCACATCTTCATCTGAATATAGCTTGAGCCTCTGGCAGTTCCCTATCAATTTACTGTTGCAGCTGATTTTTCATTATCTTTAGCAGAATTTTACTTGCATGCAATATTAGTGATATCATACAATGACTTCCACATTCCCTTGGGTCACCTCTCTGTGAATGGGCACAAATATGATCTCAATCAGTTAACTAGGTATCAGTCTTCCAAATTTCTTGGTACAGATGATTGCCTCCAGTGCTGTATCAATTTAGTTAAACATTTCCATTTGTATTTCATCAATTCCCGGAACCTTGTTTTTTGTCAATACCGTCAGTGCTGCTTGGACTTCTTTCAGTACCGTTGGCTATTGATCAGATGATACTTCTTGAAATGGTTGAACATAAACCATTTCTTTTTCATATAGTGACTGTATATATTCCTTCCGTCTTCTTTTGGTGCTTTCTGCATCACTCAATATTTTGACCCCCAAGTCCTTCAATATTTCAAGCTGAGGCTTGAATTTTTCCTCAGTTATTTCAGGTTGAGAAACACTAAGCATGTTCTTCCTTTTGGGTTTTCTAACTCCTGATTTTTGCACATTTCATTATAACATTTGGCTTTGCCTTCTTGTGCTGCTCTTGGAAATTTTCTGTTCTGCTGTTTTACGTCCATGTTTCTTTAGCTTTTTTACACTGGAGAGTAAGTTTCAGAGTGTCTTCTGACATCCATTTTGGTCTTTTCTGTCTTTCTTGTCTTCTTAATGACATTTTGTTTTCTTCCTGCATGATCTTCTTGATGTCATCCCACAACTCTTCTGGTTTTTGATATAATGCATCAAGTCTGTTCTTGAGGTAATCTCTAAATTCAGGTGGCACATGTTCAAAGTCATATTTTGACTC
>NW_006408717.1:4813341-4814972 GCF_000296735.1 Chrysochloris asiatica
GCAGGAGAAAGGTGAGATTTTCTGTTCCCATTTGCAGCCTTGGTAACCCTGTACAGGGTCACTATGAGTTGGAACTGACTCCACGGCACATAACAACAACACCAATATTCAATCTCTATGCTAGCAAATAATCAGAGAAGCTGATTATGAAGAAGAGTATGACATCAGGATTGGAGGTAGACTCATTAACAACCTGTGATTTGTGAATGATACAGCCTTGCTTGCTGAAAGTGAAGAGGATTTCAAATACTTACTAATACAGATCAAACACCACAGCCTTCAGGTATGGATTGCACTTCAATGTAAAGAAAACAGAAATCTTCAAAACTGGACCAATAAATAACATCATGATAAATGTAGAAAAGATTGAAGTTGTCCAGGACTTCATTTTGCTTGGATCTATCATCAATACTCACAGAAGCATCAGTCAAGAAATCAAAATGAGTATTGCAATAGGCAAAACTGTTGCATAAGATCTGTTTAAAATGTTCATGAACAAAGATATCTGTTTGAGCACTAAGGTGCACCTGACCCAAGCCATGACATTTTCAATAACCTCAGATGCATGTGAAAGTTGCATAGTGAATAAAGAAGACCATAGAAGAATTGATGCATCTGTGTTATGACACTGGAGAAGAATATTGAAGATACCATTGACTGCTAGAAAAACAAACAATTCTGTATTGCAAGAAGTACAATTAGAATGCTCCTTAGAAGCCAGGATAATTAGACTTCATCTCTTATACTCAGACATGTTATCAGGAGGGACCAGTCTCTAGAATAAGACATTATGGTTGATAAAATGGAGGGTAAGCGAAAAAGGGTAGTACTCCCAATGAGATGGATGAGCACAGTGGCAGTAGCCATGGACTTATGCATAGCAACAGTTATGAGGATGGTGTGGGATCAGGCAATGTTCAACATGCTGTACATATGATTTCTCTGAGTCATAGTTGGCATTAAGGCACATAATAACAACATAACTATTGTTTGCAATTATAAAATTCAAGATTAAAATGTAAGAGTTCTGATCTAATGTATTATTAACAACAAAGAGTCAATGTTGTTGATATGGGGTTTTTTATTTCATAAGAATTTTTACATTTATACATACAACATACTTTATACATATAGGCCTGGTGTGGCACTGTGAGTTAATGCGTCAGACTGCAAAGCCATTTGAACTGCAAGGTCGGCAGTTCAAACTCACTAGTCACTCCTTGGAAACCCTCCCTATACAGGGTGGCTATGGGTCAGAACCAACTCGATGGCAAATAACAACAACAACAACAACATACATATAGGAGTACTGGTGTGGCACTGTAGGATAAGAATTGGACAGCTAATCCAAAGTTCAGCAGTTAAAATCCACCAGCCTTTCCTCGGAAACTCTATACAGAGTCGCTATGAGTCAGAACTGAGTCAATGACACCTATCAACAAGAACAGCAACGTTCATATAATACATTTCATGTTAAAATTTCACTCTCAAGAGGAAATATAATGAAAAAAATTCTTAACACAAATCAAAATATAAATTACTTAGGATATAATTTTTTGTAGACACCTAAAGTTAATTTTGGAGTCCTGGTGTGGGTTAATGTGTTAGATTGCAAGATCATTTGAACCACA
>NW_006408717.1:4817092-4832112 GCF_000296735.1 Chrysochloris asiatica
CATAAAAAGGAGACAGTCTAGTGACCTGTGCCAGCCCACCAGATGTGCTGTGGCCATCTTTAAATTTTGTGCTTAGCTTCAGAGATAAGACAGCATATTGGCATTGTGGAAACATACCAATCAATGACTTGCAGAGATAAAGGTCTTCTTCCCCACACTACCTTGATGACCATAAATGTGCCTGGTCCCCATTTACATACATTCCCAATGAAGCTACCACTCTCTTCAGAAGTGAGTGTCACAGTTGTGAGCCCCATCAAAATGAATGGCAAGCTATCCATACTAGCCACAGCACTTGGATTCAGGTGAGCCCTGCTCAAAATCTGACCAGTCTGAAATAGCTCAAACTAGAAGAAGCAGCTGAACAGATGCATGGGTCGGAGGACACTTTAGGGAGTAGTATAAGGAAAGTTATGATATGTGATGGACAGCGAGACACCACACAACCATCTTGAAATTTTAAGGGCAGTTTTGAAGGTAAGAGAATGATAAATGGCACAGAAGCATAACACTTACTTGCAGAGAGAAATGTATGAAATTTTTTCTAGTACCCCACATTACCCTGGTGACAAGAGGCGGCATGTCCAGCCCTCACTGCATACACTCCCAGTGATGCTCTTGCTCTCCTGTTTCACAGACATATTAAAGTCAGTGGAGAGAATCCCTTGCCATGCAACAGTAACCTTAGCACCTGAAATCAGATGTGGCCTACTCCAGACCTACAGAACTGTTTCTGCAAAAACCTAGACTAGCAGGATCTCTCATCCTAGGTTGCCTTCTAGAATGAATAACCCTGATCTCTCCACTGCTGTGAGGTCTGCATGAACTATTTCCATATTAGGTGCCCAGAACAGACAGAACCTAGCCCTACAGAAACTCCATCTAGGATTGGGACTGTTAACATTTCATCCCTGCCAACCCATGGGCAAGACTCCAGAATTTTCCTCTTTCTGGGTCTGGCATCTGTCCTGGTTTTTTCCTCTCATTATTTTTGCTTACTTATTCTTTCTTCCCTTCCCTCCTCTCTTTTCCTTACCATACTTCTTATCCTTTCTATCCCCACTTTCATTTTTTTCTCTTTTTCAACCACAGCTGCATTCTTTCTTTTTATTTTTTTGTTTGTCTTTACTACTCTTTGATCTCTTTCTGTTTTACCCATTCATTTCTTTGTTGTTGTTGTTGTTGTTGTTGTTGTTAGGTGTCATTGTGTTGGTACCAACTCATAGTGACCCTATGAACAAAACACTAGGCCAACATCACAATCACTGCTACGTTTGAGCACATTGATGCTGCCACTGTGCCAATACATCTCATTGGGGGTCTTCCTCTTTTCCTCTGACCCTCCACTTTATCAAACACAGTATCTTTCTCCAGTGATTGGTCCCTTCTGATCATATATCCGAAGTATGATAGAGGAAGCCTGGCCATCCTGGCTTCCAAGGTCATTCTGGCTGCACTTCTTCCAACACAGATCCATTTGTTCTTTGGGCAGTCCATGGTAATTTCAATATTCTCCTCCAACACCATAACTCAAATGCATCAACTCTTCTATGGTTTTCTTTATTCACCATCAAACTTTTGCATGCATATTTGTTGTTGTTACGTGCCGTCGAGTCGGTTCCGACCCATAGCGACCCTGTACAGGGTTTCAATGCCATGGCTTGCATCACGTGCACCTTAGTCCTCAAACTGACATATTTGCTCTTCAACACTTTAAAGAGATTTTGTGCAGCAGATTTGCCCAATGCAGCACATCATTTCATTTACTGACTGCTGCTTCCATGAGTGTTGATGATTGATTGAAGCAAAATGAAGTATTTGACAACTTCAATCTTTTCTCCATTAATAAGAATGTTGTTTATTGGTCCAGTGGTGAGGATTTTTGTTTTCTTTACATTGAGATGCAATCCATACTGAAGACTATGGTCTTTGATTTTCATCAATAAGTATTTGAAGTCACCTGGGCTTTCAGAAAGCAAGGTTGTATCATTTGCATATCACAGATTGTTAATGAGCTTTCCTCCAATGCTGATGCCACGTTCTTCTTCATATAATATTCATTTTTAATGAAGAATTCACCGGACTTGCAAAATTCTATCATGTGATTTCCAGCATTGGTTTTATCACCAAGGCCATATTTTCTAAGTACTGATCCTTCCTCTTTGTTTCCAACCTTTGCATTCCTCTCACAAGTAGTGATCAGTAATCTTGGTTGCATGTTTGATCAATATCAGATGGAAGAAGTTGGTAGAATTCTTCAATTTCATCATCACTAGCTTTAGTGTTTGGTACATAAATTTGAATAATAGTGGTATTAACTGGTATTTCTTGTAGGTAAATGGATATTATCCTAGCACAGACATCATTGTTCCTGATGACTGCTTTTGATATATTCTTTTTGATGATGAATGTGGCACCATTCCGCTTCAATTTATCATTCCTAGCAGAGTGTGCCATTTGATTATCAGATTCAAAATGGCCAATACCAGTCCATTTCAGTTCACTAATGCCTAGGATATTGATGTTTATATGTTCCATTTCATTTTTGACAATTTCCAATTTTCCTAGATTCATCCTTCGTAAATTCCATGTTCTGATTATCAATGGGTTTTTACAGCTGTTTCTCTGCATTTTGTGTTGTGCCCCACCAGAAAATGAAGGTCCCGAGGGCTTTATTCCCACGGGCTTTACTCCATTTGAGTTACCATGGTCAATTCTACTTTGAGGAGGCATTTCTTACCCAGTCGCATTTTGAGTGGCTTCCAACCTGAAGGGCTCATCTTCTAACACTATATCTGACAGTATTCTGGTGCTCTTCATCATGTTTCAATATTCAGTAATCTGTTGCTGACAGTGTTACACTGCTATTCATAAGATTTTCAGTGACTTAATATTCGGAAGTAGTTTGTCTCTCCTTCTTCCTAGTCTGTCTTTGTCTGGAAGCTCATCAGAAACTTGTCCACCTTGATTAATCTTGTTGGTATTTAAAATATTGGTGGCATAGCTTCCACAATCACAGCAACACACAAGTCACTACAGTATACTAAACTGACAGATGAGGGGTGGATTCATCTCTTTAATGTGACTCTATTTCTATTTCTTTGTTTAGATTTTCTCTTTTATGTTTTGCTTCCTCTCTTGCTCTCTCTCTGTTTGTATTTTTTTCTAACTATTGTCTACTTTTTATTTTATTCTTTACTATTTTCTATTTTCATGTTATATGCTTGTTTGATTATTTTCCTTCTCTCTTGTGGGTGTGTGTGTTTTCTTCTTGCTCACTTGACAGGGGGCAGTAACTGTGCACATACAGACTAGCCTCAACATTATCTTCTATGGCCTTACCTTCCAGGGATGAGCTAATACCAGGTGCTATGTGCTGGATCAGTGACAACAACCAGCATAAGCCAAACCCATCACAAACTCAGCAGCATGAACAGTGAACAGAGAATGGTACACAAACTTTCATCCCCTAATCACACACACCAAGGAGCAGTTGGTGAGTGCCTGAGAAACATCAACATGGAGTCATCAATTTAATAAAAATACAACAACAACACAAGGTCTTAGAAGCAACAGATAATTACTGATCATATGAAGAAACAAGATAGAGTAGTTCAAAGAAAGGACCAAGAGGCAGAGCTAGAAAATGTTTTTAGAGGGGGGAAAAAAGGTATTGGAACTACCTGGAAAATAATTCAAGAGAATGATATTTAGGTACCTCTGAATGATTGACTCAAAGGTTGAGGAAAACAAGGAAGAATTCAGGAAAACACTATAGGAACAAAGAAACAAAATAGATATAGGAATAGACACAATTCATAACCTGCAAATAGAAATCCAGAAAAGTAATACTAAGATCTCTGATATAAACAGTACATTGAAATAACAAAGGAGTAGCTATGAATCAATGAAAACCTGAATTAGTGAGCTTGGAGATAAATCTTTCAATACAAGTAAGCAAGAAGAACAATTAGAAAAAGAATGAAAGAATCTGAAGAAAGCCTAAGATTCATGTGAAACACCATGAAGAGAAACAACTTCAGGATTCCAGGACAGAAAGAGTCAAAGAAAAGTACAGAAAAGATAGTCAAAGAGCTAAGAAAACTTCTCTAACATAATGAAAGACAAGAATATGAGCATTCAAGAAACTAAACAAATCCCAAACTGGATTTTTGTTGTTGTTAAGTACCATCAAGTTGTTTCTGACTCAGAGCAATCCAGTGTAGGGTTTCTGAGGAGTGACTAGTGAGATTGAACTGTAAAACTTGTGGTTCAAACCGACCTTGCAGTCCTGCATTTATCCTACAATGTCACACCAGAATTTCTCCAAACAGGATAGACCCCAAAATAAAATCAGCAAAACATAACATAATCTAAATCTCCAAAATCAAAGACAAGAAAACAATTCTAACAGCAACCTAGACAAAATGAAAATTAGTCTACAAAGGTGAACAAATAAGATTAATCTCTAAATTTCAGCAGAAACCATGTAGGCAATCATGCAATGGGAAGACGTACACAAATGTTTGAAAGAAAAAAATTGGCCACAAAGGATTCTACACCAAGCACATACAGAGCCCAGAAACAATGGAGAAATTAGGAAATTTCCAGATAAACCAAAATTAAAGGATTTTGCAATAACTAGACTAACTTAACAAAAGTACTACAGGGAGTCCTTTGGACTGAGAATCAACAATAGTATGCAACAACTGGAAATTGACATGCACAGCAACACCACCCAGGATTCAGTTCAGTTATAGAAATATCCAAAGTAAAACAAACCTACAAGACTGAAAGTAGGGAGCCAGTGATAATGATTTATAACGGCAATGACTACAAATCAGCAATAAGGAAAGGTGCAGTTATAGAACTTGCGAATGGTGAGGGAGTCAAGTACATTTCAAGATAAAAAGACTGTTTTAAACTGGAGAAGAAATTAGTAAATTACAGGGAAAATTAATATACCTTCAACAAGGAAAGAGGAAAAACATCAAGATTTAATAAATATTAACACAACATGAATGAAGAAATTGACAAGAAAAATGCACAAATAAAATGAATTTAACACAGAAAATCATGAGGAGCAAAGAAATCATCATCATCATAAAAACACAGCAAAATGACAGCAATCAATTCATATCTATCAGTGATCCATACTTGTGCCCATTCTAAAGAGAGGTGACCCAATGGAATGCAGAAATCATTGGACAATCTCTTTGATAGCCCATGTGAGTAAAGTTTTGCTAAAGGTAATACAGAAATGGCTACAATCATACATAGACAGAGAACTTCCATAGGTTCAAGCCAGATTCAGAAGAGGCTGTGGAACAAGGGATACCATTGTTGATGTCCAATGGATCTTGGCTGAAAGCAGGGAATATCAGAAAGATGTTTACCTATGCTTTATTGACTATGCAAAGGCTGTCGATTGTGTGTATCAGGATAAACTACGGACGACATTGTGAAGAATGAATATTCCGGAACACTTAATTGTGCTCATGAAGAATCTGTACCTGGACCAAGAAGCAGTTGTTCGAACAGAATGTGGGAACACTGAATGGATTAAAATTTTAAAAGGTGTACGACAAGGTTGTATTCTTTCACCATACTTATTCAACCTGTATGCTGAGCAAATAATCTGAGAAGCTGGGTTCTATGAAGAAAAACGTGGCATCAGGATTGGAGGAAGACTCATTAACAACCTGTGATATGCAGATGATACAACCTTGCTTGCTGAAAGTGAAGAGACTTAAAACATTTACTGATGAAGATCAAAGAGCACAGGCTTCGGTATGGATTACATCTCAATGTCAGGAAAACAAAAATCCTCACCAATGGACCAATAAACAACATTCTTCTCAACGGAGAAAAGATTGAAGGTGACAAGGACTTCATTCTTCTTGGATCAACTACAAAACTCACTGAAGCAGCAGTCAAGAAATCAAATGACATATTGCATTAAGCAAATCTGCTGCACAAGACCTTTTTAAAGTGTTGAAGAGCAAAGATGTCAGTTTGAGGACTAAGGTGCACCTGACCCAAGCCATGGTATTTTCATTAACCTCATATGCATGCAATAGCTGGACAGTGAATAAGGAAGACTGTAGAAGAATTGATGGTTTTGAGCTATGGTTTGGAGGAGAATATTGAAAGTGACATGGGCTGCCAAAAGAACCAATCTATCCATTTTGGAAGAAGCACAGCCAGAGTGCTCCTTGGAGGCCAAGATGGCCAAACTTCATCTCTCATACTTCGGACATATTGTCAGGAGGGAGCAGTCGCTGGAGAAGGATGTCATATTTGGTAAGGTGGAGGGTCAGAGAAAAAGAGGAAGACCCCCAGCGAGAAGGATTGGCCAACTGGTAGCATCAATGGACTCAAGCGTGGCAACAGTAGTGAGGTTGGCCCAGGATCGGGCAGTATTTCGTTCTGCTGTGAAAACGGTCGCTATGAGTAGGTACTGACTGGATGGCACCTAACAACAGCAACAACAGTGATTACATTGTATATCAATGGATTGAATATACCAGTCAATAGATAGAAATAGAATTGTAAGAAAACAAGGTGCTGTCTGATGGACATATACCTTATACAAAAATACCAAAATAGATTAAAGATCAAAGGATAAAAAAATATATCCAACTATTAGAAATCGAAAAAGAGCAGAATGGCAATATTAATTGCAGATAAAATAGACTTTAAGACAAAAACCATCATGAGAGACAAAGAAGTACATTATCTCATGTCTTTATTCAATTGAGATATCAATTGAAATATCAAAGGCAAAGCTTTCATATTCTAACTCTACAAAAAGAGAAAATTATAGACTAATATGACCACAGATTAAATAAAAAATTCTCAACAAAATTCTAGCCAATAGAATTCATCAGCATGTAAAAAATATAGTATAGCTTGACTACATTGGACTCATACCAGTGATGCAAGGATAAAAAAATATTTCAACACAATACACCACATTGATAAAACAAAGGAAAAAGCCACATGATCATACAAATCGATGCTGGGAGGCAGTTGACAAAATCCAAGTTCCATTCCTGATATAAACTCAATGAAATAGGAATAGTAGGGAAAATTCATCAGTATAATTAAGGGTATATTTATAAATCCAAAAGTCAACATTACTCTCAATGGAAAGAAACTGAAAGCATTCCCTTCGTCAGCAGGGCTGATCAGACAAGGATGCCCTTTATCATCACTTCTATTCAACATTATATTGAAAGTGTTAGCCAGAGCTGTAAGGCAAGAAGTAGAAATTAAAAGCATCAAAATTAGGAAAGAAGAAATAAAACTCTCTGTTTGTAGATAATGTTATCCTAAACATAGAAAAATCTCAACGTTTCATCAAGAAAATTATTGGAACTCATAAAAAGATTCAGCGAAGAGGCAGGGTACCAGATCAACATACAAAAATCATTTGGATTACACTACACTAATTAAGACAGCACTGAAAAGGTAAGTAGGAAAATACCATTTACAATATCCAACCAAAGAATGGAATTCTTAGCAAAAAAATCTAACCAGAAAAACAAAAAACCTATACTAAGAAAACTATAAAACGTTAATACAAGAAACCATGAGACTTACAAAACTAGAAGAATATACCATGCTCATGTATAGGAAGACTGAACATTGTGAAAATGACAACATTACCTAAAACAATCTATAGATTTAATACTATCCCAGTCTAGATTCTTATGTTATTCTTTAAAGACATGGAAAAACTGATCACTAACTTTATATGAAAAAGAAAAAGACCTAGGATAATCAAAGATTACTTAAGAAGCACAAAAGTGGAGGCCTCTCACTACCTAATCTCAGAATCTGCTACACAATCACAATGGTTAAAACAGCCTGGTACTGATACAACAAAAGATAACATATGTCTATGGAATAGAATCAAGAGCCCAGAAGTAAATCCATCCAAGACAGTCAGCTGATGTTTGACAAAGGGCCAAAATACATTAAATGTGGTGAAAGGGATAGTCTCTTCAGCAAATGGTACTGACAAAACTGACAATTCATTTGCAGAAAAATAAAACAAGTCCATATCTCACACCATATAAAAAAACACAAACTCAATATGGATTAAAGACCTAAATGTAAAACCTAGAACTATAAAGATCACCAATGAAAAAATAGAGACAAACTGAGAGGCTCTAATCTTAAAAGTACTGTCAAATATAATTCAAAACATCCAAACAGTAGGCGACAAAATAGGTGACTGGGACCTGCTAAAAGTTAGACACTTATATGCATCAGAAGATTTTGCCAAAAGAGTAAAAAGAGAGCCCTTAGATTGGGAAGTATATATATATATATTTTGCAATGACATATCAAACAAGGGACTTAACTCCAATATTTATAGAAAACTACAACACCTCTACAAAGAAAAAAAAACAACTCACTTTAAAAATGGACAGAGTACATGAACAGATGCTTCACCAAAGAAAACCTTCAAGCAGTGAACATGCATATGAAGAAATGTTTGCAATCATTAATCATTGTTGTCATTGTTGTTAGGAGCCATCGAGTCGGTACTGACTCATAGTGGCCCTATGCACAACAGAACAAAATAATGTCCAGTCCTGGGCCAGCCTCACAATTGTTGGCACGCTTGAGCCCATTGATGCTGCCACTTTGCCAATCCATCTCACTGGGGGTCTTCCTCTCTTTTTCTGTCCCACCACCTTACCAAACATGATGTCCTTCTCCAGCGACTGGTCCCTCCTGACAACCTGTCCAAAGTATGAGAGATGAAGTCTGGCCATCCTGGCCTCTAAGGAACACTCTGGATGCACTTCTTCCAACACAGATCTGTTGGTTCTTTTGGCAGCACATAGCACTTTCAATAACCATTAGCTATTTGTTGTTGTTGTTGTTATTAAGTGCCGTCAAGTTGATTCCAACCCATAGCGATCCTGTATAGGGTTTCCAAGGAGCAGCTGGTGAGCTTGAGCCTCTGACCTTGCAGTTCAAATGACTTTGCAGTCTAACGCATTAGCCCACAGCACCATTTGTTGTTGTTGTCAAGTGCCTTTGAGCCAATTCTGACCCATAGCAACCCTGTATAGGGTTTCTAAGGAGCAGCTGATGACCTTGAACCGCTGACCTTGCAAGTCAAACAGCTTTGCAGTTTGGCACTTTAATCCACAGAGCCACATCAGGACAGGACAGCACCATTAGAGAGGTACAAATCAAAACCACAATGAGTTGTCATCTCACACTAGCATCAATAGCTAAGTTCAAAAAAGCAGAAACAACAACTGTTAGTAAAGATATGGAGAAACTGGAACCCTTATACATTGTTGATAGAACTATAAAATGATGCAACCACTGTGGATAATGGTATTGCACTGCTTAAAAGTTGAAAATAGAAATATCGTATATCCCAACAATCCCTCTACATGCTAGACATCCAAATAAATAAGAGCGGTGACATGAGTAGTTATATGCCCATCAGTGTTCATTGCAATACTATTTATAATAGCAAAAAGATGGAGACACCCTAAATGCCCATTAATAAAAGAATGGATAAACAAACGTTAGTACATACACATAATGCAATACTGAAAATTACTGTGCAATACTGAAGACTATTGATGAATCTGTGAAACACCTCATCACATGGATGATCCTGGAGAACATTATACCTAATGAAATCAGGTATTCACAAAAGGACAAATATTGCACTGTTGTAAAAACTCAGGAAAAGATTTTTGTACTTAAAGAAACATTCTTTGATAGTTACCAGTGGTGGGATGGACTGGAGAGTAATCCATTAACTAGAGGGTGGTTATATATTAACATGGGTGATGGGGAGGGCAATATGCAAAAAAAGAAGGGCTGACAGAAGAATGATTAAAACAAGTGAATACACTGGGAGATATGCTGAAGTTAAAAGGGATACAGGTAAAGAGTGTTATATACACAATCCTGAATAACAGTGTTCTTAGTGGGTAGGTAAATTGACAGATTCACAGGCTGAATGGCTTTGGAAGGAAGAATAGGAGTATACCATATACCCACAAATGTATAAGGGCTTAAAAGAAGATATTTATACCTTTCCTGTAAATCACACCTATGATTTACATACAGGGTACAGCATACAGGGGCAAAATGATGAAAATGTCTTAGTTATTATCAACATCTTAAAGTTATGTGTTCCTTGGCCTTAGGGATCAAGACCATAGCCTTAGGGGAAACCGTGGCTAATTGGCATAATTTAGTCCACAGAGACAATGCTCTACATCCTACTTCAGTAATTAGCAACTGGGATCTAAAAAGCTCATTGTTGTTGCTTGTTATTTATTGTTTAGAGCCATCAATTCTGACTCAGAGCGATCCTGATCCTGTATAGGACTTTCAAGGAATGACTGGTGGATTTGAACTGTCAACCTTGTGGTCAAATGGTTATCCTACAACACCATACCAAAACTTCTGAAAGCTTGTTAGTGGCCATCTAAGTTGCAACGATTGGTCTCTGCATATGCAAAAGAAAGAAGAGTGATGAGAACTGAAGATACTTGGAGTCAACTAGCCCAGTGGACCAGGTAAACATCAGTCACCATGACTCTGAGACCAGAACTAGATGATGTCCAGCTACCACTATCAATTGCTCTGAAAGGCATCACATTAGAAGACCCCAGATAGAGTGGGAGAAAATGTGAAACAAAACTCAAAATTATATATATATATAAAAAATACTAGGCTCACTAGTCAGAAAGAAACTTGAAGAACCTGAAACTGTGATCCAATTTTCAGCTAAGCAGTAGATAGGCATACAGGGAGGACAACAGCAGTATTAAGGTATGCTCACCATGGAATGATCAAACATTTGAGACCAAAAAGGCAAATTTACCTAAGGACAAAGTTAAGGAATGGGAGGGAGGGTAGAATGGAAACAGGTACCACAGGGAGGAAGCGAGAAAACTACTGTTGTGTGGAAAGGATTGCAATCTTTGAGATGAAACAAAGTGTATGATTTGTTGAATGTAAAACTGATGATCTCTGTAAACCTTCACTCAATTAACAATAAAAATTGAAAGAAAAAAAAAAAGAAAATGCTAAAAATTACTATGTAAAAAATGAAAAAATCTCACAGAAACATGTATTTAAAAATGAAACAATTAAATGTTGTAGTTTAGCAAAAGAATAGACCAAAAATGCACCAAGAAACAGAAACGAAAACCCATATCCAAGTAAACATAGGCCTTTAAATATAGAATATTTGAGTTTTTTAAAATTTCTTGAGAAACAAAAGATTATTTAACTAATGAGATTACGGTAACTGATTATCTGTCCCGGAAAAGACTGAAGTTGTCAAATATGTCATTTTGCTTGTATCTACAATCAACACTCATATCAATTTGAGGAGTGAAATATGCCTCACCCAAGCTATGGTATTTTCATTAGTCTCATATCATGTGAATGTTGGGCAATGAATAAAGAAGAACTGAGAAGAATTGATGCTTTTGAATTAGGTTGTTGGAGAAGCATATTAAAAATATCCTGAACTGCTAGAAGAACAAACAAATCTGTTTTAGAAAAAGTGCCACCGAAGTTTCCTTAAAAGTGAGGATTGTGAGACTTCATCTCTCATAGTTAGGATGTGTTACCAGAGGGACCAGTCCCTGGAATAGGACGTCATGATTGGTAAAGTGGAGTGTCAGCGATAAAGAGGAAGAACCCAAATGAAATGGACTGATGCAGTGACAACCATATTGGACACAAATGTAACAACAATTGTGAAGTTGGTACAGGACCTGGCAGTGTTTTGTTCTGTTTTGCAAATGGTTGGAACCGACTAAACAGTATCTAACAACAACAGGCTATGTTACTACAAACACTATACACCCATCTTGAATCTAGATGAAGATATGTAAAAATGTAGACTATAAAGCAAATAAATTACAGCACGTATGGATGTTTGATTTGGTTGTAGGAAAAGAATTTCTAACAATCAAACTAAAGAAAGAGATAATAGTAATAAAATAATAGATAATAGAACTTCTAAGAACCTATATGTCAAAATATTAACTAAAAGGCAAGTTACAAATCTGGAGAAAAATACATGTGCTAAAGGGTGTTCCTTTGAAGATATAAAGAAACGCTCAAAATCAATGAGGAATAAAACATGAACACGCCTGTAGAAAAAATGTGCAAAGAGGCACTATGAAGAACAATGTTTGTGAGCGGTTACTGGGAGGAAGAGACAATGGAAAAGCTGATGGGAGTGGTTATTTCTATGGAATAGAGTTTCAGTTTACAGTGAGAGAAAACTCATATTGTTTACAGTTTTATGCATGTGCTTGCTTTCAATAACTCATACATCTGTCAAAAGCTAAAAATAAAATGAGCAGTCACTGAGGAATTTGGTTTAATGTTTTAGAAATTTACAGTCAGATTTTCCTGTGGCATTCTAGTAAACTGGCCCCAAATTGTGTTTAAGCTTCTATTCTACCTCCTAGTTGGTTGTGTAGTACCTGGGGTCATGCCATTGTTGTTAAGTGTCATTGAATAGTGACCCTGTGTAGAGTTTTCAAGGAGCTGCTCGTGGATTTGAACCACTGACCTGCAGTCCAAACTGACCTTGCAGTCTAGTGCTTATCTTAGAGTTTCATGACAACTAACATACAATAATTTGTCTCTATTCACCTCATGTGACGCTATAGAGGAAACAATAGACTGCTTATTGCAAGGTCAGCAGTTCAAACCCACCAGCCATTTCTCAGAAACTCTATACAGAGTCTTATGAGTTGGAACCAATGTGACGGCACTTAACAGCATCAGTATTCCCTTAGAGAGAAAGTTGAGGCTTTCTGGTTCCAAAAATATTTACAGCCTCAAAGCCAAGTAACAGTTCTACTCTTACTTATAGGGCCAGGGTGAGTCACCGTCAATTTCATAGCAGTGGGTTTGGTTTGGGTGGGGTATTCATCTGGAGCAACGGAGGAAAAAGGAAAGTCAGGAACAGGAGAAGGAAATTGGTTCATTTCTTCCCTTCTTTTCCCTGAGACCAGAACTGGATGGTGGTGCTTGTTGTTAAGTGCAGTCAAGTCTATTCTGACTCACAGTGACCCTATACAGAGTTTCCAAGAACCAGCTGGTGGTTTTGAACTGCCTACCTTGTGGTTAGCAGTCCAGTGCTTATCCTATGGTGCCACGGCAGAAACAGAGGATATTCAGTTACAATTACTGAACATTTTGATCAAAGAGTCTGTAGAAGAATCCTGATTAACAGAGGAGAAATGAGTAACAGAATATCATGTCCTTATGGAATGACACTTATCTGGAACCCTGGAGGCTGGATGAACTGAAATACAGTTCTGAGATAATCTTTATACCTTAAACCAAAGTATTTCTTGAAGCCTTCTTAGAACCAATTTTTTGTTTGTTAACTGCCATTCCATTGCCACTCTGTATAGGTTTTCCAAGGAACAGGTGATTAGTTTGAACCACCGACCTTGCAGTTAGCAGTCCAATGACACACCAGGACTCTGATAAACAGCATAGGTTAAATTGTTTAATAACTATCTGTATAATCCATAAGGAGCCTGGATAGCATAGCAATTACAAACTGGGTTGCTAACTGTAAGGTCAGTAATTCGAATCTACTAGTCGCTTCAAAGGAGAAAGATGTGGCTTTCTGCTTCTGTAAAGATTTACAACCTCAGAAACCCTATGCAGCGTAGTTGTGAATCAGAACCGACTCAGTGGCACACAACCACCACCATATAGATAATCTCTAGATTATGTGGGCTAACCACTCCATTTCATAGATGGAAATATTAAAGTCAGATATTTTAAATTGCCAAATCATTTAGTGGCAGGGCAAGGACCTGTAATGAGAATCTTGTAACAGATTTTGCTGTGATTGAATGTGTCTAAGTTTGATGATGGTGACTCTGCATTATCCATCTCATGCTTGCTTTTTTCAAATAATTTATTTAATCAGCTAAGTATAACAGGGTCACTATGGGTCAGAATCGACTCGACGGCACTTAGCAACAACAACAACAACAAAATTTGATGATTTTATCAAATTGACTGTAATGTAGTTTATGGTCATTAGGTACTGAGTTAAGTGTAAATTATGTTTGTGTATCAGGCTTCCTGAGAGTTTGTCCGATTGCCTCTTTGTTCATTGGCTGAAATATACTAAGTGCTTGGTACATGTTCATTTAATAATGTGTGAATAAAAACAAACTGATTAGTAAATGTGAAGAGTGTTCTTCAGAAACTAGATTAAGTATTAAAATCTTTGGCTAGTTTTTGTCAACTAGCCAAACCGCTGAGATAGATGAAACGTTCAACAACAGCAAAAATAGAATAAAATTGGAAACATAGATCAAAGTACAAATTAGCATACTTTCCAAAGGACTAAAAGCATAAGCAAATGAAATAGATGACAAGCATTTCCTAGGAGGACTCTGACAGACAGGGAGAAGATGGGATTCTCTATGAAACCCAAACTTTTCAATGAATCACAGAAAGAAATAATACATGATATAAGAAGGGGAAAAAATGCTAAAATATATTGGTGAATTTTCAGAAGTAGATAACCAGGCTTTTTATCCTAGTTCAGTTCATCTCAGTCTGAAAGCTTGATTCAAATCTTTCCATCATGTTAGCAGCATGCAAACCTCCACTGACTGATGGGAGGTGGCTTCACATGAGGTGTATTGGCCAAAAATGGAATCCGGTTCTCTCTCGTGGAAGAAGAGAGCTCTACCATTAAATAATAGATGATGGAGCTGGCTGGCTGGCTGGATAAATAATAGATAGATAGATAGATAGATAGATAGATAGACAGACATTGAATACAAACATAGATTGAATTATATATGATTCAAGTCATATAAAATATTGAATGTTGAATTAGAAAAAGAGATAAATAGATAAAATTATGTTGTAAAATTCAAATCTATGTATTTAACCAATTCTTGGAGAGTAATATAAAATTCAAGGTGTACAGAGAATATAGGATGTTTGTTTTGTGT
>NW_006408717.1:4833350-4834815 GCF_000296735.1 Chrysochloris asiatica
GAGGGGCTGAAAACCCAGAGACACTACTCTCACGGAACAGCACCAGAGCTCTGGATCTAGCATAAGTGTCATGGTGTCAGTTACCCATAACCACCAGTGGAAAAAACATGGTATAAAGAAAATATTGTGATTTAGAAATTGGTCAAGAAATAAGGACTCCCTCTGCAGCCACCCTGCCTGGGCAGAGGTCAGAGGGCAGGGCTACAGCTATACTGGCAAAGGAAACTGGAGTGAAAAGCAGCACAGCGACATTTGCAAAAGGAGGTGTAGAGGGATCTACACATTTTTTTCCTCCTCTTCCCTGTCGTGTCTTCTTTGCCCAACCCAGATACCCTCAGGTGGGTGGGTACACACCCCAAAAAAAGTTCAGTGTTCAGACCACAGCTTTCCAATGACACAGTGAGAAAGAGCCCCATGGGTCCAAGGGCAAATTCTTTGGCTGTGCTTTTGACTTCTGCCTGTGGGTCCCAGCCCTAAAGATAACTTGTGCAGGACTCTTTACCCCTGCATATCCAGCAAGAAAAAGAGCAGGTTTGGCCTGACAGACAAACCATATGAACAATCTGTAAAACCCCAACATAAAAAGACGCAACTATTTCAAGAATTACCCTGTCACAAGCAGATGCCTAAGTGACCTTCAGAGACAAAAATAGCAAACAATCTTTCTCCCATTCACTTCTCAATATATATCTGTGCACCTCTATGGTGGTGATTAGAGGAGGGGCCTGAGCAAGTGGACAGTCCCATCCACTACTGGAGGCTTCTATGGTGCACACACATGGCCTGTGTAGCAAGGTGACTGGCCAGTTGGCCACAAATTTATTTTTGTTTCAAAGAGGTGGGTTTTGTCTCTTTTTATATTGCTTCTACTTTTGGGCCTTTTGATCACACATTTTTCATAGAGGTGGGAGCTATTACTCCCTACATTACCTAAAAAGAGTCAGCAATCCTGGCCTTAAAAGTCAAGCTACAAGCATACCCCATAATGTACCACAACTGAGACAAGAGCCAATAACAGCTGCTAAACATTACATGTGAAAAGGAAAGCCTATCTCCTGATCATATCCACTAGGAGACACCAAGTAAGCTTAATAACACAGGAACAAACATCCATTTAAGCATTAAAAATTCACACAACTACTGGAAATGACAAACAAAAACAACAAAAGGTATCAAAACATGTCCCCAAACAGAAAAGAGTATCTGAGACAAATGAGCTGGAGACAGACAAGGGCCTTCTAGAAG
This sequence comes from Chrysochloris asiatica, assembly GCF_000296735.1. Lineage (NCBI taxonomy): Eukaryota > Metazoa > Chordata > Mammalia > Afrosoricida > Chrysochloridae > Chrysochloris > Chrysochloris asiatica. The sequence continues at coordinate 4,834,596 of NW_006408717.1, forward strand.
AAGAAGAGCAGGTTTTGGATTTGCCTGAGAAAGAATTCAGAAGAATGATATGGGAAAAAAGTATAATGCTCAGAAAAGGGGTGGAGGAAAACAAGGAAGAAGTCAGGAAAGTACTATAAGAACAATCAAACTAGATTGATACAGCATTGGAAACAATGAAAAACCTGCAAAAAGAGGTCCAGATGATTAGCAATAAAATATCAGAAATGGACAATACACT
>NW_006408717.1:4837648-4838223 GCF_000296735.1 Chrysochloris asiatica
ACTCTCAATGGAAAGAAACTGAAAGCCTTCCCATGGCAAATGGGAACCAGACATGGATGCCCTTTGTCACCACTCTTATTCAATATTGTTTTGGAAGTCTTAGCCAGAGCTATACGGCAAGATAGAGAAATTAAAGTCATCCAAATTGGCAAAGAGGAAATAAAAACTCTATTTGCAGATGATATGATCCTACACATAGAAAACCCCAAAAACTCAGTAAAATAACTACTAGACATCACTGGAAGATTCAGCAAAGTGGCCTGGTAAACGATCAACATACAAAAATCAGTTGGATTCCTCTATAGTAAAAATAACAGTGCTGAAAAGGACATTAGGAAAGCAATACTATTTAAAATAGCTGCCCAAAGGTGAATTATTTAGGAATAAACGTAACCAGAGAAACAAAGGACTTATACAAAGAAAATTACAAAACATACTACAAGAATGAGGAGTTCTGATAGCCTAGTGGTTATGAATGGGCAGCACACCACATGGCTGCCCCACAAACCGTTTTATTCCCCTGTCCTGAAAAAGCCCCTCCTCCATTTCTAGTTCCCCATTCACTATTCTTCTGG
>NW_006408717.1:4840003-4843853 GCF_000296735.1 Chrysochloris asiatica
ATGTGATGCCATTCTTCTTGAATTTTTTGTTCTTGGCATAGTAAACCATATGAACATGTATTAGTTAATACTCTCAAAATTCCAAATAGGTGGATACTACTATTATCATCCTTGTTATATGTAAAAACATTTGCTTAGAGCGGGTAAGTAACTTTCTTAAAGATGGCACTGATTGTAAGTGATGCCAGACTAATGTTACTCTAGAACTTTGATCCTTAACCACTGGAGCAAAACTCTTTAAAAACTCATAGTTTGTTTGGCTTTGGTAAACTGTAAAATTCTTAGTTTGGGAAACTCAAAAACAGGGTAGAAAATACCTGCTAGTCACCTTCTTTGAAAGCAGCTCTTTCAGTTAGCCTCGATAAAACTATTGAACACCTTCTCTATTCAAGATCTAGTAACAAATGTGACGATGTTTAAGGAAATAGCCTCCCTTAAAAGTTCCTGGGAAAACCAGCATGATACAAGGCAAAAGTTCTGTCAATTATAGCCTTTTTCTCCCACAAGTGTATGTCAGAGGTTGAGAAGCATGGTTCTCCAAGTTTGCTGTGCATTAAAATCATCTGGAAAACATATTAAAACACAGATGACTGGACCCTCTGCAGTTTCTGATTCAATTTATGAGGCATAGAAGTGATGTTTGAAAATATTTTTTAACTTACATTTCTCCTAAAATAAAAAGAGGTGAACATCTTTCCATAAAGTTGATTATTTTGTGAGTCATTGCAAAAATGACTCAGAGGCCATGCCTGACTTCCTGTGGCTTCACAAAGGGAAAGGAAAATCAAGCTCAAAATCAGCCCAAGACTGATCCCTCTGATGTGGAGGCGAGACATGTGTCCAACCTACAACCTTCCTTTATCCATCTAACACCGACAGTCCCTTCCACAACACTGTGTTTCATATCTGGGTTTGATTATCCATTGGGATGGCCACACAGAACTCATAGACAATACTCATAATGATGGTATTTATTAGGAAATTGAACAGCATATATTTGAGCATCAGAAACAACTCAGGATGCAGCAGTTCTCCTGTCAGGAACACTCATTCTCTACCATACTGCAGACATGCTTCACTCGTATCTTGATTCTTTCAGTCATGTGGCTCCTCAGCCCCTGCCTTCCTGGTGGTTGGTGGTTATGTGCCATGAAGTCAGTTCCGACTCATAGTGACCCTGTACAGGGTTTCCGAGGCTATAAATCTTTACAGGAGCAGAAAGCCTCATGTTTCTCCAGCGTAACAGCTGGTAGTTTTGAACTGGTGCCCTTGAGGTTTGCAGCCTGATTCGTAACCACTACACTACCAGAGCTCTTTGCCTTGCTGGGGTAAGTGTCAAAAAAACCTCCTTCAGTCAGTCTGTAAATGCAAGCCAACTTCCTGTCAGTAGGCATTCAGCTTTATCTGGTCCATAGGTCAGGGAGTCCACAGCTGCTCTGTCTCTGCATGCCACTGCCTCTGCCGCTGCCTCTACTCCTATCTCTTTGCTAGGTAGGGATATGATGGTTCACTCTTGCTCTTTCCTGATGGTCCTGTGAACATCTGTTCTTACTTATAAGATGGATCCTGTTAAGCCTAGCAGGATAGTAAAACTAACCTTTTTCAGCATTAGACTCCTCTGTACCCTATTTGCCTGATCCCACTCAGTCATTTGGAACGTTGGTGTGGCACTGTAGGATAAGCAGTGGGATGCTAGCCAAAAGGTTGGTGGTTCAAACCCATCAGCCACTCCTAAGAAACTGTATACAGGGTGGCTATAAGTTGGCATCAACTCAAAAGCACTTACCAACACACAACAGCACAATTATTTGGTGGGAATTAAGATTTTGGATAGAAAAGTCATATTAAGTATATTCAAGGTACCATAGTCACACATTCAAGTCTTTTGTCCATTTTTATAGTGTATTGATTTTATTTTTCTGAATTTAAATATATTTTTTATACATTAGAGCTATTAGTTATTTTTCTGTAATGTATATTGCAACTGTTTTCTACCAGTTTTTCTTTTTAAAAAAAATCTGGTGCTGGTGTGGCACTGTGGGTTAATGTGCTGGGCTGCAAAGTCAGTTTGAACCTCAGGTTGGAAGTTCAAGCTCACCAGCCACTCCTCGTAAACCCTATACAGGGTTGCTATGGGTCGGAACAGACTCAACAGTACTTAACAACAACAATGGAACTCTGGTAGCGTACCACAAAGATTTCTAGCCTCAGAAACCTATATAGGGTTGTTAGGAGTCCGAATTGATTCAAAGGCATGCAGTAGCAGAAACAGCACAGTATGCATGCTATGTACATGCAAATGACTTCAGTTTTAAGAGGTTAAATTATTATTATTATTATTTTAGTACTTGAATTTTAAAGTCATGGCTAAAAATCTTTTTCTATTCCTGGGTTATAAAGAATTTACTCTCTATACTAACACTTTCATAATTTCATTTTTTACACTTAGATTTCTGTGTTATTAGAGGCATAATTTAATAGGGTGGCAGGATATAAAGCTAGCATGCAAGATACAGTAGCATTGAAGGACACAAATAACCTTGGACAAGATTATGTTTGTTTGCTGATGAAAGATTAAGTGGGAAGATTAGAAATCAGATGGTCACTATTGTTTTTCAGTTAGAGATCTGCATACATTTATTTAAATGACATTTTTAGTAGAATTAGGAATTCGTTAAGTGCATGGTATGTCTTCTTTGTGTTTGTAACGGAAATGATGATATAAGAAACTGGTGGAATGCCTTTTTATTAAAAAACAAAGTGAAATTCTCTCTGCATTGATAAACACAAGTATAAATGTAACTCATAAAACACTAGTATAAATTGTTCATAATATGAACAATTTTATTTTCTGGGCTGATAAAAAATATTTCACCCTGCTCAGAGGAATTGTGAGAGAAATCTTATCTTATGAAAGCAAGACCCTCAGTTTATGTTGTTGTAGTGATATATGCAGAATCCTGGTGTGGTGATGTCTGTTAATGCACTAGACTGCAAAGTTGGTTAGAACTATAAGGTTGGTGGTTCAAGCTCACCAGCCACACCACAGAAACTGTATCCAGTGCCCCTATGGATAAGAACTGACTCTACAGCACTTAACACCAACAACAACAGTGATATATGCATTTAACTTTTGAAATTGGAAGGGTTTTTTAGGTAATACTTCCACAATTTTTTCCTTCCTTAAGAGAAGAAGAATATATTTTAATGTTAGTCAAAGTTAATGGAACTGCATTTAGCTGAACATAGTGTCTGTACAATTTTATATTTTGCTTTTCCAGTTAATATTTTACCCTAAGCATTTTTTGTGTTTGTACTGTCTTCATAACCATTATTTTCCATAGCTGCTTAGCATTCCATTTGGTTATTTTAGCATATTTCAGTTCTACTTGCCATTAAGTAGATTCCAATACATGAGGACCCCTATGTCTATCAGAATAGAGCTATGCTCATAGAGTTTTCAATTTCAGTGTCCAATTTTTCACAAGTAGATTGCCAGGTCTTTCTTCTGAGGTATCTCTGGGTGAACTTGAAGCTCCAACTTTTGTGTAGCAGCCAAGCGTGTTCAGTGTGGGTTGCATGGGACTCCATATTTTATTTGATGTTGTTATTAAGTGCTGCTGAGTCAGTTCCAACTCATCACAACCCTGTACAGGGTTTTCAAGAAGTGGTTGGTGAATTCAAACCGCCAACCCTGCGGTAAAATCTGGCCGCGTGGTCCAGTGCGTTATTCCATAGCATCACACCAGCCCTCCCTTTATTGTTGCAAGAGTCTTCTTACTGTTTTCCCTCTTTCTACTATAGCTCATAAGGAGCTCTGGTAGCGTAGTGGTTACGAATCGGGCTGCGA
>NW_006408717.1:4844168-4849836 GCF_000296735.1 Chrysochloris asiatica
TCGCAGCCCGATTCGTAACCACTACGCTACCAGAGCTCCTTAGCCCCAGTTATATTTTAAAAATGAAAGCAGATACTCTACTGATTGTAACTCTTTCATGTATTTCTTTTCACTTTGAATAAAATTCAAACTCCTTACCAAGACCCAAACAGCTGTACACGATTTGATTCCCATCAGGCTGCTTGAGTGTTTCTTAACACATTTTCTTCCATCCCCACTACCATCTGGCTACAGGAGTTTCTCAAACTTTCTCAGAAGTACTGAACTCAGAATCATAACATACGCTCTTCTGTCTTTCTGTATCAGTCTTCTGAAATCTTCACCTTTAGACTTCACTCAAAATGCTGCTTTCTTGGAGGTCATCCTCTCTTATTCTCAATTAAAATGCCATGTTGGCTTAGCATCCTTTCCAGGTAATTCTGATGCATATTAAAATTTGAGAGCCACTGGTCTAGAAAATTGCAGTTCAAAAAACACATGTGAGCCACATATGCAATTTAAAGTTTTCCATAGTCATATTAGAAAAGTAAAATGAAAGAGGTGAAATTAACCCTAGTAATACGTTTTACTTATTGCAAGTTACTCAAAATATTCTTTCTATATGGTTTACCAACTATAAAGTTGGCAGTTTCAAACCTGCCAACCTCTTCTATACAGGGTCTCTATTAGTTGAAGAGATATTTTATATTCTTTTTGTACTGCCTCCAATATCCTATGTCTATTTTACATTTACAGTCCACCTCAATTTAGACATTCCATTTTTAAAAGAAACACTTCATATACATTAAAAATTTTAAATTTAAAAAGTAGATTCACATATTCAAGTTGTTCCAAACATACTTACTGGGCTCCACCCCCTTACCCCCATCCAATAAATAACACACTTGCATTGTTTGGGGGGAAAAAAAAAATCAAAGAATAGTATGCACAGTGTGAAAACATGGCAAATGCTTTTCTAACAATGGAGTGCAATATCTGGTTATATGTTAAAACTTAAGTTAATTAAAATAAAACAAAAAAGTAGTCCATCAACTGCATTAACCACTTTTCAAGTGCCCAATAGGTACATATGTTTAGTAGGTATGAAGAAGCACAAATCTGGATAACACCCAAATTATATCATGAGGCTGCTCAACTGAGAATCCTGAACATCTAATGACTATTATTGCTCCTTCTTTGTCCTTAATGACTTTCTGAAGCACCATGTTGTTATTGTTGTTATGTGCTATCCAGTCAGCTCTGACTCATAGCGACCCTGTATAGGGTTTTGGAGGAGTGACTGGTGAGCTTGAACCACTGACCTTGTGGTTCAAATTGACCTTGAGGTTGAGTGCTTATTCTACAGTGCCACACTAAGACTCCATGTCACCTTAAAACAAAGAAAAAAGCATTTTTGCAGTGCCTCTGTCTTCATGACATTTTCTTCTGTATTTAATCGGTCACCAGTGCATTTGGTAGAAAGAGCCTGAGTCTAAACTGTATTTTCAACAGATGGTAAGATGTTGAGTTTCTAATATCTTCCTTGGGGAATCTGACCTCCTTAGGTGGAAATTTTGCAAACAACACAAACCATTAAACCAAATCCACTGTCATCAAGTTGAATCTGACTTACAATGAGCCTATATAGGGATTCCAAGATTGCAGATCCTTATAGGAGCAGGCAGCCTCAGCTTTCCACTTTGGATCAGTTGATGGGTCTGGTTGTGGTTGTTGTTAAATGCCATTGAGTCAGTTCCAACTCATAGTGACCCTGTATATATGGTTTCAGAGGAGCAGCTGGTGTACCTGAACCGCTGCCCTTGAAAGTTCAAACCTACACTGAGGTCCATCCAGCACATTAACCCGCAGCGCAATACCAGCAGTCCAGTAATGATCTCACACCACCATGAGAAGTATACCTTTTGCAAAACACAGGCGGGTGCTTAAAAGATGTTGGGCAGTTAGAGAGTTATGATAAATATTCACCACATACCTTTCCTGTAAGGGGTCCTAATGGTACAAATAGTTAAGTGCTTCAATGGAAACTGAAGATATTGGTAGTTTGAATCCATCCAGAGGATCTGTGGGGGGAAAAACTGACAATATGCTTCCATAAAAATTGTAGTCCAGAAAACCCTGTGGGGCAGTTTTACTCTATCACATTGACTTACTGTGTGTCAATATTTACTTAATGGTACCTAACAACAACACTTCTTACAATGTTAAGTCTCAAAAGCAAGCACTGGTTCTATTCTGTTCATGCCTACTTTACCCAAAACTTTAAATATGGTTGGTTTCATGTGGGTATGTAACCATTCTTTATTTAACAAAATGATTTATATTTTCACTATGAAATTCGAACTAAGAAATATGAAACATGCAAGTTGCAATGTCTAGGGAAAATAGTTTCTGTCTTACACTGTTGTGAGGAAGACATATACTTATTTATTTGTTTTTAGCCTCTGCTACTGCCAGGACTATTTTTTCTAATATCTTTAATGGATTTCTCAGAAAAAACGATTAAAAATAAACTAGGAGTGATAGCAGAGCTGAAGGATAAAATGACCTTGAGTGTAAAGTGAAGGGTAAGGCAGCTGGTGATTTTTCTAGGTATGTCCAGTTAAGAAGCTTGCTCACCACACACTCTAAAGTGAAAGAAAGCATTCTGGCTCAGGGGCAACTGTTGGTAGGTAACTTGACACCAAATGACTGTTTTCTCTGGTTGCCCTGTTGGTTAGATTAGGAAAGGACATCTGATCCAAGAGTAGTCAAAGCTTATAGTTGGAACAAAAGAGATACATTTGGCCCATCAGATTACATTACTTGAGAATTCAAATTAGGAAATACCAAAATAATGAAGCAGGTAATGATAGGAACTGAAAATGCAGTAGCATGGTATCAGGAGGGATCAGCTGTTAAAACGTGTTATTTGTTGGCATAAATTAAATGAGAGAGGAGTTGGTAGTTGGCCTAGAGTGGGCTCTGACTCATTGCTATGCATAACATGCTAATCTCGTGTATAACAGAAAACAGTGTTACCTGGTTCTGTGCCATTCTTCAGAATTATTGGTATAGTTGAGTCCATCGCTACCACATCATTCAATCTCATTTGAAGGGTTCCCTCATTTACCAACCCTCCACTTTACCAAACACTGTGTTCTTTTCTATTGTGATGATCTGAACAAAGTAAGTGAACTGAAAACAAGTAAGCAAGTTGAAGTCTCACTGGACTCTCCTTCTGATTGCATTTCTCCTAAAACTTACTGTTCTTTTTTGGCAGTCCACAGTATATTCAGTATACTCTTTAAAAAATAAAAACATTTTATGCAAATTGAGTGAAGGTTAAAGATCTTTAGTTTTACGTTTAACAAACCATACACTTCATTTCATTTCAATGATTGTAATTCCCTCCTACTTCCTCCCAACGATTCTTGTTTCCATTCTTCTCTTCTTTGCAACCCTTCTGAATTTTGTCCTTAGTTAATGCTGCCCTTTGATCTTCAGTAGTCGATACATGGTCATGATCTGATTACTCCAAAATGACCCCATTCTTACCAAGCATAATTGCTTCACTTATGATATACTAGCCCCTGCAGTAATATTGTCCCATTTGCTAAGTCATTGTGGTTTGGATATAGACCCTAGCTATAGCACGGTCCAAGATGTTAAGCAGATGGTCTAGTTCCCCTCAACATTATGATAATTGAGTGGGCTACTTCCTCCTTAATTCCAAGAAGGAACCCAACCACAATAACATTGTTGTTAAGTGCGGTTGAGTCAGTTGTGACTCATAGTGACCCTGTAGAGGATTTCTGAGGAGTGGCTGATGAGCTTGAACCACCAACCTAGCAGTTCAACCTGACCTTGCTGTCCAGCATATTAACCTGCAGTGCCACACCAAGACTTCAACCAACCACAGTAATGCCAACACCCTTTAGCAATAACAGAAATAGCTTGTTTACTTACTAGCATAAGAGAGCTCGCTGAGCCCCCTATAGTTAGCAAAGAAGCAGAATTTTCCTGTCCAGCTGGTTGCCATTGGACTCAGTGCTACCCTCCCAATTTGTAAGTCTCCCTACCTTGATTAGCTTGTGACTTATCTTTGCCTTTACAACTGCTTTGTTATACTCTATCACTGTTATGTAATAGATATTCTGCGTTTGATTGCTGTTATATATGTAATAAATGCTATCTTGTGTCTTATCACTGGGTCAGTTTTTTGGTCTCTTGAAGTCCTTAAATGAAGAAGGCTTAGCCCTTCCAGGGTTAAGCCCAAACAGTTGACTGTTCCATGGTGAGCATATCCTGTTAGTGTTGTTGTTCCCTCTTTATACCTATCTACTGCTTTGCTAAAAATTGGGTCACGAGAGTTAGTTCCGTTCTAGAACTGAAGTTTGGTCAAAAGACTTAGTCTCAGCTTCCTCCAGTCACTTTCTGACGAGTAAAGCCAGTCATTTTAAAAATAATTTTGAGCTTTGTTCCACATTTTCTCCCACTGTATATCAGTATTCTTTGCCAACACCATAGATCGAACACAATGATAATGATAGAAGAAAAACTATGGCAAAACAGAGACTAGGAAGTAAAGAAAAATTTCATTTAAATGTATGCATGTATGTATGCTTATGTATTCTTATATGCTTTTTTATTTCCTTACCTTTATATGGCAACCTTTTGATTATCTTTTTTGGGTTTTGTCTCAGATGTCACCTCCTTAGTGTCTTTCCTGACCTCTTAGTCTGATCTTGCCTCCTCTGTTTCCTCTCCATCCAACATTGATTTTTAAACAATGTACACTTCTTATTATCTATATAGTCCTTTTAGCTATCTGAGTTCGCTTATCCATTGGTTGGCTTACATCAATTCTTTCCAAATCCATGTAAGCATCATAAGGTAGGGACCCTAAATATTACATGTCCTCCGCATCTGCAGTTTCCTGTCTCAGCATTGCCTGGTATACGTTGTTATTGTTGTTTGCCGCTGTTGAGTTGACCCATGCACAAGGAAATAAAATCACTGTAATCCACAGGACTTTCATTGACTGATATAATGGAATTAGATAGCCATGGTTGACATATATGTATGTGAAATGAATACTGGTTAAAGAATATGCAATAAATGCAGCACTGTGGGTTAATGTGCTAGACTGCAAGGTCAGTTTGAACTGCAAGGTTGATGGTTCAAGCTCACCAGTAGCTCCTTGGAAACCCTCTACAAGGTCGCTATGGGTCGGAACCAACTCGATGGTGCTTAACAACAATAACATATATGAAAATAAGTAGGAAAATATTATTACTAGGGTTTTAGCTAGTACTTGCATGGGTTTATTACAAACAAAAGGTGTTTAAAGATGTCTCTGCAATCAGTGAATGATTGCTAACATGTTCTTTCAGTAATACATTTGTATTAGTCTTATGAGGGTGCCTTCAAAAGAAAAGTCCAATCTAAACAATGGATTTTAAGGGGCACTGTTAGACCACTTACACTCAAGGCAGAGAGGTCAGCTCAGAAGGTATGGTAACTTTTTATTTCTTTTAAGTTTTTATTGTGAATTGAGTGAACGTTTACAGGGCAGATATCAGTTTTACATTCAACAAATCATGTACTTTGTTTCATTACAATGATTATAATCCCTTCCATGTACTATCAGTTAACAGTATTTTTCTCTATTCATTTTAGCATTTTTAAT
>NW_006408717.1:4850531-4855852 GCF_000296735.1 Chrysochloris asiatica
ATCTCTGCCTCCAACTCTGGTATCGCTGCTTCTCTGGATAAGGACTCACATTCTGCTTGTGTGCTTCTCTCTTGATGGTCCTAGGGTCCTCTGTTTCTGGACTTTAAGATTAACTACACCCCCATTTTTGTTACAAAACTTCTACCTTTACAATTGTGACAATTGAAATTAGTCATGATAAAAATTACTCACTACTGAATCTTAAGAATCTTATCCCAATCTCTTTTAACCACACCCATCTAGACAAGATGAAAACTGTCCAGCAGGTACTCTTTTTACCCCACTTGTTATTACACTAAACTCACCCTTGAAATCTTGTAAGCCAGTCACTTCATGCCTGTATCAGCCCCTCACTTTAGGTAGCCAGTGTCTAAATTATCTGTCCCTATTTAACCTGTATACAGAGGGGACAGCATTGATACTTAATGTGAAGACTCCTTCCCTCTTTGTTGGTATTTTGAGCTACTACCTCCACGAGTATAGGTCAAGTTCATCAAATTGTAGCAATTTACCCTCATTTCCTGTATTAAAAAAATGTTTTTTTTTTATCTTCCTCTAGTTGAGTTCTGATTATGAAGCCATCGAGGCTAGGTCAAATGGGTATTATCTGCAAGTTTGTGTGTTCTTGTGCATCTCCCTTCACTTCATATCAACTGGATGCTTCACTCTCAGTTCTAGCCTTCTGTAGCTATGTCCTTGTACATGAGCTCAGGTGTCCTCAGGTCTCACCACACTTTGGACCAACCAGCCCTTTCTCTTCTCTCTCTCATCTCTAGATCAATGGGAGTCTATGGACTGTAGTTGAACTCAGCCCGGCAACTAATTTTTTTGAGGGGAAGATTTATTTAAAGGAGTAATTTTGATGAATTTTCTTGAATCTCACAAGACAATAGCAGGAACGTACTAGTTTTAAGAAAATTGAAACTACATTGGTGAAAAAAAGGTCAGGAAGATTGCATCAAATATTATTTTTAAATTCATAATAACGTACCTGCTTATTCATTGGGGGTAGCAAAGACCGTCCTGTGAATATTTCATTGGGAAATTTTACCCCACCTACCCTCTAGCCCTGATCTTGCCCTTTCAGACTTCTATTTATAGCGAAAACTCAAATAATTTTTAAAAGGAAATATGTTTGAGTCTCTTGAGGTGATAAAACTGCCATTCTGACATGGTGTATGTTGAAACATGCAGGATTATTTCAAGAAGGGTTAGAAAGATAGAAATACCACCTTTAAAAAAGTGTATATACCTGGATGAAGGAGGCACTGAGAAACAATAATTTTATATTTTGACATTTTTGTTTAATGAACATTTCTATGATTTTATAGTAATCCTTTTTAACTTATCCTCATCTAATGGAAAGTTGCTAGACTGTAGGAAAATATTGAAAACTGGAGAAGTACTGCATGTTGTATATATATGGTTGAACACTTATATAAAGCCCAAGGGATCTTTCTACTGATTTTTTTCCATACTCAACTTGGGTTTCTCAATTTCCTGTTTGTCCTTGGGTTTGATTTTTCCCAAAGTTATTTCAGGTTCAAAATTATTAGGATTCGCCAATCTATAAGTTTGCATTTTTTATTGATTAAATTAAGGAATAAAGGACTTCTCTTGTGTTTGCCACCCACTCTTACTCTGGAAGGAGTACTTGAGTTTCTCTAAATAAATAGGTCTCAACCAGGGGCAATTTGTCTCTAAAAGACATTTAGTGGCACTGTAGGATAAAACACTGGACTGCAAGGTGAGTTTGAATCTCAAGGTTGGTGGTTCAATCCCATCAGTGGCTTCTTGGAAACCCTATACAGGTTCATTATGAGTTGGTACCAACTAGACAGCACTTAACAACAAGAGACAATTTTGGTCACCATAACTAGGGTGCATAGTCTATACAATAGAGAGGACAGCTTCCCACAACAAATTGTTTTCCTGGACCTCATTAGTGCAGAGGCTGATAAATCCTGCTCAAAACAATTCATTGTTTTTATCCATGTAGTATTTACTTTGACCCAAATCCAAGGGTAAAACACAAATCTAACCAGAGAACTGCATTTCCCTAAGAACTGAAAGATTCTTAAATCATGGTCATGAATAATTATAATGAGACTTTTTCTAAGATGTCTGGGAAAGAAACTCCGTTTTCTTTCAAGTACAATTTAAGGCTAAAGGATATAAAGTTCTGCCTTACTAGATGGTGGAGAATAAGAAAAGACAACCATTTTGACATCACAATGAGTAAGCCTATCTCAGAATGGAGCCAACATGAAGTGGAGAAATGCAAGGAAATGAAAAAAATAGAAACTTGAAACTGATATTACTTGAGACCCTGGCAAACACTATCAGAAATAAGACTTACCTCTAAACTTATCGATTGTTGTTGTTGTTATGTGCCGTGGAGTCGGTTCAGACTTTGTACAGGGTTTCCGAGGCTGTAAATCTTTATGGGAGCAGAAAGCCTCATCTTTCTCCTGTGGAACAGCTGGTAGTTTCGAACTGCTGACGTTGCAGCTCACAGCCCGATTCGTAACCACTACGCTACCAGAGCTCCTAAACTTATTATGTAATAAAATTTTTTCTCTGTATTAGGTAAGTTTGGATAGAATTTTCTGACACTTAGAATAGAAGAGCTGAGATTGAGAAATAAAGTTAATGTTAGGAATAGTTCCTATTAACAGACTGGATGGACTATATGCATGGATCTACTCTCAGCAGCCCTGGTGTGGCATTGTGGGCTAATGTATCAGACTGCAAAGTTGTTTGAACTGCAACATCAGTGGTTCAAGTTCACCAGCTGCTCCTTGGAAACCCTATACAGGGTCGCTATGGGTCAGAGTCGACTTAACAGCACTTAATAACAACAACAGCTCTACTCTCAAGGAACTGTAGTGGTGCAGCTACATGCAAGGTGGCTAACTGAAAGGTCAGCAGTTCAAACCTATCAGCTGCTGTAGGGGAGAAAGATGTGGTAGTTTGCTTCTGTAAAGATTACAGCCTTAGAAACCCCCTAGAGCACTTTTACTTTGTCTGAATTGGAATTGATTTAGTGACAACAGTTTTTTTCAGTTTTTGCTTGTTTGTTTTTTGTCCCCAAAATTTCATTAAAGAAGAATTAGAAATTAAATGCATCTCAAATTATAAAATCAAAGAGAATAGGAGAAAGGACATATATGGAATGCCCAAGCTAACAGAGAAGAAATCTTGCCTTTTGTCTACTGAGATACATGTCTCTGCTCATTAGGTATTTAGAAAACATACAATAAAAACAAAACAAAACCTGTTGCCATCAAATCAAAGTTGACTCATGGTAACGCAGTGAGTCACAAGAGCTGTTTCAGAGAGTTTTCTTGGCTGTAATTTCTACAGAAGCAGATCACTGGGTATGTCTTTTGTGGTGCTGTTGGGTGGGTTTTAACAGTCAACATTTAGGTTAGTATTTGTGCTACCCTGGAACCTTTGATTACCAATAAGATATTATATACTTCTATGTAAAGAGCTATGGTAGCGTAGTGGTTATAAGTTGGGCTGCTAGCCTCAAGGTCAGCAGTATGAAACTACCAGCCATTCTACATAAGAAAGATGGGGCTTTCTGCTCCTGTAAAGGTTACAACCTCAGAAATCCTATGCAGGGTCACTATGAGTCGGGACTGACTCCATGGCATACCACCACTATATATTTTTATGTAGATTTGCCATCTTCCTTTTCTCTATGGTCACTTATCACTTGTTTTCATTTATCTCTATTAGTATGAGAAGTTAGCAGAGTTTCAATAATCCTTCTCTATTGCAAAGTTAATTTAAATTTAGGAAGATAAGGGGGCTTATTTATTAAATCTAATGTTTTGTCCTATTCATCCCCAGATCATATTAGAATTCTCAATTTTACTTTAGAATCGTTTCCCAGACTTCTACCTGTAAGCCTACACCAGATTTTTCTCTTCTTCAAGTTTACTCTATCCATTTATGCTCTGACTTCCATCTTCTACTATCTCCTAATTATTGTCTTCCTAAGAGATTTGATGAGCATGTAGCTCTTATTCTATATTTTATCATGTCTTTATCTTTTCTGGCTCTTTTCTTTAGTATACAAACATGACTGCAGATGTTATAAACTGAGAAGCTATGTAGTCTCATTGGCAATTTTAACTTGTGCATAAGTTTTTGGCAAAGCTGTGTCTACAGATTTTGTTGTTTCTTGGAGAGATGTGTTTCTGTTTTATGAATATATTTATAATGTAGTCTGCTTTTATACTGTAATTTATTCCTTGAGAGTGCATGCATTCTTGCTTGAGCAGCTGTTTTCTGGAACGAGAAGCTCAGTAAAGAAGACTTTAGGAAAGAGACACAGATACAATTTTAAACTTACACTGAAATGAATCCAGAAAAAGAAGGTCATTGATTTTTGTGAGTGTACTAGATTTTTTTTTATTTCTTAGCAGTGTTTTTTCTAAGACTGGATGACCTACAAATGATCTTCTACAGGGCTACTATGTTCAGATAGGGTTATACTCTTGAAGACAGAAGAAAAAGTCACTTCTCTGTGGAGGAGTCTCCAGGATGTACAAAGAGTTAACATGTTGCCAGCTAACTGTTGAAATGCTAGCAGTTGGAATCCACCCAGAGAAACCTTGGAAGAAAGACCTGGTCGCCTACTTCTGAAAAATCAGCCATTGAAACTCTATAGAGTTCTACTCTGATGCACACAAAGACACCATGAGTTAGAATCAACTTAATAGCACCCGAGATTTTCTCTGTGGGGATGAGTATCTCTAGGAGAGAAAGTATTCCCTCAGGCAACATAAAATGAGAGAGTTATCTTGTGACAATAAGGCAAGATTATGATAAGGTGAAGGGGACACTTTTCTTTCTGCTAAAGTCTTTGAATTTTGTAGTGTATATTATAATAGGAGGTGTGGTAATAGCAATGATACTATGTAGAGACGTGACTTGTTCTCAAGTGCTGTGGGATAGCTTCTGATTCATAGTGACCCTGTACGGGGTTTCCAAGGAGCAGCTGGCAGGTTTGAAACACTGTTATTGCTGTTCAAATAGACCTTGTAGTCCAACTTTATCCTACAATTCCACACCAGATATATGAGTAGTCTAATGCGGTAGGTCCTTCAAAGTTTCACTTACTAACCTGAGATTCCACCTTTTTGGCAGCATGATAGGAACACTAATACCTTCTCTGCTTTTGTCACAGTAAGAATAAAATGAAATATATGTGAAAGATGTGATGTAACTATCTGACTATATGAAAGTTAAATACATACAGAAATACTTTCTTTTTTTTTTTTAATTAAATGTTTTTATTTTGCATT
>NW_006408717.1:4857179-4893958 GCF_000296735.1 Chrysochloris asiatica
ATAGCTCCATAGTTCGCTATAAGTTCTCATAAGAACATAATAAAGTATGCATGAACTTATATATGTCTTCCAAAGTGAAAAGCTTTCTAAGTAAAGAATTATTATTTGGGAAGTAGTTGTTGTTGTTACTTATAGATGGGTTGGCTCCAACTCAGAGCAAACCTATGTACAACAGAATGAACCATTGCCTCCTCTTTTGCTACCTTCATGATCTTTGGTATGCTTGAGTCCTGTGTAGTGGCCATTGCGTGCTTTCAGTACCTTCCAACCTAGAAGACTAAACATCCAGCATATAACAGGCAATATTCAGTTGTGATCCCAAGAGTTTTATTGGGTAATTTTCAGAAGTAGATCACCAGGCCTTTCCTCCTAGCCTGTCTCCATCTGAAGCTCTGTTGAAACATGACCTTACAGACTTTGAAATACCATTAGTATAGTTCCCAACATGCAAGCCACCACAGAACAACAAACTGACAGGAGGGAAGTGATAACAAAGACATAAAAATAGATGTTATAAGACATTCTAAAACTGAAGAAAATAGCAAAATCTAAAGTATATTAGCAATGCTTACTGACAAATCAAAAACTCAATGCTAATTAATGATAACAGAAAGAATAATTAGCCAATTCATTAAGCTCCCTTCTGAGTGTGACTTAATTAAAGAAAATCATTGATATATCTATGCTTCAATTCCAGGTATGGAAATGTTGACTGTGATTGATTTCCTTGTATGAAAACATAACTCATGTATTAAAATATGGAACACTGTATTTTACTGTGATGAAGGCCCAAGAGTTTATCTAAACCTACATAAGTAAAGTTCCATTGAGGAATGTTCTAACTGTGATGAAAGTGAGATAAAAATGATTACCTTAATAAATGAGAATTTTTCTGGCATGAGAGTTGTCTGTTGGGGCAGATAGTTAATATGTTCAACTGCAGACTGAAAGGTTGGATGTTTGAGTTCACCTAGAGGTGCCTTGGAAGAAACTCCTAGGGATTTGCCTTTGAAAAATCACCAAAATATCAGTCATTGAAAACCCTATGGAGCACAATTCTACTCTGACAAATATAAGATCTCCATGAGTTGAAATTAGCTCAATAGTAATTATAGTTGGAGCTCTGGTAGCGTAGTGGTTACGAATGGGGCTGAGAACCTTAAGGTCAGTGGTTCGAAACTACCAGCCGCTCCGCGGGAGAAAGATGAGGCTTTCTGCTCCCGTAAGGATTTACACCCTCGGAAACCCTGTACAGGGTCACTATGGGTCGGAACAGACTCGACGGCACTTAACAACAACAACAACAATAAATATATAGATAACAGAGTTTAAGAAGTCTCCCCAAGGTTATGTGGCACTTTTTGTAAGTTTATTCATATATCTACATAAAATGTCATATAGCCTTGAGAGCCATCCCTCTCAATTACCCTCACCTTATTCACTCCCATAAAATGTAGAGCATTAAACTGAATAAATGATCAAATTATTTTACCTTACTGAGGTACATTTGCAAGTGAATAGGATATCTTGTGTTTAGATGATGAGTTGATGAACTTGGCTCTGTTTTTTCTCTAATCCCAGCCAAATATGACCATGAATGTAGTCCACTTGAATTCTGAGATAATCTCATAAACAAATTTAATGAATTGCACAACAATGACTGAAGACCAGAAGAGTTGTGGGATGATGTCAAGAACATTATACAGGAAGAAAGCAAAAGGTCATTAAGAAGACAAGAAAGAAGAAAAGGATCACAATGGATGTTAGAAGACGCTCTGAAACTTGTTCTCCAACAAAGCAAATGGAGGATGTGAGGAGGTAAAAAAGCTGAATATAACATTGCAAAAGGCATTTTGAGAAGACAAAGTCAAATACTATAATGAAGTGTACAAAGATCTGGAGTTAGAAAACCAAAAGGGAAGCCTATGCTCAGCTTTTCTTAAGCTGAGAGTACTGAAGTAAAAATTCAAACTTTGACTTGTGATATTGAAGGATTCTATGGGGAAAATATTGAATAATACAGAAAGCATCAAATGAATATGGAAAGAACACACAGAATCACTGTACCAAAAAGAAATGGTCAATGTTCAACCATTTCAATAGGTAGCATATGATCAAGAACCAATGATACAGGAGCTTCCTTCAGTACACTGAAGACACTGGCAAAGAACAAGGTTTCAGGAATTGATGGAATATAAACTGAAACCTTTCAACAAACTGATGCTGCACTGGAGCTGCTCATTCATTTATGCCAAGAAATGTGGAAGACCAATTGATTGGAAGAGATTCATATTTGTGTCCTTTCCAAAGAGAGGTGACCCAACGGAATGCAGAAATCATCAGACAATATCATTAATATCACAGGCAAATAAAATTTTGCTAAAGAAAATTAAGAAATGCTTGCAACAGTACATCAACAGCGAACTTCCAGTGATTCAAGCCAGATTTAAATGAGGACATGGAACAAGGGATATGACTGCTGATGTCAGATGGATCTTGGTTGAAAGCAGAGAATACCAGAAAGATGTTTACCTGTGCTTTACTGGCTATGCAAAGGCTTTTGATAGTGTGGATCATGACAAGCTATGGACAACACTATGGAGAATAGGCATTCTGGAATGCTCAGTTGTGTTCATGGGCACGTGTATACAAACCAATAGGCATAGAAGAAGGGAGCACTGAATAGTTAAAAATTAGGAAAGGCATATGCCAGGGTTGTATTCTTTCACCATGCTTATTCAATCTGTAGGCTGAACAAATAATCTAAGAAGCTGGATTATATAAAGAAAAACATAGTATCAGGTTTGAAGGAAGTCTCATTAACAATCTGCGATATGTAGGTGATATAACCTTGCTTAGCTCCGCGGGAGAAAGATGAGGCTTTCTACTCCCGTAAGGATTTACACCCTCGGAAACCCTGTACAGGGTCGCTATGGGTCGGAACCGACTCGAAGGCACTTAACAACAACAACAACAATTGTAAGCAAAGAGGGCGTAAAATGATTACTGATGAAGATCAAAGATTACAGCCCTCAGTATGGGTTGTACCTCAATGTAAAGAAAACAAAAATACTCACTACTGGACCAATAAATAACATCAAGATAAATCAAGAAAGATGAAAATTGTTGAAAGACTTCATTTTGCTCTGATCAACCCTCAAGACTCATGGAAACATCAGTCAAGAAATCAAACGACTTATTGCATTGGGCAAATCTTCTGTACAATATCTATTTAAAGTGTTCAAGAGCAAAGATGTTAGTCTGAGGACTAAGGTGTACCTGATCCAAGCCATGATACTTTTTATCACCATGTGAAAACTGGACAATGAATACAGAAGACAATAGAAGAATTTATGTATTTGAATTATGGTGTTTGAGGGGAATATTAAAAGTACCATGACCACCAAAAGAATAAATAAATCTTTATAGGAAGAAATACAGCCAGAATATTCCTTAGAAGTTAGAATGGCCATATTTTGTCTTTCATATTTTGGACATTTTATGAGGTGGGACCATTCCTTGGAGAAGGACATCTTGCTTGGTAAACTGAAGCAAGAGTGAAAAAGATGAAGACTCCCAATGACATGGATTGGCACAGTGGCAACAGCAATGAGCTCAAACATAACAATGATTGTGAGGTTGATTGTGAGGAAAGTGTTTCATTCTGTTATGCATAATGTCACTGTGAGTCGGTACCTACTGGATGGCACCTAACAGCAACCACAAACCTGGAGAGAATGCTTAATCTTATGACTCTCAAAATCATCTGTGATAAAATGAAAGAGTTAAGTTTGTGGGTATCAAATTCCTTTCCGTTTGTGGGTGAATGTGGTAAGAACAAGATGTAGAAATTCTTAAGTACCCTCACATTATTCACCTCCATAGAAGACGGACCAAAATGGTCAAATTATATGAATTTACCAGGGCACTTTTGCAAGTGGGCAGGATACCTTGTGTTTAGAGGATGCACTCATGGACTTGGCTCTTTTCTTTCTCCTGTCCCAGGGCAGGAAATGTGCACTAAGAGAGATTCATCCTATAATCTGAGCATCATCATCTTGCTTAACACTTTTTCTTCTATCCTTGTGATACAATGGCAATGTTAAAACCACATTTCATCAACTTAATTCTGACTTTGGGCAAATTGAAATAAGAGTTTTCAATGGATGATATTTTTAGAAGTAGATTGTCAAATCTTTCTTCTGAGATGCCTCTGGGTGGACTTGAACCACCAAAATTTTGGCTGACAGCTTAGCTTGTTATATGTTTGTAACACTCAGGAAATCTGTTTGGAAATGTTAGCCTGTCCTTTTCTCCTGGGAGATGGGACTGCTATTTCAGTGAAATTCAGCCACTCTCATCTTTTTGGTCTTTTTGTTTATTCTATATGCTAAGTTGTATCCTTTCCCCATACTTATTCAGTCTGTATGCTGAGCAAATAATCTGAGAAGCTGCACTATATGAAGGAGAACATGGCATCAGGATTGGAGGAAGACCTATTAAAACCTGACATATGCAAATGGCACAGCTTTGCTTTCTGGAAGTGAAGAGGACCTGAGGCACTTACTGATGAAGAACAACACTGCATCTCAATTTAAATAAACTGAAAATCCTCACAACTGGACTAATAAATAACATCGTGATAAATAGAGAAAAGTTTGGAGTTGTAAAAGGCTTAATTTTACTTGGATTAAAAAACAACTCTCATGGAAACAGCAGTTAAGAAATGAAATAATATATTGCATTGGGTAAATATGCTGGGAAAGACATCTAAATTGTTAGAGAACAAAATATATATCTCTGGGTACCAAGGTGTGCCCGAACTAACCCATGGTATTTTCAGTGGCCTCATATTCAAGTAAAATTTGGACAATGAATAAGGAAGACCAGAGAAAAATCTATGCATTTGAGTTATGGTATTGGTAAAGAATATTAAAGGTCTCATGCACTGCCAGAAGAACAACCAAATTAGTGCTGGAGAAATACAACCCGAATGTTCCAGAGAAGTGAGGATGGTAAGATGTCATCTCTTGGATATGTTATCAGGAAGGACCATGACCTGGAGAAAGACATCATGCTTGGTAAAGTTGAGTATCAGCGAAAAAAAGGAAGATCCCTGACAGAATGGATTCACATAGTGGTAGCAACAACAGGCTCAAGAATAACAAAAATTATGAGCCTGGTGCAGGATTGAGCATTAATTCATCCTGTTGTGTATATGGTTGGCATGAGTCAGAACCAATGCAACAGCCCTAACAATAACAACAACATAGGTCCAGTGGTAAAACTCGTATCAGAAACCTATGAAATGTGATCTGGCCCAATTTACTAGCATTATCTTTATTGGAGTTTCTGACTAGGCCAAGTCATTAGTGAATTCTTTGATTCCCTTCCTGTTCTTTGTAATTGGGATGGATATGGGAAGCATAATGGACATGACTTGTAGGATTTAAGTGTCCCTACATTTCTGAGACGAAATGCACACACAAAAAACCCCCCGAATATTTAATAGCATCCAGTAGTCCTGGCATGGCACTGTGGATTAATGCACTGTACTGAAAAGGTGGTTTCAATTGCAAGGTCAGTGGTTCGAGCTCATGCGCTGCTCCTCGGATACCCTATACAGGGTCACTATGGATCAGAACTGACTCAAAGGTACACAAGAACAAGTTAATTTCTTATTTCTATTAAAATTGTTAGATTCTGATTGATTACCAAGACATATCTATATCTTTCCACTGATATTTTAGATATAATGTCATATGTGCATATATTGGAGCACATGTATAATATGTATTTAGTAAAAAAGTAAGAAATAAGAGATTCTGAAGAGAGGGAAAATAAAACTAATAGCATCTATAAATATACCTAGAAAAACATCTAAAATAAGCTTTGTTTTATTGAGCATTAAAATGTCATTAAAAGTTACATGGAACTTAAATAGTTGCCTTTGAAAAGAAGATATTTAAGACAAAGATATACAATACTATATGTACTAGAAAAAGATTTAATTATATAATCTAATTTCATGTGTGTGTGCATGTATGTATGTATATATGTGATGTGTATATATATGCACACACTAGCACACACACATACTATATGGAGAGAGATTGAATGAAAGAGAGAGAGGATTTTCTTTGGAAAAAAATTATTTGAATTAAAAACATTCTTTAATATGATACAGTTTAGAAACCTTTGTGAGAATATATCTCATGGAAACAGGCAGTCTACCATTACAAAGAGTTCACAGAATGTGAAGATTCACTGGTTATCATTAATTCATTGTACTTTCATGATCTGATTTATATATATATATATATATATGAAAAATTCTTATCAAATTTGTGTTGTTGTTAAGTGCCACCGAGTCTGTTCTGAATCACAGAAACTGTGTATGGGATTTTCGAGATTGGAAATCTTTGTGGGAGCAGAAAGCCTCATCTTTCACCTGCGGTTCACAGTTCAGTGCTTATCCTACAGAGCCACTGGCCTCCATCAAGTGTATAAGGAAAGAAATGTTAATGTGTGGAGATGTGCATCTTTAAACTATTAAGACAGATAAAGCATTTTGTACCCATTGCTAACTGCACACATGAGGAGACCAGATTGGTTTAGATGACATCATTCCTTGTACTTAGAATGATTCGTGACTATTTTGCTCTGGATTTATGTTGTGTGCCTTTTGCCCAGTGAATGCACTTAGAATAAATGTACCCTGAATGATCATCTTGACTTTTAGAATCATTACAGATTGTTATTGATTCTTAAGATGGCTAATGTCTGATTAACTAATTCTAGCGGCACAGTATAATTTTAACTTAACTGGCATTTTGCACAGGTATGTGCTGAGCAGACTTACCAGGAATCGATTTTTGTGGATATGTACTTTCAGACTATATTGCCTCAATCTCGATCAGAAAGCGAACAGGGAATTGAAACTAACCTTAATATTATGCAATGTAAGCATAGTTAAGATAATGCATAAAATTTAATTGCTGGAAATCTCATAATTCAGTTCAAAGCTAAATGGAATTGATTTTTAAATTATTTGCTCATATGAACAACTTCTCAATAGAGATACATGTTTAAATCCAAGTACTGACTTCAGTTCTTCATTATTACACCATTGTTGTTGTTGTTAAGTGCTGTCAAGTCAGTTCAGACTCATAGCGATGCAACCCTGGGTAGTGTTTCAGAGGAGTAGCCAGTGAGTTTGAATCACCGACCCTGCAATTCAAACTGAACTTGAGGTCCAGTGCTTTATCCCGCAGCGCATACCAGGACTCCGAGCGGAGGCCACTTAGAAGTTTATTATTGAAGGCAGATTAAGAAATACTTTCTGATAAAATTAAGATCTCAAATAATATGGCACTCTAAATCAGAATCTTTGCTTGTGTCTCAGAGCTGAAGGTATTGGCTTGAAGCCTTCGTGGATTGAGGGAAGCACCTGGAAAATTGACTCCCGCCCTCTGGAAATATTGAGAAACATTCTGGGGGTTTCTTTACCCAGTTGAATCATGCAACTGGTGAACAGTCAGAGTCCAGCTCCAGGCTTTCCAAAAATCTGACGGCAAGAAGGAAGGACAGGAGGGTCTAAAACTGCTAAGAAAATGAACAGAAAGTATCTCTCTCTGGTTGTATACTCTCTTTTCTCTGATAGAATCACACACAACTTTACAGTTCCAGCTTTTTTCCACAATACTTCTGGTAACCGAGAAACTGTATTTGTGGATTAGAGAATCCCTGTGTAACCAACTCTATGCATGTCCAGAAAAAGTTTACCTCTCATCAATATTTGTTTACTTTTTCTATCAAGTATATCACCTTTTCATTCTGACAACAATGCCCTGCTACAGATTTAGAATATTACAAATACTATAGAATTTTGGGGGGAGTAGAGTTGCTTTCTAGAAGGGTAAAGACTTAGCTTGTAAAATGCAGGAAAGTTTATAAATTTGTACTTTCAAGCCCACATGGAAAGTACTGCTAAATTTTTCTATTAAAGCCATTCTCTTCTACCCTTTCTATAAGACATTTTAAAAATCACTTTACATTAAGTTGATGATTGGGAAAATCCCAGCTTCATCTTGAGCAGAGGGACTTCTGTGGTGTCAAACCTCTAGTTACCAGGGTAAGTCTTCAGTGTCCTTTCTCTGCAAAACTGGGGTGCTAGAACTGACTTCTAGACAGCTGGTTGCATGCATCTTTTCCACTTTGCATTGCAAGTTAGTAGCATAAAATTTGCCATGGTAGGAGTTATTATTGTTAGTTTCTAGCAAGTCAGCTTGGACTCATGATGACCTTATGGATAACTGAACAAAATGTTGACTAGTCTTTCACCATCTTCATGAGTGCTCGTATGTTTGAGTCCATTCTTTTGGCTATTGTGTCAATCTATTTCATTGAGGGTTTTCCTTATTTTTGCTGATCCTCTATTTCAATGAAGTGCATTATGATTTTATAC
This sequence comes from Chrysochloris asiatica, assembly GCF_000296735.1. NCBI lineage: Eukaryota > Metazoa > Chordata > Mammalia > Afrosoricida > Chrysochloridae > Chrysochloris > Chrysochloris asiatica. The sequence continues at coordinate 4,865,647 of NW_006408717.1, forward strand.
CATTTATTGATAGATGCTACAGCACTAACTCATCTATGCCAAGAAATTTGGGAGACAACTATCTGTCCAACTGATTGGAAGAGATCCGTATTTGTGCCTATTCCAAAAGAGGTGGTCCAACAGAATGGGGAAATCATTGCACAATATCTTTGATATCCCATGTGAGTAAAGTTTTACTAATGGTAATACAGAAACAGCTGCAAGCATACATTGACAGAGAACTTCCAGAGGTTCACGCCAGATTCAGAAGAGGATTTGGAAACTAAGTTATTATTGCTGATGTTCAATGGATCTTGGCTAAAAGCAGAGAATATGAGAAAGATGTTTACCTGTGCTTTATTGACTATGCAAAGGCCTTTGATTGTGTGGCTCATGACAAGCTATGGGCAAAATTGTCAAGTACGAGTATTCCAGAACACTTAATTGTGCTTATGAGGAATCTGTACATGGACAAAGAGGCAGTTGTTTGAACAGAACATGGGAACACTGAATGGTTTAAAATTAGGAAGGTGTGCGACAGGGTTGTATTCTTTTACCATACTTATTCAACCTGTATGCTGAACATATAATCCAAGAAGCTGGGTTCTATGAAGAAAAACGTGGCATCAGAGTTAGAGGAAGCTTCATTAACAACCTGTGATATGCAGATGTTATAACCTTGCTTGCCGAAAATGAGGAGGACTTCAAATACTTACTGATGAAGATCAAAGAGCACAGCCTTCCATAAGGATTACATCTCAATGTAAAGAAAACAAAAATCATCACTACTGGACCAATAAACAACTTTCTTACCAATGGAGAAAATATTGCAGCTGTCAAGGACTTCATTCTTTTTGTGTCAACCATCAGCACTCATGGAAGCCAAAATCAAGAAATCAAATGACATATTGCATTAGGCAAATCTGCTGCACAAGACTTTTTGAAGGTGTTGAAGAGCAAACGTGTCAGCTTGAGGACTAAGGTGTGCCTGACCCAAGCCATGGAATTTTCAACAACCTCAGATAAATGCAAAAGCTGGACAGTGAATAAGGAAGACTGTAGAATAATTGATGCATTTGCGTTATGGTGTTGGAGGAGAATATTGAAGGCGCCATGGGTTGCCAAAAGAACCAACAGATCTGTGTTGGAAAAAGTGCAACCAGAGTGCTTCTTGGAGGCCAGGATGGCCAAACTTCGTCTCTCATACTTCAAACATATTGTCAGAAGGGACCAGTCATTGGAGAAGAATATCATGTTTGGTAAGGTGGAGGGTCAGAGAAAAAGAGGAAGAACCCCAGCGAGATGGATTGGCAAAGTGGCAGCATGAATGGGCTCAAGTGTGGCAACAATTGTGAGGTTGGCCCAGGACCAGGCAATATTTCATTCTATTGTGCATAGGGTCGCTATGAGTCAGTACCAACTCATTGGCACTTAGCAACAACAACAGATTAGGGCTTTTATTGCCCTCCCATTCCAGAGTTGTAAAATATTTGCCAGTATGTACCATTGTCCCTGAATTGTATAATCATATGCTTTCTGATCAATTTAAATGTGTCATGAAACAACATAAACTGTATAAAGGATCATTCTGAAAATATCTGTTCAAAGCAATGTCTCCAGTCCTGAGAAAATAACAGGAGCACTTTAATGGTTACCCAGTCCCTCATTCATCACATGCCATTGTTTACAGTGCTGATTCATAGAACTGAAATCTTGGAAGTCTATACACCCCAATACTTCACAAATGTTTCAGCTTGTCATTGTTAGGAGCTGTCAAGTTTATTCTGACTCATAGTGACTTTATGCACAACAGAATGAAACACTGCCTGGTCCTGCGCCATCCTCACAATCCTTGTTAAGCTTGGCCCATTGCAGCTGCCACTGTGTCAATCCATCTCATTGGGGGGCTTCCTCTTTTTCATTGGCCCTTCATTTTATTCGGCATGATATCTTTCTACAAGGACTGGTTCCTCCTGACAATATGTCCAAAGTATGAGACAAAATCTTGCCATCCTGGTTTCCAAGGAGGATTCTGGCCTAACTTCCAATACAGACATGTTTTTGTGGGTTTTGTTTTTGTTTTTGTTTTTTTGCAGTCCATGGTACCTCTAATACTCTCTTCCACCATCATAACTCAAATGCATCAATTCTTCTATGGTTTTTCTTATTCATTATTCAACTTTCACATGCATATGAGGTTACTGAAATACCATGTGTTGGGTCAGGTGCACATTCGTCCTCAAACTGACATCTTTGTTCTTCAACACTTTAAAGAGGTCTTGTGCAGCAGATTTTCCTAATGCAAGATGCCATTTGATTTCTTGACTACTGTTTCCATGAGGTTTGTTGGTGGATCCAAACAAAATGAGGTATGCAACAACTTGAACCTTTTCTCCATTTATCATGATGTTATTTATTGCTCAGTGGTGAGGATTTTTTTTTTTTTTTTTCTGACATTGAGGTGCAAATCAAGCCAAAGGCTGTGGTCTTTGATCTTCATCAGTAAGCATTTTAAGTCTTCTTCATTTTCTGTAATCGAGGTTGTATTGTCTGCTTATCGCAGTTTGTTAATGAGCCTATCTCCAATCTTGAAGACATGTTCTACATTGCATAATCCAGTTTCTAGGATTATTTGTTCAGCATACAGATTGGGTAAATATGGTAAAAGAATACGACTCTGGCATACAACTTTCCTGATTTTAAATCATTTCGTGTGTTCTCTTTGTTTTATTTCAATGACTGCTTCTTGGTCTATGTACAAATTCCTCATGAACACAATTAAGTGTCCTAGAATACCCATACTCCACAATGGAATTACAATCACACATAAATTATTCCTCTTTATCGTGGTCCACATACATTTTAGTCTTTCTTCAGATATTTTGTTCTGATTGTTCCTCTAGCAGGTGAATAGTCAGAGATTTTTCTTTAAGTTCAGTAATTTGGCCATCCATAGACTCAATACTACTTCTTTGCCTTTTCAGTACATTATCTATTTCTGAAGTCTTAGTGTTGATATTCTGGCTTTCTAATTGCTCTTTTTGTATGTTGTTGTTGTTGTTAAATGCTGCCAAGTCTTTTCTAACTAATAGCGATCCTTTATCAGGTTTCCAAGGAGCAGCTGGTGGAATTGAACTGCTGACCTTGTCATTCAAACCAACCTTGCAGTCAAGTGCTTATACTAAGATGCCACACCATTTTTTCATTGATTTTTTTCAGTGTGTTTACTGAACTCTTCTACAATTTTGTCTGTTTTTCTTGATTGTATCTGCAGTTTTTCTGCTCATTACCTCAATCTGTTAAAGGTGCCTAAGTAGCATTCTTTTGAATACCTTATTAGGCCATTCTAATACCATTTCTATCATTATATTTTCTAATTCTGCTTTTTGGTTACTTTTTGAGGTACTGAAGCTCTCATAGCATAGTGATTACAAGTAAGACTGCTAATCTCAAGGTCAGCAGTTTGAAACTACCAGTCGGTCCATGAGAGAAAGATAAGGCTTTCTGCTCCCATAAAGGTTTACAGCCTTGGAAACCCTATACAGGGTCACTATGAGTTGGAACCGACTTCATGGCACATAACCAATACCAACCATGTTGTTTCTTTGTGTAATCTTAAGTTTTCTGCTTTCTTTAATACATTGTGGTATCATATTGCTATTTAATTGATGATTGTATATTGGTGTGTTCTCAGGTCCTCACCACTTGTCTCCTGGTGGATGTGGTAGAGACTGGAAGTATGAAACCATTTTCTGTTCACTGTTTCTCTATTGTACTTTTAGGGTAGTTTCATGTGCCTCTAGAAGCAGGGTTGCTATGCCTGGCCCCAGACCCCAAGCAGAGCAGAGGCTGTGCTGCAGGAGAGGATACCAGTGACTGCTGAGGTGGTGAGGACAGGGATTGGCCACACACTGGCTCATGGGAGGATATGGAAACAAGGGATTACTCCTCTTCTTCGCTGTCAACCTCCAGTCATTTCCTGGAGGAAATGCCTGCAGCCACTGTATCTACAACCACTGGCAAAAGCTCAAGATGATCACACTCTTCCACACCAGTCCCAGTTATCAAGTTTTTCTTCTCTCTCACTGTTCCTATTTCACTTCCTCTTCCTGTTGACACTCAACCCAGCTCTCTGTCTCAAGTTTCCAAGATCACCATCTATATCGGTTTCAGTCTATCTCCCATGACTTTGTTGCAGATATTTAGCGCAGAGCCTCTGCCTACCCTGCCATCTTGCTCCAGAAGTCCTGCTATGAACAATTTGAGCTTATTAATTTTATTTTGATGAAAGTATACACAGCCAGAGATACACCATGTCAATAATTTCTACATGAAGGGTTCAGTGACATTGATCAAATTGTGCCTCCGTTTGCCCTATCTTTTTCCCAAAGTATTCCACCATCATTAGTCTAAACTCTGCCCTTTAACCTTCCCATCAGACTTTTCAAGTTCAGTTGTCAAGTTGATCTCACCTAGACAATTATTTAGAAGAATGGGGGGATTACAATCAATGACATGAAAGAAATTGTTCATGAATTGTGAAATGGAACACTAATCTGCTCTTTGAACATTTTTACCTAATTCAAAATAAAAAGTTAAAAAAAAAAAAAAAGTAGAACACTCAAAGCAGACGTATTTTACTAATGAAGATAAGCTATTTTTTGGTGGAGAGTCAGAGAAAAAAAGGAAAAACCCCAAAGAGATGGATTAACACAGTAACAGCAACAATGAGCTCAAATATAACAACAGTTAAGAGGATGGCATAAGATGAGGCAGTGTTTTGTTCTATTTTGAATTAGGTCACTATGAGTCAGAACCGACTCGATGGCACTTAACTAAAGCAACATTTTTTGGTTCATAGAATAGTGTTGGTTTAAGCTAAAATTTAAAGATTATCTCAAGGCAGTAGTTTTGGGGATTCATACAACTTCAATAGTTCTAAAAAAATCTGGATTCCATTGATAATTTCCATTGATAATTTCAATGGAATTTGCATTCCATTGGAAATTATGTTCCATATTTTCTTCTTTAATGAGGATTCTGGTAGGAACATTTTTGTACATGTCTTCTTGTCCTTATATCTGAAAATTTCTTTAAAATATATGATCATGCATAAAAGTACTAGAGAGTAGAATATTGATCTTCAGTGGGATATAAGTGTTCTGTTAGCTTTATAGTTTCCAAAATGTGGTACATTTTGACTGAAATTTTGACTAGCATGTTGTATGTATAATGTACAAAATGATTATATAAATAAAAATATTTGATCAAAATATTACATAAAACAAAATAACAGGAGAATACAAAACTGGAAACAAAACAAATGTAACTCAAAAAGAAAATGGAGAAGCAAACAATGCTACATTCATCTATTAGAATACTACTTTGTTGTTATGTGTCACGGAGTCGGTTCCGACTCATAGCGACCCTGTACAGGGTTTCCAAGGCTGTAAATCTTTACAGGAGCAGAAAGCCTCATCTTTCTCCCGCGGAACTGCTGGTAGTTTCCAACTGCTGACCTTTCGGTTCGCAGCCCGATTCGTAACCAATACACTACCAGAGCAAAAAAAAAAAAAAAAAAATTTTTAATTTAAGAATGAAATGCTGATACATTAAAAAAACTAATAAATATAGTGACAGAAAAATACTTGCAAATCTTAATTGATTGGGAGGCTAACTGAAAAGGGTGTGAATGAACATTTTGGAGTAGTGGCAATGTTCTATACAGTTTGATTTGGGTATTGGTTACATGGTAGAAAATGCTTGTCAAAATGCACATTTAACATCTGTACATTTTATAGAGCATAAATTATACACCATCCCTACTCATCCTTACAAAAATATTGGAAGAAAACAAAATTGGAGGGATCAAAGTTAAAAAAAAGAATATGACTATCATAAATATTCATAGTCTTTTCTCACCATCATATTAAGAAATTCATTTGTTCCTTGAGTAGCTCCAAGGAGTGTCTTTTGATTTCATTATTATTTTTTGAGATACATATTAATCAGGACAATGGAAACAACTATAAAGATTTAGGGAGAAAGAATTTTGGGAAGCTGGGTGGACAGAGAAGGGAGATTGGGTATAACCACCTTTTGTGTTGTATGAGATGATGAAAGAGAAATTTTAACACATTTTGCTCAGATTTTAAAATATAGTTCCACTTGAATGCTTTCCAAAAGAAGCAGTAAAAATTTAAATTGCCTTCCAATTTCTCTTGCAATGTCAGAATGTAGCTTTACCTAAATATATACTCTTGGGTGATATGCACCAGGAAGCAATATCTCCTGAGACTCAATGATATTACATGTTATATTTTAATATATTTTTATTACTATTCTTAAGGTATGTGAGACAAATTTTAGCCTTAAAAAAATAATATGTGACTTCCAATGGTCAATTATTTCAAATTAATTATATAAGGAAATATGATTTATAAATAATATAGTAATTAAAAATTACTTTATTTTGAAAGCCAAATGAACATATGTGATAGTTAAGGTTTTGTTTCAATTTGACTTGGCTTAGACTCTCAGTGGTTTGGCAACTGAAATGTATGTTTATTTCATAGTTTTTCCCTATGATGAGATCTAATGTATTGTAATCAACTCAATGATGAAGATTGGTATGATCAGCTAAGCAATTGAAGGGAAGCTTCCCTGGGGTGTGACTTGTTTCCAATATATTAGACACTCAAGCAAGTCTTGGTTGCTCCCTGCTGGCTCTGGATCTTGCATCTATATAATCCTATGACCTCTGGCTCTTTGGACTTGATCCAATGACATGCTCTATTACCTATCCTGGAAGTCATCATCAGCCCGCCTTCTTCCCTGCAGACCTGCCTGCCTGTTGCTTCCCTGCTTCCCTGCCAACTGACCTGCCAATGTTGGTTAATCTAACCCAGACTGTGAGCCATTTCCTTGATATAAACTTCTCTTTCTATCAGCATATATAAGTTTCACTGGGTTTTTTTCTCTAAAAGAACTCAACCTAAAATGATATGGAATACTAAGTAACATGGTATTGGAAATATATAAAAGCAGCTTAAACTATCTGTTACTGAGAAACCTTACAATTTGTAGTTTTGAAATAATTCTGTCTTGTTTTTAGATGAACAAATTAGAAAAATAAACAAATGAAAAAAACAGTAACCAACGAGTCAATTCTGACTCTTGGTGACCACCTGAGCATTAGAGTACAACTGTGCTTTACATGGCTCCTGTGTTTGATTTTTAGGAATTAGATTGTGAGCTTTTCTTTGGTGGCACCCTTGGATAGTCCTGAACCTCTAACCTTTCAGTTAGCAACTGAGCTAGTTCACTACTTAGAACTCAGGATGGACAAATTGGATACACAATTTTAAGCTGTTATTTCAGTCATGCTGAGAAAACATACTTTGTGGGTTTGTTGCTGTTGGTCAGTGCCATCGTGTCCATTTAAACTCATAGCGACCCTGTGTTCCTGTGTTCGGTTTCTGAGGAGTGGCTGTTGGGTTCAAATCGTCATCCTTTAGGTCAGCTATCTAGTACTCATCCTACAGTTTAGGTCATCATTGTTTCCAAAAAGCAAGCCAAAATAGAGGTAATCTATACTTTTGGTTTGTCTTTTTGACATTGTTTTTGTTTTGTTTTTACCTTGAAAAGCTGTTTTGAAATTCTAGTTAAGATTTAGATCAGCTGAATCTAGGGAAGATTATCTTGAGGCAAGTTTTCAGATTTTTATCCTTTATATGCTTCGTCAATTCAAAATCATTGTTCCTTATGTTTGTTGATTTTAATAGATGTCCTAATAGGGTATAAACTAAAAGCAGTTGAAAGTATCAAACCTTCATACCCCTCAAAATACCAATGTGTGTTGTCAGGTACAGCTGAGTAATAAATGCAAAAGTGATGCTCAGGGTAGTGTCATCCACTCACTGGATCTCTGCCAGCTCACACCATGTTCCATTACAAAGGAAAAGAAGTTAACATTTTTCATATGTACAACACAGAAATGGAAGCAGTTGTTACACTTTGTAATGTTTTGGCACACTCATCGTCATTCACAAACCAAAGTTTGCAAAAAGCTGATTGAGTTCATGTTTTTGATCTTGGGCATGATAACAATCAACTTCATTAATAATACTCACTGCAGTACATTCAACTCATAACAAATCTTTAGGAGAGTAGAACTGTCACATAGAAGCAGATTGACTTATCTTTCACCTGTGGCAGGGTTCGAGCTGCTGACCTTCTTGTTAGCAGTTAAGAACTTAACCACCCTGCCACCAAGGCTCTTTGCTGCTAACAGAAAGGTTACTGGTTTGAATCCACCCAGTAACACTGCAGTAGAAAGATCTGGCAATCTGCTTCTTCAAAGATTACAAACAAGAAAATCTTATGAGGACAGTTCTACTCTCTCACATGATGTCATTAAGTATTGGAATCAACTTGATGGCCCCCCAAAACAGCAATAGTTATGTTGGGTGTGCTTCCTCCATGCTGACATCTGGGTCTGGTAAGCTCTTGGTATATTCTTTGTTAACTCTGCTGTCTGGCTGTACTTCCTGGGATGGTCTCTGGGGCTGGGACTTGTGACTGCTGCTTTCTTGTTAGGTACAGTTGATGATCTTTAGTCACTAGCTGATGGTTCATGGAAATGGGAATCAAATTTGTTTTTTGAAAATCAAATGCCATTTTACATAAAATCTATTGCTGTAGTAAAACTGTCTTTAGACTGTTGGCTAAATATTCACTACTGTCATTAGAGCTATCTGTATTTCTTACATGCTTTATTTGTTTTTCGCAAGTTCTTAATGAAAAATTTCTTTACCCTCTAATCTCCCCTTGGAGGTCACAATGACAATTATATTAATGGATATTAATGGCATCTAGTCAGCTCCTTCTACCTTGCAGTTTCTCCAACTATTGCCTCTCTTTGGGCTATTTGGCCTTACTGGGTGATTTCTAGTGGTTCTGAGCAGTGGGTTATTGTGTGAGCTACCATGGACTTCCTTCTCTAGGTCCATGAAATACTAGGAATTTCCCTTAAACATTTTTAAGGTCTAAGGGAAAACAATTTGACAATCTTTATCTTCCTTTAATTCAAATTATGCCAACACACCATTTCTAGCATGAAACACACAGTGTCCAACATAGTCCTCATTAAAATACCTCTGGTCCCATTGGGAACAAAACCCTCCCCACTGCTCTGAGATTCCACAACTTGATTGATTTAAATAAATTAACTCATAGTAGAGAGCTGGGTTATTTCATTGTCTGACCTTCTATAGGTTTTTTTTTTTTTTTCTCTTTCCTTTGCCCTCAAACCTAACCTGGAATCTAGTACAGCTCTCTCATTTCCCTTTTTGTCTGGCAGGGACTTTTTTGTTAAAACTGTCCCCCTACTTCTCACAGTGGGATTCATTTCTCACCTTCCTTGGAGCCTGGTGGTTATGGGTAAGAAAGGATACTATGGGTAGTATTTGAAGCATATCATCCCATAGTCAAAGCATATTGCTACATTTCCTCATAACTGAAGGACAAGTTGCTGAATCTTTTACTAAAATGGAAAGAAGACATTTGGTGGCAGTGTATCACACTGGAGGTGCTGCTTCAACCCATTTGCAGGGTACCCTATGGACTGCTGGGCTTAAGTGTGGTACAGAGAAACATTCTCAGCAGGTTTTACAAGACTATCAGCGTTGTCATTTGGCCTTTCTGAACCAGCAGAATCAATTCTGCTTGAACTTTCTGTAGGTGATTGGATTGCTCTGTGGTTCCTCTAGAAATTCCCAGTAGGAGAATCACTGTGAGGTTTCTAGGGCAGTATGCTCAAACTGTGTGTTGTGATCCATTAGTAAGTTGTGAAATCCTTTTAACAGGTCTTGAACAACCTTCAAAACTATATATCCTCTTTCATTTGTATTTATATGAAAAATGATAGAATACAAAGGAAAACACCACACTGCATAGCCTCCAGTAAGGGCAACATTTATTGAAACTTGTTCATTTTGTTCAAGATCTTCTGAGTTCGTTGCACTGGATTACAAATTAAATACATTTCTTACAGTGTCTTGAGGCTAAAAACTTTGAAAGCTACTTTCCTAGGATATTTGAATAAATTCCTGTCTGCTTGGTTAAATAACTTGTTTCCTTTTGAGAACTAGCTCTTGGCGTGACATTGTTGTTGTGTGTCATGGAGCTGATTCTGTCTCTTAGCAACCCTACAGGACAGAGTAGAATGGTTACCTAGCATTTTCAAGGGTGTGATCTTTAAGAAGTCCTGGGTGGTGCTACAAGATAGTGCACTGGACCACAAGGTTGGTTTGAATTGCAAGGTCAGCAGTTCAAACTCACCAGCTGCTCCTCAGAAATCGTATATTAGGTCACTATGAGTAAGAACCAACTCAACGGCAATTAACAACAACAACAGCAACAATTGTCAGCCGCATCATTGTGGAAGCTGGTGGGTTGAAAGACGACCATTCAGTTAACAACTGAGTATTGAATTATTACATCATCATGGTTCCTTAGGTTTGGCCTTAGGCACTGGAAAGCAGAGACTTGGCCCCTTCCTGATGGTAACACTGGATATTAACAGATTTAGTCATAAAATAGAACCTCCCTAGCTCCACTGTATCATCAGTTGGAAGTGGCATTAACAGATCCAGAGGACAAAAATAAGTTACTGAAATTGGTTGTTTTTGTTTTCAGCATATGTCCTGCTGCTGAATTGACACTTCTCCCAGCACCCACAGCTAGAGTCACAGGGGAGTATTGTTTGACCTGTTGATTAATGAGAACAAAATAATTAAATCTCACTTTACATATGGCTCTTAACAAAGTACTAATGTTATGTGCAGATGGCTGCAATAGTACAGCACCATCAAGGGTGATTCTGAAAGACAGTGAAAATTGGAACCTTCCATAGTAAGCAGAGATTTCCACTAGGTTGCCATTTTGTTGTGGAGAAGAGATAGTCTGAATTAAATGTCACCATTATTTCTTTGGTTTAGATGGTTGCTCTGAGGTTTAAGAATTAGTGACAAAGAAGGTTGGGGAATCGCTAAGTGGATGAGACTAGCATATGAGGGCATTTATATTCCATGTGATGACAACAGTCAAGAAATCAAATGGCATATTGCATAAGGCAAATCTGCTATCCAAGACCTGTTGAAAGTGTTGAAGAGCAAAGATGTCATTTTGAGGACTAAGATGTGTCTGACTCAAGCCATGATATTTTCAATAACCTCATATGCATGTGAAAATTGGATGGTGAATAAAGAAGACTGTAGAAGAATTCATACATTTGAGTTATGGTGGTCGATGAGAATACTAAAGGTAACATCGACTACCAAAAGAACAAATAGATCTATTGGAAGAAGTACAGCCAGAGTACTCCTTGGAAACCAGAATGGCTAGAGTTCGTCTCTCATACTTCAAACATATAATCAGGAGAGATCAGTCTCTGGAGAAGGACATCATGTTGGTGAAGCGGAGGGTCAGAGAAAATGAGGAAGACATCTAAAAAGAAGGATTAGCAGAGTGGTAGCACCAATGGACTCAAGTGTAACAACAATTATGAGAATGCCTCAGGTCCTGCAGCATTTCATTCTGTTGTGCATAGAATCACAGCCAACTTGACAATACCTAACAACAGTAGCAACAACAACAGATACTTAAGGAAGCAATTAGTCCAAAGGACTAATGACCCCACGAATCACAAGCCTCCTCTAACATAGGTGGTACCTGGCTGAAACTATCCTCAATGCTGACAAGAACTACAATAGTAGATCCCAGTTAGAATAAGTAAAAATGAAGAACAAAATTCAAAATAAAAAAAGACCAGTATTAATGGCATAAAGGAATCTGGAGGAACCCCCAAGACTATGGCTATAAGTCAGTCTTCTAATTTTAACTCAAGACATTCCTGATGTCATCCCCATCCAAATAATATATTCTCCTATAAATAAATACATCTGTAAAGCATGTGCTCTTTAGAGCAATCAACTATGCAAGACCAAAACCAAAGATTAAGCAGGGAGGGACAGGGAAACCTACTGAATGGAAATTGAAGACCCAGGGAAGAAATGGGAAGAATGCTGGCACATTGTAGGATTTGCAACAATGCAATGGAATAATGTGTATAGGAATTATTGATTGAAAAACCAATTTGCTTTCTAAACGTTCACCAAATTGCAATAAAATATTCAAATAAATAAATAAGAAAGTCAGAATTTGTTCCAGTCAAGAGGATCCCAAGAAGATACAACTTCAAAATGTAATGTATCATGGATGGGTTCTTAGAAGAGAAAAATGATATTAGGTAGTAGCTAAGGAAATATGAATAAGGTTATTTATTTAGTAATAATGTATCAATTTTGATTCATTAATTGTGACAAATGTTTATAAAACTAATAATACCTTAAGTATAATGAAAACGGGGATTGAGTATACAGGAATTCTGCATTATCTTTGTAATTTTTCTGTAAATTTAAATATATTTGAAAATTAAATATAATTAAAAAATAAAATGGGCTTCCCCTCACCAGGGCTTTTCTGACCATTGGAAGCCCAATTTGAGACCAGTTGAAAACAAACTTGAATCTCTGTCACAGACAATATTTACTGCCTATTCATTAGTTAGTCATGTATGGTACTGGACCACAAGGTCAGTTATAACTGCAAGTTCAGAGGTTCAAACTTACCAGCTGTTCCTTGGAAACCTTATACAAGGTTGCTATGATTTGGAACCCACTCCGTGGATCTTAACAACAAGAGAAGATACATAGATTTGCCTTTTCTTCCTGCCTTCAGATAAAACTTGGAACTTTGACAGTCATTTTGCTACCTAGAGGGAAGAACTGAGAGACTGACAGAAAAATTTGACCCAGAGTGTTAACTTTTTGAGGTACTGAATTAACCAAAGCTGGATTGCTGTGACATGCAAGGATCAAACCTATTGTTTGATAATTGACAGTATTGGATGATTACTCTAACAGATTATCACAAACTTGGTTATTTAAAATACATTCTCTTACAATTCAGGGGGTATAGATTCTTAATCAGTTTCAATGAGCTAAAATGAAGGTGTCAACATGGCCTTGGTCTCGCCAGAGGCTGTAGGAGAGAATCAGATTCCTTGTCTTTTGCAGTTTCTAGAGATAGAAATCTAGAGATACATCCCTTGCAATTCTTGGCTCCTGGTCCCATTCTCTATCTTCAAAGCCTGCAGCATAGAATTGTGTATCATTATCACATTTTCTCTGTCTTGATCTCTTTCTGTTTCCTCCTATTGTGATACAGTTATAGCCCAACTGGGAGACTATCTTTGTAGATTACAGTATGAACCAGCAGTTTATGTATTTATCCTGCTAAGTCTCTCCTTAACAGATTATATTGATCCTGAGAGCAGGAGTAGAAGCGAAGATAGCAATTCCATATTATTATACACGTGAACAAAATGTTGCTTCCTTGTCCTAATTCTGGATTCTTGGTTTGGAACTTTTGTGATCAAGGAATAAATGTTTTCCTCATGAGATATAATAGTTTCTTCAAACTAGAGCTTGAGATTGGTCATTTCAGTCTCTTCCATCACTAGATAAACATCCAAAAAGAAAAGAGAAGAAAATAATATAATACTAATAGCAGTATATCTGAAGTGATTTATTCCATCAAAGGAGGATGAGATGTTAGCATTATTTTTTCTTACTGTATAATGTATTGTTAATTGATGAATTTGAGTAATGGTATTGGAGAAGAATATTAAAAGTACCATGGACTGCCAAAAGAACAAACAAATTATGTTTGGGAGAAGTGCAGCCAGAATGCTTCTTAGAAACCAGGATGGCCATATTTTGTCTCTCATATTTCAGAAATATTATCAGGAGGGACCAGTTCGTGTAGAAGGATATCATGCTTGGTAAAGTGGAGGTCAGCAAAAAAGAGAAAGACCCCCGCAACAAGATGGATTGGCATAGTGGCAGCAGTCATGTGTTCAAGGGTAGCAAGGATTATGAGGTTGGTGCAGGATGGGGCAGTGTTTCGTTCGACGACACCTAACAACAACAATGTATCATTCATATTGTTAAATATCATTGAGTTGCTTCTGACTCATAGTGACCCTGTATAGAATTTCTGCAAAGTGTCTGATGATTTTGAACCACCAATTGTGATTGGCACTTCAGGGCTCATCCTACAGCATCACACCGGATTCTGTGTAATGTATGCATGTATTTATTAGATGTAGTCTCCCTTCTTCATACTTTGTGTTTCAGTTTGCATCACCCAGAGATCCTAGACTCCTCTACTTAAAGATGGAAGTCCTAGTTGTTTCCTCTTGGGAAGGGGTGAGTGTTTCTTTACTACAAAAGAGATATTTGCATTAAGTCAAATGAGACCATTTGTTTCTAGAACTGCAAATATGACTAGAGGAGTATGTGTGGGTATTAGATAGCCAAGGTAGTAGACTACAGTTGTTGTTTGTTATTAGGTGCATCAAATTGGTTGCAACTCACAGCCACCTTAACTAGGGTTTCCGAGGAGCGGCTGATAAATTTGGACTACCAACCTTGTTGTCCAGTGCATTATCTTGCAGCGCCACACCAGCACTCCATTAGGATGTAAGTAGAAGGCAGTTTTTTAGCATGAATCTCACTTCCTAAACAAATTGAAGAAAAGGTTGATGAGAATAGTCCCTCTCAACTCTTTGGCTCAGAGTTCAGGAATGTGACGTAAGCTGCCTTCTTGTTGTTGTTAAGTACCGTAGTCGGTTCTGACTCATAGTGACAATGTACAGGGTTTCTAAAGCTGTAAATCTTTAGCGGAGCAGAAAGCCTCATCTTTCTCCCATGGAACAGCTGGTAGTTTCGAAAAGCCAACCTTGAGGTTAACAGCTCGATTTGTAACCACTACGCTACCAGAGCTCCTTTAAGCTGCCTCAGTCCCTCCTTAACAGATCTTTTAATTTAGGGAGCAATCAAAGAAGATTGGGGCACAATTTAAAATCCATTCCAGCAGTGATGGCAGCTACAGCATTTGGAGCGCTCATTGATCTGGGGTCATGGTCCCATTGTCAATATTCTGTGTTCATCCAGTTGTTGTTAAGTACCGTGGAGTCCCTTCCGACTGATAGTGACCCTGTACAGAGATTCCGAGGCTGTAAATCATTACAGAAGCAAAACACCTCTTCTTTCTCACACGGAACCGCTGGTAGTTTCGAACTGCTAACTTTGAGGTTGGCAGCCTGACTTGTAACCACTACGCTAAGTAGTAGTAGTGAAAACAGATAGTAGAAATGTCCAATTCACCTTTGCTTGTGGTCTGATTTTGTCCTTGACAACATCCATGGCCTTTGATGATACTGTTGTTTGCTTTTTTATTGTTGGTTGTTGATAAATCCATTTTGACTCATGACAACCCCTTGTGCGCTGAGCAGAACTGCTTCAAAATGTTTTCAAGACTGCTACCTTTCAGAGGGAGGTCACTAGACCTGTTTTCTGAGGCAACTATGGGTGAGTTTAAACAGGCAAACTGGCAGCTAGTAATGGAGAACTTAATTCTTATTGTCACCACTGATTTTCCAAATATCAATATTGATATGAGCATAAATCTAAATTTCTGAATTAAGTATTATTTTTAAAAATTTACAAATGAATAAAGTAAGTAACAAAAAAGTTAAGTAATTTGAGTTTGAGATTCAACAGCTAGTAAGTAAGTGGTTGAGGCAAAACAAAACTCAAACTTTATCTGAACACATGATTCATGATCTTAGCCACACTAAATAGTCTCTCCTCATGAAGTATATCACAGATTCTATAATTATTCTTTTAGGCTTTCAGGAGATGCCTCAATGTAAATTAACCTAGAATTTTTTTTTTTTTTCACTATCAAATGATCCTGTAGACTATTGTTGTTGTTGTTGTTAGGTGCCAGAGTTGGTACCAACTCATAGCAACCTGATGCATAGCAGAAGGAAACACTACCCAATCCTAGGCCAACCTCACTACTGTTCCACACTTGAGTCCATCAATGCTGCCACTTGGCCAATCCATCTCATTGGGGGTCTTCCTCTTTTTCTCTGACCCTCCATCTTACCAAGCATGATATCCTTCTCAGGTGACTGGTCCCTCCTGGCAATATGTCCAAAGTATGAGAGATGAAGTTTGGCCATCTTGACCTCCAAGTAACACTCTGGCTGCACTTCTTCCAACACATAAAAGTTGATTCTTTTGACAACCCATGGCACTTTCAATATTCTCCTCCAACACCATAACTCAAATGCATCAATTCTTCTACTGTCTTCCTAATTCACTGTCCAGCTTTCACGTGCATACAAGATTATTGAAAATATCATGGCTTGGGTCAGGCACACCTTAGTCCTCAAGCTGACATGTTTGCTCTTCAACACTTTCAAAAGGTCTTGTGCAGCAGATTTGCCTAATGCGATACGTCGTTTGATTTCTTGACGGCTGCTTCCATGAGTGTTGATAGTTGATCCAAAAAGAATGAAGTCCTTGACAACTTCAATCTTTTCTCCATTGATAAGAATGTTGTTTATTGGTCCAGTGGTGAGGATTTTTGTTTTCTTTACATTGAAATGTAATCCATACCAAAGGCTGTGCTCTTTGAATTTCATCAGTAAATGTTTTAAGTCCTCTTCACTTTCAGCAAGCAAAGTTGTATCATCTGCATATCACAGGTTGTTAATGAGTGTTCCTCCAATCCTGATGCCATGTTTTTCTTTATATAATTCAGGCTCGTGGATGATTTGCTCATCATACAGGTTGAATAAGTACAGTGAAAGAATACATCCTTGTCGCACACCTTTTTTAATTTTAAACCATTCAGTGTTCCCATGTTCTGTTCAAACAACTGCTTCTTGGTCCAGGTACAGATTCCTCAGGATCACAATTAAGTGTTCTGGAATACTCATATTTCGCAATGTTGTCCATACCTTGTCATGATCCACACAATTGAAAGCCTTTGTGTAGTCAATAAAGCACAGGCAAACAACTTTCTGATATTCTCTGCTTTCAGCCAAGATCCATCAGACATCAGCAATGATATCCCTCATTCCACGGCCTCTTCTGAATCCGGCCTGAACCTCAGGAAGTTCTCTGTGATTGTATGATTGTAGTCTTTTCTGTATTACCTTTAGCAAACTTTACTTGCATGGGATATCAAAGAGATTGTCCGATGATTTCCACATTCCATTGGGTCACCTCTCTTTGAAATGGGCACAAATATGGATCTCTTCCAATCAGTCGGCCAGATAGTTGTCTTCCAAATTTCTTGGTGTTGATGAGTGAGTGCCTCCTGTGCCACCTCATTTTCTTGAAAGATTTCAATTTTTATTCCATCAATTCCTGGTGCCTTATTCTTTTTTACAATTCCTTCAATGCACCTTGGACTTCCTCCTTCAGTATCATTGACTTTTGATCATATGTTACCTCTTGATACAGGTGAACATTAGCCATTTCTTTTTGGTACAGTGACTCTGTGTACTCCTTTCATCTTCTCTTGATGGGCTATTAGGTCTGGTGAAAACAATAACATTGAAATAAACATCTTGTATATGTAACAGTTTGGACATATGAGTTCAAAGGATGAATTCACAGTAATGCATAACAAGGGATATTATTCTGGGGGATATTCAGTGTGCATGCCCACTTGAATCTCTCCAGATCTTCATGGGAGAAGATCTTGGGTCTTGGTCATAGTGTCTGTCTGATGAGAGTGAGGTACTATCAAGTTGCAAGTAGTCCTGAGATGGAGCTCACCAAATCAACCATTCCTCCACGAAATCACATTTACATAATTGCCATATATGGATGTAAGACTCATCATGCTTTTTGGTTTTCAAGTATGATTTCTAACTATGTCTCCAGTGTTATCTGCTCCATGGTCTACAAGTAGTATCACAATGACCAGGTATCATGTCCTGGAACTTTATAATTATATAACCACCTAAGTGTCTGGCACTTTACAATTATAAAACCATAAGGCAACAAGGTCTGTTAAGAGACTTTGCCTGGTCTTCTTCCACACAATATTTGCTACCTTAAAAAGAAAAAAAACTTTGCAGTCAAGTCTACCTGATGCATGATAACCCAATGTGGGTCAGTGTAGAATAGGTGCATTATAAAGATTTTCAATGGCTAATTTTCCAGTAGCAGATCACCAGACTTGTCTTCCAAGCTATGTAAGCTTCCAAACTTCCAGTTAGCAGTGTAGTACATTAACTGTTTGCAGCATATTCTCTTCATACCCTTTTCAGGTTTTGTAGAAGCATAAAAACGGCTTCAATATTGCACTGAAAATATGTTGAGTGGACTCCTGAAATTACATATTAAAATGCGTTCTCTTGAGCGACTATTCATTTCATTCTAATATAGTTAGATGTAAGGCAGACTTCTGCCTGTTAGAAGTTAGTTTAGTCTTTATTTTGTTTCAAACAGCTTTTGCATGATCTGAAGCCTATGGAACCCTGCTCAAAAATAGACTTTTAAATACACAAATAAAAATGCAGAGAATCACAAAGGCGATAAATTATATCCAAACACGCAATGATTAAAATAATAAAAATTCATATTTTGAAGCAGTGATAGATGTACTTTTTATTAATACAAAAAGAAGTGGGCTGAATACCTGCTGTACTTGTAACAATTTTTAATACAAATGGCATTTTGAAACTACAACCTTTATAATATCATGAGTGATTTTTCTTGGCAACAAAGGCATAAGTATGGCTCATACAACTTTGGAGTATTGCCTACATTCAAAAATCAAAAGAAATGATATTTTTCAGTTAATGGTTAATGAAAATTTTTAAATGCATTTACTTTTCCTACCAGGTTTACAGAACTCCTGATTTTGGTTAAGGGACCCAAATAGATTCTGAAGACAGTTCTTCATAAGAAGATTATTATTACAACAAGTGGCACTGTAGGATAAGCATAGGAGTGCTAATCACAAGGTTGATTGTTCAAACCCACTAAAGTCTCCATTGGAGAAAGATGAGGTTGTCTGCTCCTTAAATATTTACAATCTCAAAAACCCCACATGGGTTTGCTGTTAGTTGTAATGAATTGGATGGTAGTGACTTATGTTTTGGTTTATCACTAATTTAAGAGGGAGATTATAATCTTTCTTTTGTAGGTATGCATCTTATCCAGTTATCTGTACTGTTTTATCAGTAATCATCTTTTGACCCCTATTAAGATATGTCTCTGTTGATCATTTCTTCAATTACATACATTATCAGAAAAGCTTTCAACCTCTTCAACTTCCTTTCTGTTTCTTACACCATCTCTAGCATCTAGCCATTAAAAAAAATTCTCTTCCCTTCTTAGTATTTTTTTTAATGAAGAAAAATGGGTAAAATAGCCATTTACAGGTTGTACATTCTACTGAAGATTTTAGTCTGTCATGCATTTAAACATAAACAGGAGTATTTTACAATGATTTTTTTAAAAACATAATCATATTGCTTATTGATTATGTTTGTTGTCATTAAGTGCCATTGAATCGGTTCAGAGTGAACTTGCACAGGGTTTCTGATGAGTAACTGATGAGCTTGAACAACCAATGTTTAAGTGCAATCCAACCTTTGCAGTCCAGCACATTCACCCACAGTGTCACACCACACACACATATTTCAGTTTAGGAGGAATTTGAAAACAGTTTATAAATTTTGGGTTCAAATACAAATTGGGCAGAAAGTATATGGGATATGTATAGTGTCCTTGCCCTCTAGAGTTATCAATCTAAAGGGAAATTATGATAAGGCCTATATGAAGCCTACTGAACTATGAAAATACAATATTGATTAGTCTTGTTAAGTGCAATCGAGTCATTTCCATATAGGATTCCTAAGGAGTGGCTGGTGGGTTTGAATCACCAACTTTGTGGTTTGCAGTCCAACTACTATGACTATTAGTAATAACTAAATATGCCATGCTAGGAATATCAGCGAACAGATACTCTGTTGAAAGGTTAAAAAAAACCAAACAGGTTGTTGCCAGAAGTTTTGACAGTTATAAAGTTTGTGCTATTTTTTTAAAAAAGAGAAGGATGCAAGATGGCAAGCAGAAAATACAAAAGTGTTTTACATGATAGTGGGTGTAGGAGTAACTATAAATTGTGTAGGCGGAAGAGTAAGAAATATGTGCAAAGTTCCCGTAAGGAATTAGGCTGGTAGAGAAGGCGTTTATGACACTTATGAATTATGAAAGTGGTAGATACTGGTATAGATAGAAAAGGTGAAAATGCCAGTATAGATTATTAAATGCAATAATCAAAGTTTCTATAGGTTGCAATAGATGTTTCTACTGATTCAATAGTAGAAAAGGTAAGAAGAAAGTGCTTAGAGAGATTAAAATAACAAATTTATGTATTAAATAAAAGAACAATGAGAATTATTAAGCCAACAGACTATTCTGTTAGTAATCTTATAGTATAGTGTTGTAAAAGACAGATAGCCCAGATGAATTCATTATATATCTTAAGATAATATTTCATTGCTTTTGATCCTTTAATGTAACAGTAAGTATTGCCATGCATAATAAATTTTGCATGTTCTAATAAGGATAGCACAAAAATCTGATACCAGTGCATTTCTCTCACATGAACTTTGATAATCTTTAAAGCCAGTTTGTCTTTAGGAATTCAGTTTACTCAGTGGCTGTTTAGCCTTCTAGAATTCTTAGTCATTTGTCTATGTTGCTATATTCTCATTATACTTGATATTTATTGGCTCTAGAAATATTCCACTTACCAAAAAAGATTTTTTTGTGAACAAATAATTCAATTTTCCTTAGAGAGTTGTAAATATTAACCTAAAAACTTATCTTTTAAATACAGACACTATACAATTGATAGAATACATTTTAATAAAATACATTTCAAGATTAGTTGATACAGCTATTGTGCAATGTCTTTCTTACAGTGTTACTCCCATATCTTAGCTTCCCAAGGTTGTTGTAACACAATACAAAAAAGCACTGGGTTTTAAACAGTAGAAATGAACTTTTTCACAGTCCAGGAGGCTAGTAGTCCAAATCAGAGTCTCAGTCATGTTGAATTTTTTTTTTAATGTTTTATTGTGAATTATGTAATAGTTTACATGGGAGAACATTAGTTTTACATTCATTCTATCTTATATCATCTCATTGCCATGGTTACAATCCCCTCCATGCAATCCTTCCCCTTACCCCCCAGGTCTTCAGCACACAGTTGCTCTCCCTCTCTGGATCTAAAATGTTGATTCTTTATATTGGTATTGAGACAGGAGTTATTTCACATGCATCTTCTAGATTCGATTGGTTGTTGTTGGGGTTTTTTTTTGTTTTTTTTGTTTGCAATCCTGGGTGTTTCTATGTTGCTCCATGTAGATGTACCTTCACACAGCATCTTTTCCTGTGGATGTGACTCTCACTATATCCCATACAAAGTAAAACTCATAAGTTACTGAAATTAGAATCTGGACATCTTTTGGAGCCATTGCTACCATTAGTTTGCCTAACATGATTATGAACATATTTTAAAAGGGCTCTTACTTTAATTTATATTTGTCTTTTTGTAACCACCAACAACTTTCAAATGGTCACAATTAAAAACAAATTGTGTGGGATTATAATAGATTACTGTGGCATCCTAGTATTTATGACTTGGGCTGCTAACCTCAAGGTCAGCACTTTGAAACTACCAATCATTTCATGGGAGAAAAATGAGGCTTTCTGCTCCCATAAACATTTACAGCCTCGGAAGCCCTGTGCAAGGTTGCTATGAGTCAGAACCAACTCCACAGCACACCACCAGCACAGTTACAATAAAACATGTCTCTAATGTCATCTTACTGTAGGTCTCAGAAGACTTCATGAATATTCTTGATTCTATTCCCCAAAAAAGATTTTTTTTTAAGTCCTAATCACTGTACCTGTGAATGTTATTTTTCTAGGAAAGTATCAGTTAAACTGATGTATTGCATTAGGCATATCTGCTGCACAAGACCGCTTTAATGTTTTGAAGAACAAAAATGTCAATTTGAGGACTAAGGTGCATCTAACCCATGCCATAATATTTTCAGTAACCTCTTATGTATGTGAAAGCTGAACAGTGAATAGAAGGAAGAGCTTAGAAGAATTGATGCATTTGAGTTATGGTACTGGAAGAGAATATTGAAAGTATCATGGACTGCCAAAAGAAAACCATCTGTATTTGAAGAAGTACAGCCAGAAAGTGCCTAAGAAACCAAGATGGTCAGAGTTCCTCTCTCATACTTTAGACATATTGTCAGGATGGAACAGTCACTAGAGAAGGATATCATGTTTGGTAAAGTAGAGGGTTGGAGAAAAAGAGAAAGATCCCCAACAACGTAGATTGGCACAGTGGCAGCAGCAATGAACTCAGGAATAGCAACAATTGTGAGGTTGGCCCAGAACTGCGCAGTGTTTCCTTCTGTTGTGTATAGGGTTGCTATGATTCAGTACTGACTCAATGACACCTAACAACAACATCAGTTAAATCATACTGCAGTAACGTAAGCCCTAATCCTAAAAGCTTCTGAGTGATATTACAGAAATAGAGTTACACAAACATGTAAGGAGTCATCTAAAAGTCAAGGAATGCCAAAACATGCTTGAGACTACCAAATGCTGGGAGCGTCAAGGAAGGATGTTTCCCTAACAGCAACAGGGAAAGCATGATACTACTGAGAGCCTGAATTTGTACTTCTAGCCTACAAAATTGTGAGAAAATAAATTTATGTTCTTTACATTACCACTCACCTGCCAGTTTGTCATATTCACAGTACGGCTTGTGTTTTATGACACTGGTATTTTAAATACCAGCAGGGTCATCCATGGCGGAGAGGTTACAGCTGAGCTTACAGACTAAGATAGACTAGGAAGAAGGAGAGGTAGACCACTGTTGAATGTTTAGCCAATAAAAATCTTATGAATAGTAGCAAAACATTTTCAGATATAGGGCTTGAAGATGAAAATATTATTAATAGCACCAGAATATTGTAAGAACTTGTGGCAGAAGATGCGCCTCTCTGGTTGGAAGGCAATAAAATACAATCAGGGAAAAGTAGAAGTGACCGTGATCATGTGAATGGAATAAATCTTTCAGGACCTTCATTTACTTAAGAGACAGAACTCAAAATGAGGAGAAACAGCTTCAAACATCCATTAATCATTGGAACACAGACTGTATAAAGTATGAATCTAGAAAAATTGGAAGCTTTCAAACATGAATTGGAAAATATAAAGATCTATAGCCTAGGTATTAGTGAGCTGAAAAGGACAGATATTGGTCATTTTGGTTTGATATTGTGTTGTTGATGTTGTAGGTGCCATCAAGCTGGTACAAATTCATAACAATCCTATGTACAACACAAAGAAACATTGTCCAATCCTCGGCCAACCTCACAATTGTTGTCATATCTGAGACCATTGCTGCTGCCACTTTGCCAATTCGTGTCATTGGAGGTCTTCTATTTCTCTGACCCTCCACTTTGCTAAACATGCTATCCTTCTCTAGTGACTGTTCCATCCGTACAATATGTCCAAAATATAAGAGATGAAATCTGACCATCATGCCATCCAAGAAGCATTCTGGCTGTACTTTTTCAAATATATATCTGGGTATTTTTTGTGTGTGGTTTTGTTTTTTTTTTTTTTGGCAGTACATGGTACTTCCAATATTCTCCTCTAATACCATAACTCAAATGCATTAATTCTTTTACAAGCTGCCTTATCCACTGTCCAACTTTTCCATGCATATAAGGTTATTGAAAACACTATATCTTGCTCAGGTGCACCTTAGTCCTCAAATTGTCATGTTTGCTCAAACAACACTTTGAAGAGGTCTTGTGCAGCAGATTTGCCAAATACAGTATATAGTTTGATGTCTTGATTGCTGCTTCCGTGAGTGTTGATAGTTGATCTGAGCAAAATGGAAGTTTTTACAAACTCAGTCTTTTCTCTATTTATATGGATGTTGCTTATTGGTCCAGTGGTGAGAAATTTTGTTATTTTTCATTGAGATGAAACCTATACCAAAGGTTTTGGTTTTTGATCTTCATCAGTAGTTTAAGTTCTCTTCGCTTTCAACAAGCAAGGTTGCATCATCTGTTTATTGCAGGTTGTTAATGACTCTTCCTCCAATCCTGATGCCATTTCTTTTTTTCATGTAACCCAGCTTCTCAGATTATTTGCTCAGCATACAGATTGAGTAAGTATGGTGAAAGAATACAATCCAGATGATAAATTGAAGAGGGATGGCATTTCATTCATTATCAAATATAAAAACTCAAGATCTATCTTGAAGTATAATACTGTCTGTGATAGGATAATATTCATATGCTTACAAAGAAGACCAGTTAATATGAATAATATTAAAATCTCTAAAGCCAATCTCTATAGCCAATGGTGATGAAAATGAAGAAGTTTACCATCTTCTTCAGTGCTATATTGATCAAATGTGCAATCAGGATGTATTGATAGTTACTGGTGATTGGAATGCCAAGGTTGGAAATCAAAAAGAAGGGTCAGTAGTTGGAAAATATAACCTTAGTGATAAAATTTTGCAAGACCAATGACTTATTAATTACAAATACATTTTTAAACAACATAAAGAATGACATATACATGGACTTCAACAGATACAATCCACAGAAATCAAATTGACTACCTGTGTGAAAAGAGTTAGTTGCAAGGTTCCATACAATTAACCAAATTAAGACTAAGATCAGACTGTTGAACAGACCAGCAATTGCTCATACAGCAAGTTCAGGCTGAAGTTGAAGAAATTAAAACAAGCCCAGTAGAACCAAAATATAATCTTCAACATATGCCACCTGAATTTAAAGATCATCTCAAGCATTAGACACTAATGGCTGAAGACCAGAGAGTTGTGGGATGACATTAAGAACATCATAGAGGAAGAAAGCAAAAGGTCATTATGATTCAAGAAAGAAAGAAAACCACCAAAAGGGATGTCAGAAGGGACTGTGAAATTTGCTCTCCACTGTATAGATGCTAAACCAAATGGAAGACATGTTGTTGTTAGGTGCCATCAAGTCGGTACTGACTCATAATGACCCTATGCACAACAGCATAAAACAATGCCCGGTCCTGGCCAACCTCACAATTGAGAAGACATGAGGAGGAGGTAAAATATCTAAAGAGAAAATTTCAGTGGGCAGCTGGAGAAGACAAAGTCAAGTATTATAATGAAATGTATAGAAACCTGAAGTTAGAAAACCAACAGAGAAAAACCCTCTCAGCATTTCTCAAACTGAAAGAACTGAAGAAAAAATTCAAGTGTCAACTTGAAATACTGAAATATCCTATGGCCAAAATATTGAATGATGCAAGAATCATCAATGAATGATGGAAGGAATCCACAGAGTTACTGTGTCAAAAAGAAATAGCTGATATTCAACCATTTCAAGAGGTAACATATGATCAATAGTCAATGATACTGAAGGAAGAAGTCCAAGATTCACTGAAGACATTGTGATAGAGCAAAGCTCTGGGAATTGATAGAATACAAATTGAAATATTTCAACAGACTGATGCAGCATGGAGGTATTCAGTCATCAATGTCAAAAAAATTGAAAAGACAGCTACCTGGCCAACTAATTGGAAGAGATATATATTTGTGCCCATAACAAAGAGAGGGGGATCCTGTAGGATCAGCACTGAACTGTGAACCACAAGGTTGGCAGTTCAAACTCACCAGCTGTTCCTCAGAAACCCTATAGAGTGTTCATATGAGTTGAAACTGACTCAATGGCACTTAACAACAACAACAAAGAGAGGTGACTCAAAGGAATGCAGAAATCATTGAACAATATGATTAAGATCACGTGGCCTGGTGGTGGTGGTTGTGTGCCAGTAAGTTGACACTGAATCAAAGCAACCCTGTATAGAGTTTCCTAGGCTGTAAATCTTTACAGGAACAGAAAGACTCATCTTTCTCTTGCTTGTAATCCACTACACTACCAGGACTTCTTATTAATATCATGCAACTAAAATTTTGCTTAAGATAATTAAAAAACAGCTGTAATAGTACACTGAATTTCCAGAAACTCAAATTGGATTCAGAAGACAAAGTATAATGATGGGTATTATTGCTGATGTCAGAAGGATCTTGTCTGAAAGCAGAGATACCAGAGAGATGTTTAGCTGTGCCTTATTGACTAGGCAAAGACTTTTGACTGGGTGAATCATGAAAAGCTATGGTTAACATTGTGAAAAGTGGATATTCCAAAACACTTAATTGTACTCTTGAGAAACTTATAACTAGTCAAAGAATCAGTAATTTGAACAAAACAATGGGATTCAGATTGATTTAATATCAGGGAAGGTGTATGTCGGGTTGTATTCAGTCATTATACGTATTTAAACTGCCTGATAAACTAATAATCCAAGAAGCTGGATTATATGAGAAATAAAGTGGTCGCTATGGGTCGGACCCGACTCGATGGCACTTAACAACAACAACAACAACAAAGTGGCATCAGAATTGGAGGAAGACTCGATAATGACCTGAAATATAAAGACATGCAACCTTGCTTGCTCAAAGTGAAGAGGACTTAAAATAATTACTGATGAAGATCAAGGATCACAGCCTTCAGTATGGGTAGCACTTCAATGTAGATAAACAAAAATCCTCACCACTCACCTTAGTAAATGACATCATGATAAATGGAAAAAAGACTGACGTTATCTGTCAAAGGCTTCATTTTGTTTTTTTCATTTGCCATTGATTTTATTTCAATTCACAGCAAATCTATAGGACTGAGTAGAACTGCCCCATACAGTTTCCAAGGATGTACATTTTTACTGGAGCAGACAGACAGTCTCATCCTTCTTGTGTCTCATCCAATCTTGGAGTTGGTAGTCCAACCATCCACTGCACCACCAGGGCTCCTTTCCCATGTAGATTATTGTTGTTATTAAGTGTTTCCAAGGAGTGGCTGGTGAGTTTGAATCACCAACCTTGTAGTTCAAAGCAACCTTGTGGTTCAGAGCTTTATCCCACAGCACCACACTTCATTTTGTTTTGATCCACTATAAACATTCATGAAAGCAGCAGTCAAGAAATCAAATAATGGATTGTAAATCATTTTCACAAGACCTCTTTAAAGTGCTCAAGAGTGAAGATGTTAGTTTGAGGATTAAGATGTGCCTGACCCAAGCCATGGCATCTTCAATAGCCTCATATGCATGTGAAAGTTGCACAAGTAAGGAAGTCTATAAAAGAATTGATGTATTTGAGTTATAGTTTTGGAGAAGAATACTAAAAGTACCATGGACTTGCAAAAGAACAAAAAAAAGTCTGTGTTGGAAGAAGTACAACCAAAATGCTCCTTAGAAGCCAGAATGGCCATGCTTTGTCTCTCATATTTCAGACATGTTATCCGGAGGAACCAGTCCCTAGAGAAGGACCTTATGCTTTGGAAAGTGGAGTGTCAGTGAAAAAGAGACAGATCCCCAAAAGATGGATTGATGCAGTAGCAGCAGCAAGGGGCTCAAACATAACAATTGTGAGAATGGCACAGGACCAGGCAGTTTTTCATAGCGTTGTGCATAGGGTCACTGTGATTTGCAACTACAACATCTAACAACAAACCTTGTAGTATTTTGTTATGACATCCTGAATGAACTAAGACAGAGTTTACTACTGGCAGCGGGATACTGCTCTATTAAAAAAAAAAAAACAAAGCAGACCAAAAAAAATCCCTGAAGATATAGAAGTAGCACTGGAATTAGTTAATGTGTAGAGACTGTGAGAATTTTTTTTTTTTTTTTTTAAGGGCTTCATTGTGGATTGAGTGAAAGTTCACAGGGCTGATCATCAGTTTTACATTCAAGAAATCATACACCTTGTTTCATTACAATGATTATAATCTCCTCCATGTACCATCAGTTAACAGCGTTTCTCTCTATTTACTTTAGCTTTTTTATTTTTTTAAACACTCAGGTGCATACAATAATTTACACCGTCCAAGGGCATATTCTCTTGGCCACCAGCTCTCAGTCCCTCTCTTCCCATAAATCTAGAGTCCTTAGCTGCTCCCTCTCTCCATGTCCCCATCTCTGCCTCCATCTTTGGTATCGCTGCTTCTCTGGAGAAGGTCTCACATTCTGCTTGTGCTCTTCTCCTTTGATGTCCTAGGGTCCTCTGTTTCTGGACTGTAAGATTAACTACCCTCCTTTTTTTGTTACAAAACTTCTAGCTTTACAATTGTGACAGTCGCAATTAGTCATGATAACAATTACTCACTATCGAATCATAAGAATCTTATCCCCATTGCTCTTTTTTTTTTTTTTTT
>NW_006408717.1:4895475-4904509 GCF_000296735.1 Chrysochloris asiatica
TTTTTGGTAATCTTCATCTAGTTGAGTTTTGATTATCAAGCCATCAAGACTAGGTCAAATGGGTACTGTATGCAAGTTTGGGTGTTCTTGTGTATCTCCCCTCACTTTATATCAACTGGATGCTTCACTCTCAGTTCTAGTCCTCTGTGGCTATATCCTTGTCCATGGGTCCCCATCTCTTTTAACCAGATCCATCTAAACAAGATGAAAACTATTCAGTTTTCCCCACACACTATTAAACTACCCTCCCCTTAAAACCTTGTAAACCAGTCACTTTGTGCCTTTATCACCCTCTCATTTTAGGTAGCCTATGTCTGAGTTGCCCTTTCTTGTCTACCCTGTGTACAGAGGGGATAGCACTGATACTTGATGTAAAGAGTCCTTTCCTCTCTGTTGGTATTTAGAGTTACTACCTCCATGAGTATAGGTCAAGTTCATCAAATTGTAGCAATTTACCCTCATTTCCTTTATTAAAAATTGTTTGGTTCTTTTTTGTTTTTTTAATCTTCCTCTGGTAGTGTAGTGGTTACAAATCGGGTTGTGTGCCACAAGGTCAGCAGTTTGAAACTACCAGCTGTTCTGTGGGAGAAAGATGAGGCTTTCTGCTCCCATAAAGATTTACAGCCTCGGACACCCAGTATAGGGTCGTTATGTATGAGTTGGAACCAACTCCACAGCACATAGCACTAGCACACTAGCACACTAGTACATCTTCCTCTAGTTGAGTTCTGATTATCAAACCACAAGGCTAGGTCAAATGGATACAATCTACAAGTTTGGGTATTCTTGTGTGCCTCCTCTCATTTCATATCAGCTGGATGTTTCCCTCTAGTTCTAGCTCTCTGTGGCTATGTCCTTGTCCATGAGCTCAGGTGTCCCCAGGTATCACCACACTTTGGACCAACCAGCCCTTCCTCTTCTCTTTCTCATCTCCAGGTCAAAGGGATTCTATGGGATGTGATTGAACTCAACCCATTTCTTTATTGCTTCCTTTCCCCCTCTTCCACTCATCAGTAGACCAAGTAGTCATCAGCAAGCTTACATGCCTGCTCATGAGATTAGGAGAATTTTGAGGCACTTGATAACAAATATTAGGTAGCCTTGGAGATAATGTTGGTAATAATTAATGACTTAGCAGGTGATTTTGAAGCCAGCTCAGCAAGATATGTTGGTAAGAATTAATGACTTAACAGGTGATTTTGAAGCCAGCTCAGCAAGAAGTGAGAACTGTGGGGAGATCTATTGTCATGAAGTAAATGTTGTTAGAAATGTGAATATGACGTATTGCATTAGGCAAATCTGCTGCAAAAGACCTTTTTAAAGTGTTGAAAAGCAAAGATGTCAGCTTGAGGAGTAAGGTGCGCCTGACCCAAGCCATGGTGTTTTCAATAACCTCATATGCATGTAAAAGCTGGACAGTGAATAAGGAAACCATAGAATTGATGCTTTTGAGTTATGGTGTTGGAGAAGAATATTGAAAGTGCCATGGGCTGCCAAAAGAACCAATTGATCCATTTTGGAAGAAATGCAGCCAGTGTGCTTCCTGGAGGCCAATATGGCCCAACTTTGTCTCTCATATTTTGGACATATTGTCAGGAGGGACCGGTTGCTGGAGAAGGATATCACGTTTGGTAATGTGGAGGGTCAGAGAAAAAGAGGAAGACCTCAACAAGATGGATTGGCCAAGTGGCAGCATCAATAGACTCAAGCGTGACAACAGTAGTTAGGTTGGCCCAGGATCGGGTAGTGTTTCATTCTGCTGTGCATAATGTGGCTATGGGTCGGTACCGACTCGATGGCACCTAACAAGAGCATGTAGTAGTACAAATCTCAATTGAATTATATTTGAATGCTTGTTGAAAGTGTAATTTGTAATCAAGCACTTTAAGCAGTTGTTTTCTCTTTGCTGCTTAGAATGAAATAGAGGATGAGAGGGGTATATTGAGGTGAAAACTCTTAAGCAAAGTTAAGTCAGAGCTTCAAGATTTAGAAAATTCTACTGCAATATTTAAGAATGTGTGATCTGGAGAATACCTCAAAATGTGGCTAGACAAATGTGTGCTAAAGAGACTTGTCATATGATCTGTGGATCCAATCAACCATATTAGTAGAATATTGTCTTAGACCAAAAGAAACAGAGATGGAATTAAATGATCCTATTATTTCAGACAATTAACAAAAAGGAAAGCACATTGTTTTAGAGATACTAGTTTTGGGCATTCAGTCAGTGGTCTCCTTAGAAGCAAGGCTGGTAAGACTTCGTCTTATGTACTTTGGAGATATTATTAGGAGAAATCACTCCTTGGAGAAGACCTCATGCTTGGTAAAGAAGAGCATCAGCAAAAGAAAGATTCTCAGCAAGATTAAATGACACAGTGGATACAACAATGAGCTCAAACAGGAATAATTGTGATGATGGCAGAGGGGCAGGCAGTGTTTTGTTCTGTTGTACGTAAGGTTGCCATAAGTTGGGAACAATTAGAAGGCACCTAACAACATTAAGATATACCTTACATATGAATATATTGAATTTAATATTTACTTCTGTTATAAATTTTATAATTCTAACAAGCTAATTTTAGTAACATATAAAAATATAAAATATATAAAAATATAATAAACTTATCAAAAGAGAATTCCTTGTTTAACTAATAGCTTTAAATGTTTTAATTAGTATCAGTCTGGTTTGTCTGTTGGGTGGCATGATTGGTTGAAAAGCAACATCAGAAAACCTCTGACTTAATTACGAATTTAGCCAATGAACCATGAATAAGTCAAGGAGATTTATTCTAGTTTGTTGAGTAAGTAAGTATTTATTCATAATGGAGCTATTCCAATCTTTTGGGCGAAAGCTTATGTTTTAATTTTTCAAAAACATTTTTTCAAAAAATATTTTTTAAACTATACTTACATAGTTACAATATTCTTAAAATTACAAAATGCATTTTAGCTTTAAAGCCAAGGAGAGGTGAGCTATTGGGAGTTTGAAGACTACTGAGATACTGGGAAAAGACAATTTAGAGTTAGTATGAAATTTGACTTTCTCTAGGAGTAATTCTGTAGGGTAAGCATTGGTCTGCTAACCATGAGATTTGGCAGCTCAAACTCACCAGCAGTTCTTCAGAAACCCTATAAAGGATCACTGTGAGTCAGAACTGACTAGATGTCACTTAATAACAACAGGAGTAATTCTATAAATAACATAGTATAGGAAGAATTATTGCCAACCCTTCCCTTCACTTCTTCTTAATGTCTAGAAAGATAATTTAAATGTACTTTTAAAATGAAAAATAATTAAAACTACACCAATTCATCTAAACTTAATCTTCAAAGTAAATGGAACACAGAAAGAGGGCAATACTCCCTTGAGCTGTTTGTTCACACAAACTGCATTGTATTTAGTTCTTAAAGGCCTCCTTTTGTTGGATATATATGCCCATTTTGTTGAGTTGATTCTGACTCATAGTTACTCTACCGAGCAAAGCAGAACAAGACTGTAAATCTTTTTTGGAAGTTTGCTACACATCTTTCTTCTATAGAGCAACTGGTAGATTCTACCCTGTATTCTAAAGCACTAAGCCACAAGGTTGGTTTGAACTGCAATGTCAATGGTCCAAACCCACCAGTTGCTCCTCAGAAACCCTAAACAGGGTTGCTTTGAGGTGGAACCAACTCTATGGCACTAACAACAATACCAACTTTTGATTAGCAACCCAGCACTTAACCACTGTTCCACCAGAACTCCTTCCTGAATTTATGGAGTCATGTTTAAATAACTAGCTCCCAAGTTCTCAGAATGAGTGTTAAGTAATGTTTCTAATTTTAATAGTAGTTTCTCTCAAATTTATCCCAAATCCTCTACTAGAAACTCAGCTGAAAATATTATTACATCTAAATAAGGAGCCATCTATTCAGCCACAAAGCTCTTTAATGTAATTGGACCTATTTGAGGGCACAAAATAAATGGAGTTTGGGAAAAATGATAATATGACCCTTGGTTTTTTCTTGAAAATAAATAAATAAATAAATAAATAAATAAAACGCAGCAGTTCTGTGCCTTATGAAAATAAAGTTGCCATGGAGACTGCCTTCATGAATCCCAACGTAATTGACGTAGCAACATTCTTCTGATTTTGACTGCCTATGAATTAAAACTACTTCTGGTTCTCCAAATGTTTTTTATTCTTTGTTGAATATGCACCACTGGGGAAGCAGAGCAAGGAATGTAAATCTGTAGGACAGTAATCTTTTCCCATAACAAAGTATGGAGATAAGACATTGGCATTTTCAAGGGAAAAGATGCATTGTTTACACATTGTATGGGGAATATTCATGAAAAAGCTCTGCTTGCTCTGTAGTTGAGAGAAAGGATAAAAACTGTAAGATGTTTGAAAATTATTTTCCCCTGTTTTTCATAGCTTTTTGTATGCAAATACAGCATAAATGATATTTAAACATGCTAATTTGATCTCTGCTGACTTAAAAGAATTATAGGAATTATAGCATATACTGAATTAAATTTCTCAATAACTCATTTTTTTTCTCTAAATGTTACATCAATAACAGATGTCCTGTTATTTGCTTCCATAAACAAACACCAACTTATCTTCTAAATGCTATTGCAATCCAGGTTGTTGTGTTTAGAAAAATGATAGCAAAAAACAAAACTTACCCCAACTAAAGCAAACCTAACCAACTAAAACAAAAACGTGCCCATTAAATGTAAAGACAGTAATGAGTGAGCTGAGAAAGAGTAAAATATCCTTCCTTGATGTTGTTGTTAAATGCCATTGAGTTGGTTCCAATTCATAGCAACCCTGTGTGGAGTTTCCGAGGAGTGATTAGTGAATTTAAACCACTTACCTTGTAATTCAAAATGACTTTGTGATCGAGTGCTTATCCAACAACATCACGCCATTGTCAAATTTCTCCTGGTCCCTCTGGCTTATAGAGGGTCTAAAGAATTAGTCCCACCAAGTCGCCGCTTCTCAGTCACACATGAACAATACACATTCCCTTGTTGTTATATGCCATAGAGTCGGTTCTGACTCTTAACGACCCTGTACAGGGTTTCTGAGGCTGTAAATCTTTACAGGAGCAGAAAGCCTCATCTTTCTCCCGAGGAACAGCTGGTAGTTTCGAACTGCTGACCCTGAGGTTAGCAGCCCGATTCATAACCACTACGCTACACATTCACTTAGAATCTCTTTATTGCATAGCAAAAGTATACTTCAGAGAGAGAAGCAGGTCTTTCTCTGCAAGTGGAGTAGACTTGGTAGCAGTAGGGAGCATAGATTAGATTAAGTCAAAGCAAAAATGTGCTTCAAAGATCTGACTCCATAGGAGGAGAAGATGTTTTTTGGAATTGGGGTGCACTATTTTATAAAGGCATGAGGTCTCTTCCTGGAAGAATGGGCTAATACATACTAATTAGACGGAGTGGTATGTTGAATATTCATGGTTTTATGAATAAAGGGGCACAGGCTTGATGGAAATGGGGTGTCTTCTGCAGTAGTCAGCTTTAGGCGCTATCTTTGTGGGTTGTCTGTCTGTGACCAGCTACTTCTATCAGGGTTTCAGGTTCTGATATTATCTGTCTCTAGGCTATTCTTTTCAGTGTTATCCTTCTTGTTGGACTAGAGGTGTCCTCCCTGCTTTCAGGGGGAGCCAGGGTAAGAGAGGCCCAGGGCCCCAGAGGTTCTAACTTGTCCCTGACACCAAGACTCCCTTCCTTGATTGTTGTTGTTATGTGCCATGGAGTTGGTTCCGACTCATAACGACCCTGTATAGGGTTTCCGAGGCTGTAAATCTTTACAGGAGCAGAAAGCCTCATCTTTCTCCCATGGAGCAACTGGTAGATTCAAACTGCTGACCTTGTGGTTCACAGCCCTATTCGTAACCACTACGCTACCAGAGCTCCCTTTCCTTGATTAGGAGTTTTAATATTTTCATAGTATCTTGCTTTAATTTATACAGTGGTAATATTAACAACAACAACAATATTTACAATATCATTCCTCTTAAAGCTGACTGTTTAATATAAACAAATCACATGGAACATTTGCCCTATCAGCTCTCATGTTGTTGTTAGTTGACACTGAGTAAGCCCCAACTTATGAAAGCCAGTACTCAAATCACTCCATACACAACTGATCAAAACATTGCCAAGTTCCATGCCATCCCCATGACTGGTTGTGGATCAAGTAATTGTGATTCCCTAGAACTTGGCTGATGTTATGGATAGAATTGTGTTCCTCAAAATATATATTGGAGTTTGAACCCTATGGATGTAATCAGATTTTAGAACAGGGGTTTTCTTTGTTATGTTAATGCTACCATATCTGAGTACAAATGTCTTACACCTAACCACTTTTGAGATACAAAAAGAGTAGGTTAGGCACAGCGACAAAAGCACAAATGGGGAAAGAAATACAGATGTCACATGGAGCTCACAAAGGAGTCAAGGAATACTTAGGCTAGAGAAGGATTTTCTCTTAGAAAGGACAAAGAAAGTCTTCCTCTAGAGCCGATGTCCTGAATTCAAAGTTCCTATGGTTGCATTTCAATGTAAAGAAAACAAAAATCCTCACAACTGGACCAATAAATAGCATCAAAATAAATGGAGGAAAGATTGAAGTTCTCAAAGACTTCATTTTGCTGAATTCAACAATCAACACTAATGGAAGTTGATGTTGTTAAGTGATGTTGAGTAGGCTCTAATTCATAGTGACCCTGTATAAGGTTTCTGAGTAGTGGCTGGTGAGTTTGAACCACTGACCTTGTGGTTCAAACTGACCTTGAGGGCCTGTTCTTATCCTACAGTGCCACACCAGGACACAGTCAAGAATTCCAAAAGAACAAACAAATACATACTGGAAGAAATACAGTCAGAATACTCTTTGGAAGCCAGGATGGCCAGACTTCGTCTCTCATACTGCAGACATATTATCAGAAGGGGCCAGTTCCTGGAGATGGATATCCTGTTTGGTAAAGTGGAATGTCAGGGGGAAAAAAAAAAAAAGAGGAAGACCACCAGTGAGATGGAATGGCATAGTGGCAGCAGCAATGGGCTTAAATATAATAAGGATTGTGAAATTAGCACAGGACCAGGCACTGTTTCAATCTGTTGTGCATAGAACCGCTATGAATTGGTAATAATTTGATGACACCTAACAACTACAGTGCTTTTCTCCTTGCACCTATCACCCAAGTAAATGCTTTGTATTTCTGGAATATATTTTCTCATCTATTCTCTTTTTCTGGAAGATCTCTTATTAAAAAATAATAAATAAATAAATAAATAAATAGACGTATGGCTTGTACTTATTCATTCTTCAATATGTAACTGAAGTGTTACTTTCTTTATGAAACCTTCCATCTATAACTTAGATCTCCTTGCTCTATGATGTTAAATTGCCTTAGAAACTCTGCATCGTCTCATTCACAAAGTTAAATTGAAGCTATGTTAATTTGTATCCTCCTACTTGTTACTGAATTTCTTGAAGGCCCAAAACAATATTTCTTGTTCACTTATCACAGTGTCTGGTTCATTAAAAAAGAAAAAGTTGTCATTGACTTGGAATCAACTCCTAGTGACTCCATCCATGTGTGTCAGAATAGAACTTCGCTCCACAGGATTTTAAATGATTGATTGACTGATTTTTTGGACACAGGTCACCAGGGCTGTCTTCTCAAATGCCTCTGAATAGACTTGATCCTTCACTCTTTAGGTTTAGTAGCTAAGCATGCTAATCATTTGCAACATCCAGGGATACTTGATGTATGTTGTTATTGTTAAGTGCCGTTGAGTTGGTTCCAACTCATAGTTACCCACTATGGAGCAGCAGTGGGTTTGAACTGCCCATTTAGCAGTTAGCAGTCCAGTGCTTATCTTAGTGCCATACCAAGACTCCATACCTAATGCACAGTAGGAGAATAGATATGGCTAAACTGAACTGGATTTAAATAAGGAAAAAAAAAAACCCTGGGGTAAATAGTTATTATATATTACTGTTTTATGTAATCACTAACAAAAAAGCTACCTTTTTTTTTTTTTTTTAGCACATTATATTATTTGTGACTCTGCTAGATGCTATACATACAACATTCGACTTTTATCCTCACAACAAACCTGGCATAGGCAGGTTTTTCTCATTTTAAAACTGAGAAAAAATAAAATAAATCATATGTTAATATTATACGCCTACAAAGATTCACTCTGGAAATTATACCCAGACATCAATTATCTTCAATATGGACTCCGAACAGAACCTTATATTCAAATTTCAAACTAGGGTAGGCATCATAATTGTGTGTGTGTGTATGTGTGTTTGAGAGAGAGAGTTATTGTGTGAATGACTATTGTAATATTTCCCTCTTTGTTTGATTTTGAAAACTAAAACATATAATGTCTTCCTTCCAAAGCTTAGCTTTTCAAAGTATTGCTGTAATTTGTAGAAAAGTGGGTAATACGGATCATGCAAAATACCAAGCTAAATTGATATGTGCTTTTGTGGTCATTTAGGTAATTTCTCAATGAGTGATTATCCTCCCATGGAAGTTTGCTGCGATGACCTTGGATTAATAACCTTTTGTAGATATTTAAGTCTCTGGCTGAAAACTGTTTCTGACAGTTTTGGAAGCTGGAAGACACTGTACCCATTATCCTGCACTTTCATTCTTAAATTAATATATAAAGCTTTCATTGCCAGTCTCTAAGATGATATATAATATGAAATAATAAGAATTATTTTTACATGTTGTTGCTGTTGTTAAGTAATGTTGAGTTGGTTCTGATTCATAGTGACCCTTATAAGCTTTCTGAGGCTGTACATCTTTGTGGAAGAAGAAAGCCTCATTACTTTATATATCACACTATTAAAAAGTACATTTTCATTGTGAAAAATAAAATAATCTAATCTATGGAAAATAAATATTTTCTATAGTGCATTACCTATGCTTTATTGACTATGCGAAGGCTTTCGATTGTGTGGATCATGACAAGTTATGGACAACATTGAGAAGTATGAGTATT
>NW_006408717.1:4905419-4909557 GCF_000296735.1 Chrysochloris asiatica
GCAGTAGTGAGGTTGGCCCAGGATCAGACATTGTTTCATTCTGCTGTGCATGGGGTCACTATGAGTCGGTTCTGACTTGATGGCACCTGACAACATAGTGCATTATTGCTATAGATTTTATATTTTTATTATCCACCACCCTTCTGTCAGTTTGTCATACTGTAGTGGCTTATGTGTTGTTATAATTCTGGAGGTTATGCCATGGGTATTTTAAACATCACCATGGTCAGTCATGGTGGACATGTTTCAGCTGAGCTTCCAGATGAAGGCAGACTAAGAAGGAGAGATGAATTACTTCTGAATATTTAGTCACTGAAAACTTTATGACTAGCAGTGGAATACTGTCAGCACCAGATTATTGAATATTGAAACATGATGAGGAACGCCAGAATACTGCCAGGTATAGTGCCGGAACATGAGCCCCTCAAGCTGGAAGGTACTCAAAATGCTACTGAGGAAGAGCTGCTGCTTCAAAGTAGAGTTGACCTCAAAGTAGAGTAAAGCCCTAGGACCTTCATTTGCTGATAGCACACAACTCAAAATGAAAAGGAACAGCTGAAAGCATCCATTAATAATCAGAACATGGAATGTATGAAGTATGAATTTAGGAAAATTGGAAATTGTCAAAAATTAAATGGAACACATAAACCTTGATATACTAGGCATTAGTGAACTGAAATTGATTAGTATCTACCTTTATAATTCTGAAAATCACATGGTTTACTGTGCCAGAAATTACAAATCGAAGAGGAAGGGCATCACATTCATCATCAAAAAGAACATATCAAGATCAGTTATGAGGTACAATGCTGTCAATGATAGGACAATATTCATACGCCTACAAGGAAGACCAATTATTACCAATGTTATTCAAATTTAGGCACCAACCACTAAAGCCAGAGAAGACGAATTTGAAGAATTGTATCAGATTCTTCAGTCTAAAATTGATCAAACATGCAATCAAGATATGATAATTACTGTTGAGTGGAATGCAAATATTGTTAAAGAAGAGAAAGGATCAATAGTTGGAAAATATGGCCTTGGTGAGAGTAACGATGTTGGAGATTACATGATAGAATTTTGTTAGACCTATGACTTCTTTATTGCAAGCCCCTTTTAAAAAAAATATAAAAGATGACTACACACATGTATCTCACCAGGTAGAATACACAGATATCAAATTGACTACACCTTCGGAGAGAGACAGTCAAAAAGCTCCATATCATCAGCCAAACCAAGACCAGGGGCAGACTCTGGAACAGACCATCAACTGCTATTATGTAAATTCAGATGAAAGTTGAAGAAAAGATTACAAAGTTCATAAGAGCCAAAATATGACCTTGAACATAGCCCACCTGAATTTAGGGATCATCTGAAGAACTGAATTGATGTATTAGACACTAAAGGATGAAGACAAGAAGAGTTGTGTGATGGCATCAAGAACATCTTATAGGAAGAAAGCAAAAGGTCATTAAGAGGACAAGAGAGAAGGTAAAGACCAAAAGGACTGTCAGAAGAGACTCTGAAACTTGCTCTTCAGTGAAGACATTCAAAAGCAAATGGAAGAAGTGAGGGGGTACAAGAACTAAACAGAAAGTTTCAAAGGTCAGCTCTAGAAGACAAAGTCAAATATTATAATGAAATGTGCAAAGACTTGGAGCTAGAAAACCAAAAGGGAAGAACACACTCAGCTTTTCTCAAGCAGAGGGAACTGAAGAAAAATGCAAACTTTGTCTTGTGGAATTGAATGGTTTTATGGGCATAATAGTGAATGTTGCATAAAGCATCAAAAGAGGATGGAAGGAATACACTTAATTGTGCTCATGATGAACCTGCACATAGACCAAAAGGCAGTCATTAGAACAGAAAAAGGGAACACCAAATGATTTAAAATTAGGAAAGGTATGCGCCAGAGTTGTATTCTTTCACCATACTTACTCTATCTGTATGCTGAACAAATAATCCAAGTAGATGGGTTATATAAAGAAAAACATGGCATCTGGATTGGAGGAAGACTCATTAACAACTTGCAATATGCAGATGATACAACCTTGCTTGCTGAAAATGAAGAGGACTTAAAATACATACTGATGAAGATCAAAGACCACAGCCTCCTGTATGGGTTGCCTCTCAATATAAAGAAAACAAAAATCCTCACCGTTGGACCAATAAACAGCAAACATATAAATGGAGAAAAGATTGAAGTTGTCAAAGACTTCATTTTGCTCAGATCAATCATCAACACTCATGGAAGCAGAAGTCAAGAAATCCAACAACGTATTGCATTAAGCAAATCTGTAGCACAAGACCCCTTTAAAGTGTTGAAGAGCAAAGATATCAGGTTCAGGACTAAGGTACACCTGACCCAAGCCTTGGTATTTTCAATAACTTCTTATGCATGAGAAAGTTAGACATTGAATAAGGAAGACCATAGAAGAATTGACGCATTTTTGAGTTATGGTGCTTGATAAGAATATTGAAAATGCCATGGATTGACAATATAACAAACAGATCTGTGTTGGAAGAAGTATAGCCAGAGTGCTTGAATGTCAGGATGTTCTCTCGTACTTTGCACATATTGTCAGGAGGGAACAGTCACTGAAGAAGGATATCATGTTTGGTAAAGTGCAGTGTTGGAGAAAAAGAGAATGACCCACAATGAGATGGATTGGCTGCAATGGGCTCAGGTGTAGCAATGATTGTGAGGTTGGCCTAGTACTAGACAGTATTTCATTCTGCTGTGCATATTGTCACTGTGAATGAGTCAGTATTGACTCGATGGTACCTTACAACAACAACATAACAACATTTTTATTATGCAACTGTACCACTATTAAATAAAATGATGTAGAAATTATTATAGAAGAAAACAGAAATAATTCGAATTACCTCCTGTTACAAATTTAACAGAAGTCAGTTGAATCCTGAATATTGGCAAGTTTCTGTATTTGAGGGCTTTAGTTTTTAAGACTTTAAAACAAACTTGAAAAGTAGTATGCATACATGTGAGAATATTATCTGTCTCACTCTTAAGGTAAGTTTGATGAATTTGATTAGTGACTTCGCTTTTGATCATGATTCTTGGAAGTTGTTGTTGTTAAGTGCCATAAAGTCAGCACTGCCTCATAGCGACCCTATGTACAACATAATGAAACACTGCCAGGTCCCAAGCTAACCTTACAATCATTGCTAAATCTGAGCCCATTGCTGCCGCCACTTTGCTACTCTATTTTTCTCCAACCCTCTACTTTACCAAAGATGATATTTTTCTCCAGGTATTGGGCTAAAGTATGAGAGACAAAGTCTGACCATCCTGGTTCCCAAGGAGCACTCTAGCTGTGATTCTTCTAACACAGATTGGTTCATTCTTTTGGAAGTCCAGGGGCTTTTATTATTCTCCTCCAAACCCATACTCGAATACATCAACTCTTCTATGATCTTCCTTATTCATTGTCCAACTTTCGCATGCATACAAGATTATTGAAAATAGCATGGCTTAGGTCAGGCACACCTTAGTCCTCAAACTGCCATCTTTGCTCTTCAACACTTCAAAGAGGTCTTGTGCAACAGATTTGCTTAATGCAATACGTCGTTGGATTTCTTGACTTCTGCTTCCATGAGTGTTGATGGTTGATCTGAGCAAAATGAAGTCTTTGACAACTTCAATCTTTTCTCCATTTATATGGATGCTGTTTATTGGTCCAGTGGTGAGTATTTTTGTTTTCTTTACTTTGAAATGCAATCCATACCAAAGGCTGTGCTGTTTGATCTTCCTCAGTAAGTGTTTTAAGTCCTCTTCATTTTCAGCAAGCAAGGTTGTATGCTCTGCATATCGCAGATTGCTAATAATGCCTCTAATCCTGGTGCCATGTTTCTCCTCATATAATCCAGCTTCTTGGATTATTTGCTGAATATACAGATTGAGTAAGTATGGTGAAAGATGCATACCTTTCCTAATTTTAAACCATTTGGTGTTCCCTTGTTCTCTTTGAACAATTGCCTCTTGGTCTATTTGCAGGTTCCTCATGACCACAATTAGGTTTTTGGGAATACTAATTGTCCGCAATGTTGTCCATAGCTTGTCATGATCCTCACAACTGAAAGCCTTTGTGTAGTCAATAAAGCATAGGTAAACATC
>NW_006408717.1:4910712-4912963 GCF_000296735.1 Chrysochloris asiatica
GCATTAACCCACAGCACCACACCAGGACTCTAAATGGTGATATATGAACTTCTAATTTGTATATTTTCAACTGTTGTTTTATATTACTTTATTGTGTAAATGTGTCACAATTGTTAATCATGCATCTGCTGGTGATAAAATATTTAGCTATTATTGTTTGTTCTGCTAGAAACAAAGATGCAATGAACAATCATATAATCTAGTATGCATTTCTTTACATACAAGTGCCACCGTTCATATAGGTAATATACTTTAACACAGAGTTGCTAATGGTGCTGTGGGTTAGTGCCCTGGACTGCAAAGTCATTTAAACTGCAAGGTCTCCATTTCAAGCTTACCAGTTACTCCTCAGAAATCTTATACAAGGTCGCTATTGGTCGGAACTGACTCAATGGCACTTAACAACGACACGTACATCTTTAATGTTATAAGACATTGCCAAATTGATTTCCAAGTTGATTGAGGCAATTTACACTGCCATTAACAGTGTAAATTGTTAACAGCATATGAGAATTCCATTTACTCAGCAATTTTGTCAGGAACTGTGAGAGTCAGATATTTTTCATTTTAAGTTTGCAGGTCCTGGTATGGCGCTGTGTGTTAATGTGCTGGACTGCAAAGGGACTTTGAACTACAGGGTTGGCAGTACAAGCTCACCAGCTACTCCTCAGAAACCATATGTAGGGTTGCTATGGGTCGAAATCAATATGATGGCACTTAACAACAATAACAACATATATACACTGAAAACACAAGATCAAATACCTTCGT
Organism: Chrysochloris asiatica; assembly: GCF_000296735.1. NCBI lineage: Eukaryota > Metazoa > Chordata > Mammalia > Afrosoricida > Chrysochloridae > Chrysochloris > Chrysochloris asiatica. The sequence goes on from NW_006408717.1 coordinate 4,911,484, forward strand.
AAGTCTAATTTTTCTTAACATTTATATTTGAGGACATTTTCCATAGAGTGTAGATTGATAAATTTGGTGGCATAAACTTTTTAGTGGGAGCCTTAGTGTGGTATTGTAGGATAAGCTCAGAACAGGAAGTTTGGTTTGAGCCATGAAGTCGGTGGTTCAAATTCTCCAGCCACTCCTTGGAAACCCTACACTGGGTAGTTATGAGTTGGAACTGACTCAATAACATTTAACCACCACAACAAATGCTTTATTAAGTAAAAATGAAATCATTGAATATAAATGTAGGCAACAAAATGAGGAAAGTATTTGATGATTAATTATAGAAAAATTGTGAAGTTTATTAATATATGAGGAACTTACAGATGTCAAAATGAAAACAGTCAACAATCTGTAATTTCTAGCAGGGTATAAACAAGTCATTTTCACAAGAAACATATTAATATTAACAAAGATATTTAAACTCACTCATGGTTTTTTAATTAGAAATTAAAAAAAGAACATAACATTCCTCAGCTATTAGAGAGGACAGATTGAGTTAGTATTGTACAGAAGGAGGGTTGGGAATTGCCATAAATTGGTGCAGGTTTCTTGAAAGGTAATTTGGCAATACTTTTCAAGCTAAATATGACCATGTTATTTGATTCAATTATTTCATTTCTAGAAAATTGCTCTACAGATACACTTGAACAAGTGCATGTAGGATATAAATACAAGGATATTCAATGAAGCGTTGTGTAAAAGTGCTAAAAATGGAAATGGACTGAGTACCCATTAGTAGAGACCAACTAAATCAATTACGGTACAGGCATTTGCAATGCACTGAATTGTTTTATGTCTCTTCTAGTCATCGTCTGTAAACTTGTACCAAATGACTTTTTTCTGATAGTTCTAGGTAAAAGCAGGTGGGGTAAAGTCTGATGGATTATATTTTTCAGATGTGAGAAGTTGCTAACAGGGCTAATTGTGATTGGCTAATGTAGCCATCCTGCTTGGTGTACAATGAATTTAGAAGTAAGAGGGAAAAATCTCACTACCATCAAAGAAATAAAACCATGAGTGGAATGCCTCCTTTGGACCCTGAGCTCCTGTGCATTGACCCTCTTTTGCACAGGGATAGAAAGCTGTGACATCGGAGGGTTGGCAGAGTAGCAGCAGCAGCAGAACCTAGAGCCAGAGTTCCAGACAAAGCAGTGATCTTCCCAAACCATGGAGCAAGTAAAACTGAGTGACTTTGGGTAGGAGATGTGCTTCAGAATAGGATGCCTCAATGCACTTAATTACGGGAGCTTGGTTTACTGACCAATGGAGCAAGAGCCGAGTACCTCCAAGCCTAGACTTAGAATGGAGTGGTGTGCTCTGTGATCACTTATCAGCAGACCTAAAACTGCCCAGGGTAGAGCCGACAGGAAGAACTATGTACTGAACATCCAGTTGCAACATGTGGAGTCCTGGTGTGGTCCTGTAAGATAAACACTGATCT
>NW_006408717.1:4918158-4919769 GCF_000296735.1 Chrysochloris asiatica
TTAATAAGTGGAACACAGAATGTACAAAGTATAAATCCAGGAAAATTAGAAGCCATCAAAAATGAAATACAATACATAAAGATGAATATCCTAAGCATTAGTAATATAAAATGGAGTCCTGGTGTAGTGCTGTGGGTTAATGCAGTGGAATGCAAAGCTGGTTTGAACCGCAAGATTGGCAGTTTCTCACCAGCCGCTCCTCAGAAACCCTATACAGGGTCGCTATGGGTCAGAACTGACTCACTAGCACTTAACAACAACTATGATGTGCATGACATGTTGAAGGAAAATGGTGTTTCATTCATTTCCAAAAACATTTATAGGTCTATGCTGAAATACTATGTTATCAGTGACAGGATAATATCCATATGCATACAGGGAAGATTAGTTAATATGACTATTACTCAAATTTTCACACCAATCCCTAATGCCAAGGATGAAGAAAAGAAATAACTTTTTTATATCAACTTCTGCAGTGTGAAATTAATCAGACATGCTATCAATATGCACTGATAATTACTGATGATTGAAAAAGTGAAAGTTGGAAACAAAGAAGGATCAGTAGATGGAAAATATGACCTTAGTAACAGAAACAGTGCCAGAGATCACATGGCAGAATTTTTCAAGACCAATGACTTAGTAATGGGAAATAGCTCTTTTTTGCAACAACATAAAGAACAGATGTACTGTGGAACCCACTAGATTACATGGGAATCAAATCGACTACAAGGAAGTAATGTACAGGCTCAATCTCATCAGTCAGGCAAGGTCAGCAGCTAACTGTGGAACAGACCATACTTTGCTTATATGCAAGTTCAAGTTCAATGTGAAGTTGAAGATAGTTAAAATTTGAGCCAAAGTCTGACTTTCATTACATTCTGCCTAAGTTTAGAGACCATCTCAAGAGCAGATTTGACTCCTTTAACACTAATGACTGAAGACCATGAGATGACAGCAAAGAAAGCATTGTTGTTGTTGTTAAGTGCCGTCGAGTCAGTTCCGACTCATAAGGTCATGAAAATGATATGAAAGAAGAAAATATCAAAATGGACTGTGAACCACAAGGTCAATTGTTTGAACCCACCAGACATTCCATAGGAAAAAAATGAGGGTTTCTGCTCCTGCAAAAATTCACATCATCTAAAACCCTATTCAGGTATAACCACCACTGGTCAGCTTTTTTGTTATGCTGTTGTGGTTTGCATGTTGCTGGAAGCTATGCCACTGGTATTTTAAATGCCAGAAAGGTCACCCACAATGGACAGATTTTCATGGAACTTCTAGACTAAGATAGACTAGGAAAGAGAGGCTGACTACTTCTGAATGTTTAGCCACCAAAAACCTCATGAGTAGTTTCAGAACGTTGTTAAATATAGTACCAGAAGATGAAAATATTATGCATAGGACCTGAATATTGTCATATATAGTTCTGAAAGATGATCCCTTCAGGATGGAAAGAGCTAGTTACCTTTCAAAGTAGAGTTGACAATGATAATGCAAATGGAGTAAAACTTTTGAGACCTTCAAGTACTGATGGGACACAACTCAAAATTAAGAGAAATAGTTGTAACATCCATTAATAATTGGAACATAGAATATATTAAGTATGTC
>NW_006408717.1:4920054-4921425 GCF_000296735.1 Chrysochloris asiatica
GATTGGAATGTGAAGGTTGGAAACAAAGAATAAGGATCAGTGGTTGGAAAATATGGCTTTGGTGATAGAAATTATGGTAGAGATCACATGAGAGAATTTTGAAAAACCAATGGCTTTTTTGTTGCAAAAACCTTGAAAAATAAAAATGTAAGGCAGCTTCACAAATAGACTTCACCAGATGGAATATACAGGAATCAAATTGACTACATCTATATGTGTAGTGGTTACAAATCGGGCTACTAACCTCAGGGTCAGCAGTTTGAAACTACCAGTGGTTCAATGGGAGAAAGATGAGGCTTTCTGCTTCTGTAAAGATTTACAGCCTTGGAAACTCTGTACAGGGTCGCTATGAGTCGGAATCAACTCAACAGCACTTAACAACAACAATAACATAGGAATCTATGGTGGAAAAGCTCAGTATCATCAGACTAAATTAAGCCAGGGTTAGACTGTGGAACAGATCATCAATTGCTGAAGCTGAAGAAAATGAAAACAAGTTCACCAGAGCCAAAATACGACACTGAACATATCCCACCTGAAATAAGAGGACATCTCATGAATAAATTTGATTAATTAGACACTCAGGACTGAAGACCAAAAGAGGTGTGGGGTGACATCAAGAACAACATACTGAAAGAAAGTCAAAGCACATTAAAAAGAAAGACAATAAGGGAAAGACAAAAATGGATGTCACAAGAGTTTTTGAAATTTGTTGAATGTAGAGATGCTAAAGTGAATGGAATAAATGACAAAGTCAGAGCTGAACACAAAATTTCAAAGGCAAACTTGAGAAGACAAAGTCAATTATAATTAAATGTGCAAAGACCTGGAGTTAGAAAAACAAAAAAGGAAGAACACATTCATTTATCAAGCTGAAAGAAACTAAGAAAATATTCAAGCCTCAACCTACAATATTGAAGGTGTCCATGGACAACCTAGTAGTTGTGGACTTAAAGGACAGCAGGGGCTGTGCAGGTGGTGGATTAGGGCTGAGGCAGGGGCTGTGCAGGTGGTGGATTAGGGCTTGATGACTTCCAGTCATCAAGGGAACATAGAGAACAAGAAAAAAGTACATGTTTCCCATTGTCAATCCATGGCATGAATCCATGCTGCTAATCTCAAATCTCTGAAGGTGCCAGTAAAAGTACAAAATGGTCGTACCATGTCAGGTTGGGAGATCCATCATTAGTCTTTCTTCCCTGATCCTGTTCAGCCCCTCCTCCCAGTATGTGTTCTAGCCACTTTTCTAACCTTTTCTTTGATGCTCAGGGTTTTAGAATTATCATTTATGTGTTTTTCTTTGGTCTTCCCTATTTTGCTGCAGAGGGTCTGAGTAGTGTATCTGTCAAATCTGCCATCTTGATATTCTTC
>NW_006408717.1:4922670-4929536 GCF_000296735.1 Chrysochloris asiatica
AAGAGGTAGCATATAATCAAGAACCAATGGTACTGAAGAAAGAAGTCCAAGCTGCACTGAAGGTATTGGCAAAAAGCAAGACTCCAGGAATTAATGGACTACAAATTGAAATTTTTGAACAAACTGATGTAGCACTGGAGGCACTTACTCATCTATGCCAAAAATTTTGGAAGACAACTACTTGGCAAACCAATGGGAAGAAATCCATATTTATGCCCATTCAGAGATCTTCCAACAAAATGTGGAAATCATTGAAAAGTATCATATAATATCACATGCAAGAAAATTTTTTCTGAAGATAATTAAAAGCGGTTGCAACAGTACAGTGACCTGGAACTACTAGGAAGTCAAGCTAGGTTTAGATGTGGATATGGAACTAGGGATCTCATTGCTGATGTTAGATGGATCTTTGTTGAAAGCAGAGAATATCAAAAAATTATTTACTTGTGCTTTATTGATTATACAAAGGTTTTCAACTGTGTAGATCATGACAAACTATGAATAACATTGATAAGAATGGGAATTCCAAAACACTTAATTGTGCTTAGAAGAAACCTGTACATAGACCAAAAGGCATTTGTTAGAACAAGGGTATAGTGAATGCTTTATGGTCAGGTAGGGTTTGTGCCAAGGTTGCATCCTTTCACCATTCTTAATCTGTCTACTGAGTAAATAACCCAGAAGCCGGATTATATGAAGAAGAACACAGCATCAGTATTGGAGGAAGATTCATTAATAACCTGCGATATGCAGATGTTTACAACCTTGCTTGGCTGAAAGTGAAGAGGACTTAAAACACTTACTGATAAAGATAAAAGTCAACAGCCTTCAGTATAGATTGTATCTCAATGTAAAGAAAACAAACCTCTTCACAACTGGACCAATAAATAACATCATGATAAATGGAGAAAAAGTTGAACTTTGTCAAAGACTTCATTTGGTTGGATCCACTACCAATACTCATGGAAGCAGCAGTCAAGAAATTAAATGACATAGTGTGTTAAGCAAATCTCTTGCATAAAACCTCTTTGAAGTGTTGAAGAGCAAAAATATTGGTCTGAAGACTAAGGAGCATCTGACTCAAATCATGGTATTTTCAATTGCCATGTGAAAGTTGGAAGGAGTGCTAGTGTGGTGCTGTGAGTTAATGTGCTGGACTGCAAAGTCAGTTTGAACTTCAAAGTTGGTGATTCAAGCTCACCAGTAGCTCCTTGGACACCCTATGGGTCAGAACTGACTCAACGGCACTTAACAACAATATTGGATAACAAATAGAAGGACAACAAATAGATGAATCAATTATTTTGAATTACGTTGTTAGAGTTTAAAAAGTACCATGGACTGCCAAAAGCACAAACAAATCTGTGGTGGTAGGTATACAGTCAGAATGCATCTTAGAAGCGAGGTTGGTGGATATGTTATCAGGAAGGACCAGTTCCGGGAGAAGAACATCATGCTTAGTAAAGTGAAGGGTCAGCAAAAAAGAGGAAGACTTCCAATGAGAAGGACTGACACAGTGGCAGCAGCAATGGACTTAAGCATAGCAATAATTGTGAGGGTGGTGCAGGACAGGGCACTGTTTCATTCTGTTGTGCATGGGGTCAGTATGGTAGGAACCAACTTGATGGCACCTAACAAACAACAACAGCAACAAATTATGAAATGGAACAGAAAAAGGAGTTATTATGTAGTTTAAAACAAGCAAAGTTTTTGTCAGTATTGTATTCTTTCACATACTCATTCCATCTGTATACTGAGCAAATAATCTGAGAAACTAGATTATATAAGGAAGATGGTATCAGGATTGGAGGAAGGTTTGTTAACAGCCTGCAGCATGTAGATGATACAACCTCCATTGCTGAAAGCAAAGAAGACTTGACTCAATGTTTATTCTACAGCCCTACACCAGGACTCTAATCAAGCTGTTGTTATGTCCTGTGGGTTCTGACTCGTGTTGTTGTTGTAAAGTGCCACTGAGTCGGTTCTGACTCATAGTGACCCTCTATAGGGTTTCTGAGGAGAGGTTGGTGAGACTGGACTGCCAATTTATGGTTCAAACAGACCTTGTTGTCCAGTGCTTTATTCTACAGTGCCACAAAGTGACCCTGTACAGGGTTTCTGAGACTTTAAATATCCATGTCAACTTTCTCCAAAGAATCAAAATGTAATACACTGCATATATGAGAAACCCCAAAAAATTAATGGAAAAGTTCCATTTTCTTTTCATTTTTCAAGAAATGTATGAAACCCCTTTGTGTATATATATCACTTAATTCCATTATACATGTATGCATATATATATCCATCTGTATTGTGCTGCAATTTATCTTATTTTATGACCAACAAACAGATTACTTTTCTAATTATACATGTTTAAATTGTGGAACTACTCTTAGAACTAAGGGGAAACCAAGGTGATTGGTTAAGCTGTGCCACTTGTGCATCAGTTCTAAGAGACTAGATGTAGGGTGTTGAGCAACAAGAGAACTTTTAAATGTTTTAGAGCAGGGCCGTTGTATATGGGTGTCTTGGGGTGTTAATATTTAGTAAGATTAATGCTTCAGTCCTGGAACCTATAGAATTGTGGAGAAGAGTTAGGTGGTTTTCTTTTTGTTTTGTTTTTTTTAATAGTCCAGATAAGATAAAATGCATACCTGAGATTGATGCCAATGATGAATATTGGTAACAGCTGTAAATATATTCAGCACAAATAGCAGTTGATTGAATGTTAGGGGTAACAGAGAGGACAAAGTCAATGATAACCTTACTTCACTCCATATGGATACTCTAGCAAGGTGGAAAGAAAGTCAGGGAGCTTCTGTGAAATTTAAGCTTCTGTCTCATGATGCTGTGTCTTTTATAAAGTTCTATCCACATATGTTTCCTTAAATATAAAAACTCAATATAAGCCTGTCTGATAAACATTTTATAAACTTTTTTCTTTTAATATCCAGCAGTTCTGTGGGAGAAAGATGAGGCTTTCTGCTCCCGTAAAGATTTACAGCCTCAGAAACCCTGTACAGGGTCACTATGGGTCAGAACTGATTTGACTGCACTTAACAACAACAACAACATCCACATGTTTTTCCTTAAATATAAAAATTCAATATAAGCCTGACTGATAAACATTTTATAAACTTTTTTCTTTTGATATTTCATTTCAGGAGATACATATCTTACAGGACTTGTTGAGAATGAGGGATAAGGAGCTTGTTTTTATGTTTTCTGGGGTTTTTTTTTGTTGTTCATTTATCTAGGAATTGATAGGGTTGAAATGACTCCCATATGTATTTTTTTTAAAACAAAGTCACCATATAAATGTGTCTCTTAGAATATCAAGAAAATGATAATAACAAGATAAAACAGTTATTTTTTTCTTCTAAATTTATCAAACACTAAGTTCACAGAAAGTCACTGGACCAGTTAAATTAACAATTCTTATCTTGTGATCTCAGTCTATCCCAGAGGAAGCAGCTTTATTTTGGATGTGTGCAGTCAACAGAAAGCTAGTTTTGTTCATATTTGGCAATTTCCCTGTAGTGTGTTTTAACTGAGATTAAAGGATAAAAAAGGTTGCTCTTGGGATAACAAAAGAGAAAAAAACAAACAAGCTTATCATCATACCGTGGATCCAGAATCATCCCTTCAGTTCTATATGCACATGCTAGAATGAAATAAAAGAAGAAACAGCCCAATAAAAAAATAAGGATATGGAAATAATGAAGCCAAATGTAAAATAAACACCCCAGAAAATATACACGATATATCACATTCTATCCAATACTCAACATGTGCCATAAATTTGTAAAGCCAGGAGGGACACATAATTGAGTCATGGTATTCAATTTTTTTTAGTTGAGTGAAATTTATATACTGTAATATGTAATAATATGAGAGGTAAAGCTCAATGGTTTTTGACAAATTAATATACCACATAAATAATGTGACATGAAGCTCTACCATCTCCTAAGCAATTCTCTTACTTCCCATATTCAGGTGATTTCCCATCAACAATCACAGTTCTGATTTCTATCACTAGAAGTTAATTTTGCCTGCTTTTGAACCTCATACAAAGAGATAATTTCTTAAAAATGCATTTTTTGGTGTGTACCTATTTTCAGCATAATGTTTTTGGCATTCCTTTTTGTCATTGCATGGATCATGCTTTTTGTGTTGATTGATTGTTGTTGTTGTGAAGTGCTGTTGAATCACTTCTGACTCATAGCGACCCTGTGTAGGGTTTCTGAGGAGTGACTGGTGAGCTTGAACTGCCAATCTTGTGGTTCAAGCTGACTTTGCAGTACATTGCATTAACCCGCAGTGACACAACAGGATGATTTTATTGGATAAATATATCATGAGTTGTTTACTCAATCTTTTTGGATGGGCATTTTATTTCCTATTTGGGGCTATTATGAATAACACTGTATGCAAGTATTTTGGTGGACATATGTTACTGTAAGTGTACATTGATAGTTCTGTGGGTCTATAAGGACATCTAACACTATAGCAGCGAATACCATTACTTCTGACTTATGAAACTTTTATTAAAGTTACCCTGAGAAACCTGTTTCTCCCTTCCTGGTGTAATGACAGTGACACTTGCTCTGCCAGAGAGGTCCTTCTGCACGAGGAGGCAATCTTCCCCCCATTCACTCTGGTCACCAGGGCACACTGCTGTCCTAGGACATCCCTTGTGATTAATTGCTTTGATTCACCTTGTAAAGAAGACCTAGGTGGCAGCTACCCTCACTTAAAATGTCAGTTACCCTCACTCCATCTTGTTTGCTGCAGTTCTGTGAGGATTTCGTATACGTGTGTTCTTACTTCTTGCATAGCTTCCCTGGGTAAGGAAGTCATGAGTTGAATCTTGGGTTCATGTTTTACTGTAACCCCAACTAGATAAATTGTTAGACATTTCATCAATTGTATAACTTATAACTGACAACCTCTTATTGATATCAGAGGGAAAGCGTTGAATACTGATATTATAGTCATGGTGTTATCCAGATGTATTTTTTATTCAGCGGTTAATAAAACCAAAAGTTTAGAATCTAAGCATTGATATTTTTAAGTAAATAGGATAAAAACAAAAATTTAGAATGTAAGCATTTGCATTTTCAAAGATAAAGGCAAAAGAGCCAATACATTAATTAGATTTTGTGTTTTCAAATTCATAAAAGACATTCTTTCAGTAGCCATGCTCTGAATGGGAACTATGGGGTTCTGTGGTAGAAGTCTCACCTTCTTCTGCCTTCCTGGTATGGCATTGAAGGAAAGTACTGAATTCCTAATCACAAATTCAGCAGTTCAAACCCACAAGCCACTCCTTGGAAACCCTATACAAGGACACTATGAGTTGGAACCAACTCAATGACACTTAACAACAACAAATCACATTCTATGTAGGAGATTCAGGCTTTATTCTAGATCAATACACTTTACATGTAGCTACTACCCATCTGTCATTTGTTGTTGTTGTTGTTAGGCACCTTCGAGTCGGTTCTGACCCATAGCGACCCTGTATAGGGTTTCCAAGGAGCAGCTGGTGAGCTTGAACCGCCAACCTTGCGGTTCAAATGGCTTTGCAGTCTGGCACGTTAACCCACAGCACTACACCTGTATTTTGCTATGATGTTGAACAGATTTCAGTGGTGTTTCCAGACTAAAATGAAATAGGAAGAAATAGCAGAGATTTTCTACTCCCATAAAAGTTGACAGCCTTGGAAACTCTACACAGGGTCACTATGAGTCAGAACCAAATCAATAGTACACAACAATAGTTTATAATGAAGGACCAGAAATGTTCAGAACAATCTTTTCTCTGCCGAGCCTGCAAGCCTGTCTTTCTTTGGCCCCTTGACTTCTGCCCTGTTTGGCAATTTTACAAAGCTCTTTTCCACTATTGATAAATGCCCAAAGGACACTCTAATTTACTGTAAGTGTCAGCCCAAAGGCAATAAGCTTTTACTCCATGGTTCAGCAAACCTAGATTACCAGTTAAGTGCCTGGAGGCATGGCACTCCACAAGTGAGCCTCCTGGCCAAAGGCACACTCTGTGGGCTGGGACGTCTACTGCTCTGTCTGATGCTATGGGTCTTGGTTTTGCTGCTGCTGTTCCTCTGTTGCTCTGCTGATGCCCAGCATTCTGTCCCTGTGTCCAGGAGTTTCCATGAACAGGGATTTCAGAGTTTAAAGGACATAGTTCAACTCTTGACTCTTCTTCCTTATGTAGTGACCTCCCCTTTCCTACTTCTGAGTTAGCTTATTTTATACCCATTTCCGAGTTCCAAATTTTTGCAATCACAACTCTGTTAACAATCACTCACAACTGAATCATAATGCATCAGCATCTTCCCACAACTTTTCTTACCTAGATCTATCAGGGAAAAGGAATTTGATAGCAATTCACAAAAACTATCAAGCTTTCTGTTCTCTTAAAGATTTACAGCCACAGAAACCCCATGCAGGGTTGCTATGAGTCAGAACCAACTCCGTGGCATATCACCTTTGACTAATAGTGCTAATTCCAAGCTATCAGTCTTCTTTTGGTTGTGGTATTTTTCTCCTGTCCTTATCCTACAAACTTGCAATGTGCATTGTTCCCAAACAGAATAGGTTGGCAGTTCAAACCTATCAGCTGTACCTCAGAAACCCTTTATAGGGTGACTAAAAGTCTGAAAGTGCTGTGGGCTGACAAAAGAACCAATAGATCTGTTTTGGAAGAAGTACAACCAGAGTGCTCCTTGGAGGCCAAGATGGCTAAGCTTCATCTCTCCTACTTTGGACACATGGTCCAGAGAGAACAGTTGCTAGAGAAGGATGTCATGCTGGGTAAGGTGGAGGGTCAGAGAAAAAGAGGAAGA
>NW_006408717.1:4936330-4944195 GCF_000296735.1 Chrysochloris asiatica
CAATCAAGATACAATCAAGATGTTCTCTCCTGATACTATCCATCCTAATACAATCAAGATGTTCTTTCCCCAGATGGTGACTCCTGGAACAGCTGAGTGTCTTGATCCAGAATACAATGGATTTCTGGATTCCCTTCAAATTCCCCAGCTGTAAACCCTCCAATCCTCCAAACATAGCTTCATATTTGTTTCAGAGTTCCAACACTATCTCGTGAGCCCTCTTGGCCTGGTGTTCCATGTTGTTGTTGACCGAGCTCTGACAGAATTTAGGATTTAATTTTTGGCTTATTTTCTTTTTTTGTCTGCTTGTCCTGCCCCACAATCCCCATTCAGGCCTTTTTTTCTAGTGGTAAACAGTTCAGGGCTGGCTGTGGCCATTTGATTTTAATTGGAAACTATCTCTTTAAATTTCCAGGAGATCTGTGCGCATGCGTAGTAGAACCCTCCTAGGGTGGGGCTGGGGTGCCCACTCGCTCAGGCACCCGTATAGTCACCAGAATGGAGGTGCGCAGTCAGCAAGGGACCAATGAATAGCTACCAAAAAAAAAGAATGTCCACACCTTTATCTTTGTGGTTCTGCCAGGCGTCTGTGGCTGCTCTGATCCTTCCCCCACGTGGTCTCACCCAAGATGGCGGCTCCTGAAGCAGCTGAGCATCCCAACTAGAAAGCAATAGATTTCTTGCTTCTGCCAAAATTCCCCAGCTCCAAGCCTTCCAACCTTCTAAATATTCCTTTATATGTGGTTCAGAGTTCTGGGACCATCCCCTGAGCCTGCTTGGTCGGGTATTCTGTGTTGTTGCTGGCAGAGCTCTTACTGCACTTCCACCTGATCCACCATCTTGCTTAACAGACATGACATTTAATAGTATATATTAATTTTGCATATTTTTAATTGTTTAAAATAAGCATGGTTAAATAAAGCATATGTACAAAAAAAGTGCATAAATCTTAAACCTTTAGAAAGTGACCAGACTCATGGAAAAGGCATCACAGAATCTACTTCATGCCCTTTTCAGTTGCTCTTCCCGCAACTAGAGGATTACAAACATTCTTACTTCTTATTGCATAATTTAATGCTGCCTGTTTTTGAATTGTGTATAAATGGAATCATACTGTATGAGGACTTTGGGGATTTGCTTATTTTCTTAAACAATATGTTTGTGAGATTTGTCTTTTTTGAAAATTTATTGGATCACTTAATTTTGATAAATATCATAGTACCAGTCTTTCACATTTCGGTGAAAATAGCATGTATTCAATATGCATTTCCTTGACCTTTATGAAGTCATGGACCTTTTGATACGGTTTTTGTAATTTGTAAAGTTGCTGTTGAAGTGTTTTGGTCAACTATTTTATAAATGTATTCCAAATACAAGCTCTTTGTCTGTTGTAGATATTAAAAATGACTTTAAATTACTTTTTTTTTTTTTTTACCATTTTGCGATTTGTTTCACTCTATTAAGGATGCTTTTTGGTTAACAGAAGATTTTCATTTTATTATGGTTCATTTTATTGAACTTTAATGGTTAATGCTATTTTGGGAGAAATCTTTGCCTACCCCAAAGTGAAGAAGATGTTGCCCTATGCTTTCATCAGAAAATTTAGTTTGATCTTTTATGTTTAGATTAATGTGGTAGCTTTGAATTGCAAGGTCAGTGGTTCAAACTCACTAGTCACTCCTTTAAGAAAAAAGAGGCTTTCTGCTCCCATAAGGATTTGCAATCTTGTAAACCCTATAAAGTATCACTATGAGTCAGAATCTACTTGACAGCATTGGGTGGGTGGGTGGTGGAGGCCAATAGTTAGTCATTTCTTTACTTAATTGATTCAATTATTGACAAAACAGTATTTTACCCAGTGCTTCAGTGTAGGTTTTTTTTTTCTTCTCTATTTTCATATCCAAGGGCTCATATTTGTGTGTGTTACTCTCTTGATCTTCTATCTTCCTTCCATTTTATTTGTATTTCATTTTTCCAGTATCTCACAACTTAATTGCAATGCCTCAAGCTTTTTTCTTTTTTTATTCAAAGATTTTCTTGATTATTTTAGTTGATTTCAGTTCCACTTAATTGTGACTTAAGCTTTCCATTTTATTAAACTTACCCAGGAATATTTTTGGAATTGCATTAGTTTATACATCTTTTGACAATAATTTAATTACAGAATAATTTTCTTAGTCCATGAACATAGCATAGCCTTTTATTTGTTTGCTGTTGTTGTTGTTAAGTACTGTCAAGTTGATTCCGGCCCATAGCAACCCTGTATAGGGTTTCCAAGGAGCAGCTGGTGAGCTTGAACCACTGACCTTGTAGTTCAAATGACTTTGCAGTCTGATGCATTAGCCCACAGTGCCACACCAGGACTCCTGTATTTAAACCACCTCAAAACAAAGCAAACCAAAAACCTTTGTTGCTCCGAAGTGGATTCCCTACCAGCCACTTCATGGGAGAAAGATGTGGCAGTCTGCTTCCATAAAAGTTATAACCTATGGGGCAATTGTACTCTGTTTTTAGGGTAGCTGAGTATGAGATATGTCTATTTGTTTAGATCATTACCAAAAAAAAATTTGATCACTTTTAATTTTGTTAATAATGCTTTCTAGTTATTTTTATATAGAATTCTTAAACACTCTAATAAAATTTGCTCTCAGGTATTTGTCATTTTGATGTTCTTATTAATAATTTTCTAGGAGCTCCTTTTTCTAATGTCAGTTACTGATATGTGAAAATATTTTGTATATTCACCTTGTTGTTGTTGTGTGCCGTCGAGTCGGTTCCGACCCATAGCGACCCTGTACAGGGTTTCCGGAGCATGAATTAAATAAATTCCCTTATTCTGATAATTTGTCTGTAAATTATATTTTCTACATAAACTACATTTATTTGGTCATGGCCAGCAGCAGAAATCCCTAACGTTCATTGTTAAGAATTTTGGTTTGAAATTATTTTTCTTTATTGAGAAGATGTCAGTCATATGTATTCTAGCTTCCATTGTAGATTCTCAAAAATCTTCTGCTAGTCATCTTTGGAAATTTTGCTATGACATGAGTTTATATTTGTTCTGTTTGGGGTTCTTAAGCTTTTTTTTAAATATGAGTTTCGATGTATATCGTGAGTTTTGGAATATTCTTGATCATAATTTCTGTTCACCTTTCTCTCTCATCTTTTACTGGGAATTTAACCTCCATTTATACTTGACCTTTACTTTATGTCTCATGTATCTTTCGTTCTTTTTCTTTGGTTTGGTTTTTATTTCTTATCATTTGTGATTTGAGATGGATATTATTTTTGCCAGTTTTCCAGTTTACTTCATATGCACCCGTGTCTAATCTACTGTTGTATTTTCAACATATTATTAATATGTTGCAATTGTTGTTGAGTGCCATTGAGTCAGTTTCTACTAGTTTGTTGCTGTTATTGTTGCTCAGTGCCATTGAGTCAGCACCAGCTCATAGCAACCCTATGCACAGCAAAATGAAACACTGCCCAGTCTTGTGCCAACCTCACAATACTTGCTATAATTGGGCCCATTACTGCTACCACTGTGCAGTCCATCTAGTTGGGGGTCTTCCTCTTTTTCTCTGACCCTCCATTTTATCAAACATGATACTCTTCTCGAGGGACTGGTCCCTCCTAAAAATATGCCCGAAGTATGAGAGATGAAGTCTGGCCATCCTACCCTCCAAGGAATACTCTGGCTGTACTTCTTCCAAGACAAATTGGTTTGTTCTTTTGGAAGCCCATGGTACTTTCACTAATCTCCTACAATGTTGAGGACCAAAAGGCTTACAGGCCTCATAAAACTTTAAGAGTGTCAGAACTGCTCCGTATTTGATTATTCAGTTATGTTTAATATTAGAACATGAGCTCCTGATATCCATGTACAAACCAAATTTCCCCCTAGAACCGAGGCAGTAAAACTTCCTCAGAGGACGAACAAGGACAGGTTTACTGGGATTAAGCAGGGAGGTTCTGGAGAGGAACTGTCTGGGGTATTCACTTGAGGTGGAGTGGTAAATTCTAGGAATATTGGATTAAAGGACAATGGTGGCAACTCCCTCGGACCGCCCTGGGTTTAATCATTTTGACCTATATGTTCTCCTTCCTCCTGAAAGCTTAAGCCAGGTATCTGAAACAGCTTGACTTTCTTCAGACCTTTTGAAATCCTTTTCACCTTTACCCATTGAAGATTAGGTGCTATAGGTATGTTAATTAGCCTTGAGAGACCTTGAGCTGCTGCCCTGGGATTCTAACCTGAAAAGTACTATATAAATTTGCTTGAATTTCTGGAAAATTAAGGATGTTAGATTATCAAGACAATTTGTGATATATGTTTTAGAATTTGTTCCTGTAAATCATTGTGTCCTGTTTTAAACGATTAATCACATTTCATTTCTGTACTATGTCTTAATAATCCCCTCCTTCCTTTGTGTAAGGTCCCTCCCTGAAATAAAAGATGGACACAGACTGAAGCCCACATGCATTACTGCTTGCAGGACCATGGAGAGTCTGTCTGCCGGTTTTGCATCAACTCTGGTTTCCGAGTGTTTCTTTTTCTCTCTCGCCTCTCCAGACATCCCTCCTAGAGTTAGTTCTGAGAGCAATGTCTGAGAGCAATGTCTGCCACCGAGCAGTCTGTCTGGCAGCTTGCATCAAACCCGTGTGTCTGTCTTCTTTGTGTCTGTTTTCTCTGTCTTCTTTGTGTCTGTTTCTCTCTCTCTCTCTCTCTCTCTCTCTCTCTCTCTCTCTCTCTTTATCATCGCCACACACCCCACCTTCGTGTACTCATCCCCTTGTCGAGGCCCGACCCCGGCACTACAATACCATAACTCAAATGCAACAATTCTTCTATGGTCTTCCTTATCCACTGTCCAACTTTCACATGCATTTGAGGCTATTGAAAATACCATGGCTTGGATCTGTTTCGCTTTAGTGCTCAAACTGACATCTTTGCTCTTCAACAATTTAAAGATGTCTTGTGCAGCAGATTTACCTAATGCAATAAGTCATTTGATTTCTTAACTGCTGAATCCATGAACACTGATGATTAATCCAAGAAAATTGAAATCTTTGACACGTCAATCTTTTCTCCATTTATATGGATGTTGTTTATTAGTCCAGTGGTGAAGATTTCTGTTTTCTTTACATTAAGGTATAACCCATACTGAACGCTGTGGTCTTTGATATTCATCAGTAAGTATGGTTAAGCAAGCAAAGCTTTTATCATTTGCATATCACAGGTTGTTAGTGAGTCTTCCTCCAATCCTGATGCCACAGTTTTCTTCATATAATTCAGCTTCTCAGATTATATGCTTTGACCAAATAAGTATAGTGAAAGAATATATTCTTCATGCATACTTTTCCTAATTTTAAACCATTCAGTGTTCCCTTGGTCTGTTCAAACAACTGCTTCTTGGCCTATGTACAGGTTCCTCATAAACACAATTAAGTATTTTGGAATAGTCATTCTCCACAATGTTGTCCATAGCTTGTCATGACCCACCCAGTCAAAATTTTGTGTAGTCAATAAAGCATGGGTAAATATCTATGTAAGGAGCTCTGGTAGCATAGTGGTTATGAGTTGGGTTGCTAACCTCAAGTTCAGCAGTTCGAAAATACCAGTGGTTCTACCAGAGAAAGATAAAGCTTTCTGTTATTGTAAAGATTTACAGTCTCAAAAACCCTATACAGGGTTGCTATGTCCTCTCGTTCGTGGGTATTCTCTACAATCCAGGACTATCCATAACAAAGCTCTAAACCCCAGTACTCTTAGTCACTGGGATCTCAATGATTATGCATGATTAAGTCCTTAATGTATAGTTATGGTTGATTCAATGAATACATGCTGCATCCTGCCCCCAACACTGTTTCAAGTTATTTTGATTGTGTAGCCCATACTAGCTTGGCTGTGTTGGAAGAAAAACAGAACCTTAATTCCTAGGGTCATTCCAAGGGATAATTTCAGAAACAAGAGACAAAGGGCAAACCAAGTTCTTTGTCCCACACAGTATTACATTGGGAAAAATCTATGGCAAAAGACTGCTTTAAAAATGTTTGAGTATGACTCAAACCATGGACTTTTATGAGTGTGAAGTTTGGATAATAAAAAAGGAAGACAAAAGAATTAGTGTGTTCAAGCTGTGAAGAATTGGGAAAGACTAATTGAAAACATTATACTGCCAGAAGAATGAGCAACCCAGTCTTATAAGAAATACAACTAGGATGTTTCTGAGAAGTGAAGATGGTAAGAATTTGACTTACTTACCTTGGACATATTATAAGGGAATAAGAATTGCTAGAAAAAGACATCATGTTTGGTAAATTATAGACTAACAAGAATGAAAGAAACCTTCAATGAAATGGATTGATATAGTATCTCCAACAATGAACTCAAGTATACTAATGATCCAAACAGTGGTGAACGACCAGTGTTCTTTCATTATATATACGCTTCCCATGAGTCAAGCAACTTGCTAGCAAATAAGAACAGCAACAGTTACCTGAAATTCTAAACCTGTACTTCAATTTATTAATTATTTTGGTTGGCTATAGAATGTTTGTTTGATATAACAGTTATTTTAAACACTATACAATGAAATTATAGTAGTTACTTAAAAACACAAACATGAGAACAGAAATATCTAAATCTCTAGAGTCTTTAGTTCTATTTTTTCTTGGTTTTCTGGAATATACTTTTTTCTTCATGTAAATCTAGTTATTTTTGTTTGGTGCCAGATATTGTGTATGAAAAAAATATAGACATAATTTATGTTTCTGAGTTATAATTATTCTTTAGAGGATTTGATTTTGCTACTGGAAGGCTTTTGAGCTATTGACTGATTAATTTAATCTATCTAGTTTGAGACTGAGGAGATTACATGTTGGGCTTCAGCTCTTGAAATTTTTATACTTACTTCCTGACTGTAGCTTTTTGGTGTCCCAGCTGAAAGTCTAAAGTATTTACCAGAGTTCTTTTTCATTGACACGTACAGGATTCTAATTTTTAGATTTCAAGTCCTCTGAGACTGCAAAAACCTCTGCTCAGCTTCTCACCCTTTTATCTGCTATTTTCAAAGATAATGCTTGAGGTGCAAAGGAGCACTAAATAACAGGTTCACCATTCTGGGAATTCTTCCTCTCAAACCCACAAATTCTTGCTGATTTGGTAGATCTCTAATATTTTCAAATATATACATTTTAATTTATATTTTCTTCACTTTGTCTAGTTGTTCTCAGTGTAAATTTTGGCCAGAAACAAGCTAGTTGTCTCTTAATTGAAGAGAATGGGAAATTTACATCTTGCTATTATATTCAAGGTACTGTTTTAAGGTTTAGTAGTCCTGGTGTGTCATTGTAGGGTATGCAAAAGACTGCTTCCTACAAGGTCAGTCCAAACACACCAGCCACTTCTCAGAAACTGTATATAGGGTCACTGTGAGTCAGAAGCAACTTAACAACACTTAACAAAAACAAGTATATTGAAGCCTGATAAAAGTCAAGAAGTAAAGGGCTGAGAAAATATGTGGCAATATGCTTTTTCATAGATGTAAAATATGTAAGCCATCCAATAAATAGTACTCCACAAGTATTAAGATATAAGTTGCCTTTATGACAACTATACAGAGGTACTTACCAGATGAATACATAGAAATAAAATTGACTCCATCTGTAGGAAGTGGTTGTTAGATGCCATCGCGTCAGTACCGACTCATAGTGACCCTATGTACAGCAGAATGAAACATTGCCCGACCCTGGGCCAACCTCACCACTGTTGTCATGCTTGAGCCCATTGATGCTGCCACCTGGCCAATCCATCTCGTTGGGGGTCTTCCTCTTTTTCTCTGACCCTCCACCTTAACAAACAT
>NW_006408717.1:4944295-4947940 GCF_000296735.1 Chrysochloris asiatica
GGAGGGTCAGAGAAAAAGAGGAAGAACCCCAATGAGATGGATCAGCCAGGTGGCATCATTGATGGCGTCAAGTGTGGCAGCGGTGGTGGGGTTGGCCCAGGATCAGACATTGTTTCATTCTGCTGTGCATGGGGTCGCTATGAGTCAGTTCCTACTCGATGGCACCTGACAACAACAAAGGTCTGAATCAACCTGAAGACATTTAACAACAACAACAACAACAACAACAACAGTATGACACTGTAGCATTAGCATTGTGCTGCTAATCACAAGGTTGGCAGTTCAAACCTACTAGTCACTCTTTGGAAACCCTATACAAGATCAATATGAGTCAGAACAACAACAACAATGAGGTAAGAACATCATAGAACAATCAACCATTTAAGATCAAAGGGTACGCATTCATCCAAGGTCAAAGTTAAGAAGAGTTAACAAAGAAAGAGGAACAGAAATAAGAAACACAGGGAGGAAGTGCAATTAGTGATATTATATTGAGGGGATTGAAATCAATAGGATGAAACTAAGGATATGATTTATTGATGATCTTCTCTGTTAGCCTTCACCTAAATCACAATAAAAATTTTTTAAAAACAAAGAAATGATCACAACCAAGTAACTCTAAAGAGCCCAACTAACTCTTCAGAGTCATACTGACTCTACAGACTCGACAAAGTTTTTCTCTGTCACTTGGTGTCTGTCTGAGTCAAAATCTATTTGATAGCACATGATAACAAAACAACAACGACCAAAACAACACTGTAGAATCATGTTGCTCCAAGGAGGGCAATTCTGGGTCTCTGTGACATTGTGTTGTGGATTGAACTGTGTTCATTCATATACCTAGGGATGTATTCCCGTTTGAGAATAGAGTCTTCTTTGCTATGTTAATGAGGTTTTCATAAGTGTAGAGTGTATTTTAAGCCAAATCACTTTTGAAATATAAAAGGGGCAGATTAGTCACAAAAGGAAGCACGTATAAATGGGGAAAGACAGATGACACATGGGAACACTGAGAAGAACTCTAGAGAAGCTAAGATAAAGATTGTTTCCCCCACTAGAGCAGTTGCAGAGAACATTTCCCTAGAGCTTGCTTTTGTTGTTAAGTGCTGTCGAGTGGGTTCCAACCCATAGCGATCCTATATAGGGTTTCCGAGGAGCAGCTGGTGAGCTTGAACCACTGACCTTACGGTTCAAACATCTTTGCAGTCTGGCGCATTAACCTACAGCACCACACAGTCACCCTGAATTTGGACTTCTCACCTCCTAAATTGTGAGAAAATAGATTTCTGTCCCGTGGTTTCCTGGTGTGGCACTGTGGGTTAATGCAATGAACTGCAAAGTCAGTTTGCACTGCAAGGTCAGCAGTTCAAGCTCACCAGCCACTCCTTGGAAACCCTATACAGGGTTACTATGGGTCAGAACCAACTTGATGGCATATAACAACAACAGCAAGAGTTATTGTATGTTCGTGAATGAATGCTTATTCCATGTATCACAGAATAAACAAGAAAAGGATGAATCAGACAGTACACATTGTCATCTACCTAGGTTGACTGAAGTCAGGCACCCATCCACAGAGTTACACATCCAAGTAATCCTAGTTCATGGTTTTAGAGGAAAGCATCTAAAATCCCCTTTCCTGGGATGAACTGTTTCTTGGACAGCCATGTCTTTGTGCCAAATAGCATAGAAAAAGGCACAGGTAGGTGAAAAAGGTAATAATGAAACAGGTCAAAGATAAAAGGGGCAATGAACATGGAAAACCCCTTGTAGGTATTGGCATCATTTAATGCTCCTGCTCGGAGTTAACTAGAATAGCTAGCATCAGAGAACAGCCCTTCCTCCTTCACCCCGCTAAAGTAGATTAACAATGTCTGGGTTTCTTCTGAGGGCAATTATTTCTCCCTACAGCACATTCTTTATTTTATGTCCATTGGTAGCTAACATGTTCATTATTAGCTAGGTAGTTTGTAAGAGAGATACAGCATACCTGTGTGCCCAGCATGTACTTAGATTGTTTTTCCCAGGAAGACCCCGGATAGCCTCACTCAGCAGTATTCCAGGCAGCTCAAAAGATATTTGAATTCCAGTAGTAAACACACTTTAGACTCAAGCTGTTAATTACCCTGTTTTCCACTACATGTATATTCCTTCTCTCAGAGTTGTAGGCTGTAAAACTTATTTTCAAGCTCTTGTGATTTAAATAATTCAGTTAGAATTTAGGCACAAACTTCAGCTGATATTCCAGATGCTAGGGTGTGTTAGATTAGACAGTATCCACACTGTCTATTTAGATAGGCACACACATTTTCTGATACAGAATTTCATTCTATTGCTACACATATTTATACATGTTTCTGCAACAGAGTGAACCAAGATGATATATTGTTTTTGAACACTTTTAAAATTGAACCCTAAGACTTTGGCTCTTAGTCACTATTCAGGTTTGGAAATAAACTCACCCTTCCTCATGGCTCAATTTTTAGCCAAACAACTAAAATAAAATTAAGAAACAAAAACCCCTCAGCCGTTGCATTAATTCCAGTACATATGGATTTCGAGACAGTATATCTTTATGGGTACAGACAGCCTCATCTTTCTCCCAAGGAGTGGTTGGTGGGTTTGAACTGTTGACAATACAATTAGCAGCCCAGTGCTTATCCCACAGTTTTACCAGGGTTTCTCCAGCCAAGCAATAGACAGGTTTTTAAAATAATGAGAACAATAACAAAAGGGAAGTATACACACCTTAGAATGATTGACCATTTGAGGTAAACAAGGTAGTATTTACCGAAATACAAACTTGAGAAAGCTTAGGAAAGATAGAGAAAAGGATACAGGGAGGAAATGGGAGAAGTGATGTTACATTGTGTGGATCACAATCAATGACATGAAAAATAAAAAAGGAAAGCTGATCTGTTCTTTAAACCGTCATCCAATTCACATCAAAAGCTGAAAAATAAGTGTGACCTATAGTACATATGGAAGGAGCTCTGGTAGCATAGTGGTTACGAATTGGGCTGTGAACTGAAGGTCAGCAGTTCGAAACTACCAGCAGCTCTGTGGTAGAAAGATGAGGCTTTCCGCTCCCGTAAAGATTTACAGCCTCGGAAACCCTATATAGGGTTGCTATGGGTCGGAACCGACTCGACAGCACTTAACAACAACATAGTACATATGGAATCTTGGTGTGATATTGTAGGATAAGCCCTGGATTGCTAACACAAGGTTAGCGGTACAAACCCACCAGGTACTCCTTGGCAAGTATATACTGGGTCATTATGACTTGAAATTGACTTGACAGCACTTAACAACATTAACATAGTGCACACACAAAGAAAAATGCAAATAATAATATGTAGCTTAATCAATTATTAATATGTCATTGAAATATATATACAAAAAAGTACATAGTCATGGTGAATACACTAGAGTAAACGTGATTCAGGTCCTGATTAAACATTACCAGCATCTTCTAGACTCACTCTCTGGTGCTATCAATGCCTATCTCCAAAGATAACTAATCATCTGATTTTTAATGTTGTAGTTATCAGGTGCCATCGAGTTGGAACCGACTCATAGTGACCCCATGCACAGCAGAACGAAACAATGTCCGATCCTGGGTCAACCTCACTACCGCTGCCA
>NW_006408717.1:4948849-4956419 GCF_000296735.1 Chrysochloris asiatica
TCCTCTTTTTCTCTGACCCTCCACCTTAACAAACATGATATCCTTCTCCAGCGACTGGACCCTCCTGACAATATGTCTGAAGTATGAGAGATGAAGTTTGACCATCTTGGCTTCCAAGGAGCACTCTGGCTGCACTTCTTCCAAAATGGATCTATTGGTTCTTTTGGCAGCCCATGGCACTTTCAATACTCTCCTCCAATATCATAACTCAAAAGCATCAATTCTTCTATGGTCTGCCTTATTCACTGTCCAGCTTTTGCACGCATATGAGGTTATTGAAAATACCATGGCTTGGATCAGGCACACCTTAGTCCTCAAGCTGATATCTTGATGGTGGAAAAACTCAATATCATCAGCCAAAACAAGGCCAGGGGCAGTCTGTAGAATAGACAATCAATTGCTCATATGCAAGTTCAAGTTGAGGCTGCAGAAAATCAAAACAAGTCCACAAGAGTCAAGATATGACCTTGAACATATCCTACATTAATTTAGAGATCATCCAAAGAAAAGATTTGATGCATTAGACTCTAATGACTGAATACCAGAAGAACTGTAGAATGACATCAATAACAACATATAGGAAGAAAGCAAAAGGTCATTAACACAAGGACCAAAATGGATGTCAGAAAAGACTCTAAAATTTGTTTTCCAGAATAGATGGTGGTAGTGGTGGTGTGCTGTTGTATTCTTTCATCATACTGATTCTGTCTCTACGCTGAGCAAATAATCTTGGTAGTACGTTGTTTTGATTTGTATTTTGAATGAATTATTTGTCCTTTTCTTATTGAGGTGCTGAGGTTTATTATAAATCTTAGAGATTAGTTTCTAATATGCCAAAATAATTTTCCCAGTCTGTGGTAAAATCTTTTGATGTACATATGAATCTAATTTTTAGGAATCCAGTCATAGTTTGTCTTCTGCTGTTTATGTGTTTTTAATTATGTTTGATAATATATTTACTCCATGTATTAAAGCCCCTAAGTTTGCCTCTATTTTTCCACTGATGATCTTTATAGTTCCAGATTCTACATTAAGGTCTTTGATCTACTTTGATTTCATTTTTGTATGTGGTATAAGATATAGACTTGTTTCATTCTTCTGTAAATGGATACCCAGTTTTCCCAGCATTATTTGTGAAGAGACTACGTCTTTCTCAGTTAATGTATTTTCACTCTTTGTCAATTATCAGCTGACTGTAGATGGATGGATTCAATTCAGGGCTCTAAATTTTGTTCCCCTGATCTATACGTCTTTTGTTGTACTGCTACCAGGCTGTTTTAAGGACTGTGGCTGTTTAGTTAGGGAAATGAAAAGCCTCTTAGATATCTATACCTAGAGATCTACATCTATAGATACCTTTGGGTAGTATTGACAACTTCACCATGTTACATATTCCAATCCATGAGCATTGCATATTCTTCCATTTATGTAGGTCTCTTTTGATTTCTTGTAGTAGTGTTTTATTGTTCTCTTTGTGCAGATCTTTTATATCTCTAGTTAATTTGTTCCTAAGTATTCCATGTTTAGCATGGCTATAGTAAATTTTAGCATAGTGGTTACGAATCAGGCTGCGAACCTGAAAGTCAGCGAGTTCTAAACTACCAGCCGCTCCGCGGGAGAAAGATGAGGCTTTCTACTCCCGTAAGGATTTACACCCTCGGAAACCCTGTACAGGGTCGCTATGGGTTGGAACCGACTCGACGGCACTTAACAACAACAAAAATAGTAAATTTTATAATTTTTAGAGACTCCTGCTGAGTCTTTGTTGTTGTTGTTAAGTGCCATCGAGTCGGTTCCGACCCATAGCGACCCTGTATAGGGTTTCCGAGGGTGTAAATCTTTACGGGAGTAGAAAGCCTCATCTTTCTCCCGCGGAGCAGCTGGTAGTTTAGAACCGCTGACCTTAAGGTTCACAGCCCGATTCGTAACCACTACGCTACCAGAGCTCCTTTAGGATTCCCTATATATAGTATAATACTATCCACAAATCAAAAGAACTTTACTTCATTGCCAATTTGGATACTTTTAATATCCCTTTCCATTTTTATAGCTTTGGCTAAGACCAATTTCTTATTTTGCTATAGGGTCTGCTCAAGTTTTCTACTTCAGTCTGTGTTTGTTTATGCATATAGTGTGTTTTTAGAAAAATTTCTTTTCTTCTAGAGTTTTCCAACTTTTTGAAGTACAGTTCTTTATAGTACTCCATCATTATCCTTTTCATTCCCTTTGTTTTTTTTCTCACCTCACATCACCCATTTTGTATCTAATGCATGTTATTTGCATGTTCCTTTTTGTTTTATTAGATTTGCCAGTTTTGTTTGTTAATTTTATTAATGATTTTAAAGAATCAACTTCTTATCCTGTTGATTCTATTGTTTTTCTATTTCCTGTTTCATTTATTTATGTTCTATCTTTATTTCGTTTCTTCTGGAGGCTATAGGCAAACTTTGTTGCTCTTTTTCTAATGGTTGGAGATGCTGGGTAAAGATGCTGATTTTGGCTCTGTCTTTTTTGGATATGTATATTTATTGCTATAAATTGCCTTCTGAGCATGACTTTTGCTGTGTCCCTAATGTTTTTGCATGTTGTGTTTTTGTCCTCTTTTGATTCAAGGAATTGTTTTATTTCATTTTTTCTTTTTTCTATTTCCCAGTAATTTTAAATCAAGATGCTATTCAATTTCCATGTATTTGATTATTTTCCTTGATTTTTCTACTGCTGATTTCTAATTTTATAGTGTTGTGATCTGAAATTATGCTTTGCAATATTTCAGTGGGCTTTTTTGTTTGTTTCAGTTATTGAACATTGCTTTGCACCTTAATATATGTTCTTTCTGGAGAGTTTTCTTCCTGCACTAGAAAAAAGTATAAATTGTGTTCTTTTGGAGTTGAGTGTCCCATATAAGTTTATGATATTAAGCTGTTTGACTGTGTTGTTTAGTTCTTCTGTGTCTTTGTTGAGCTTCTTTTTAGTTGTTATGCCCGTCGTAAAAATTAATGTATCAAAATTTCCTCCTTCATTTCTGTTCAAGTTTGATTTATGTATATTGATGCTCTTTCTTTGGGAGCACAAATACTTAATAAGATTTATACTTTTATTCTGCTGACCCTTTAATGACAATATAATATCCTTCTTTGTCCCTTATGCTAGATGTTGCCTTAAAGTCTGTTTTATGGTAAATTAATATTACCACTCCTGTTTGTTTATCATTGCAATTAGCTTTATAAATGTTTTCCATCCTTGACTTTAAATCTATTTTTTCCTTTTATGTAAAGTGTGTTTCATGCACACAGTATATTGAAGGGCTCTGCTTTCTTACCCTCTGTCTCTTAATTGGTGCAATTAGTCCATTTACATTCAGTATAATTATTAATAGGTATAAACTGATAACTGTCATTTCACTGTGTGTGTGTCTTCTGTTTTGTGATATGCAGGTTTCTTTGTTGCACATAAATTTTGCTGCTAAGTTCATTTTGTTTGTGGTTTGTCTTGTAATTTTCTTCACTGCTGTTGTTTTTAATATTTACTAAATCTTTATGAGTTTCTTCTTTTTTATTTTAATGAGAGGATGTGGTTAACTTGCAATTTATTAATTTCTCCCCTGGTTTAAAACAGTATGTTTTTTATCTTGAAATCTACTTGACTTTCTCACCATTTGGAAATTCTGTAATTATGCTCTTACCTCTCTTTGATTTGTAGTTGTCTATATTATAGCTTGATAACCCTGCTTCCCTATTATCAGTCTTGCAATTTTGTTTTACTTTGGATAAGTCTATATCTGGATTGAGTTTTGGTGGTGTTGAATGTTAATCTCAGGTTATTGTCTGCTATTGTTAGTTCTCTGTCCAAAGAGTGCACGTTACTAATTTTTGTAAAGTTGCTCAGCATACAGATTGAATAAGTATGATGAAAAGATACAACCCAGTCACGCACCTTTCCTTATTTTAGAACATTCAGTATCACTTGTTATGTTTGATTGACTGAATTTTGGTCTATATACAGGTTCCTCATGAGCATAATTAAGAGTTCCAGAATTCCCATTCTTTGCAATGTTATCCATATTTTGTCATGATCCACACAGTCAAAAGGCTTTGCATAGTCAATAAACATATTTATGGTATTCTCTGCTTTCATCCAATCCATCTAGCATAAGCAACAGTACCTCTAGTTCCATGTTATCTTCTGATTCCTGCTTGGATTTCTGATAGTTCTCTGTCAATATACTGTTGCAACTATTTTTGAATAATCTTCAGAAAAAATTTCCTTCCATGTGATATTAATGATATTTTTTGATGAGAGGTCACCTGATGGCCAACTCTCTTTGGAATGGGCACAAATATGGGTCTCTTTCACTGGTTGGCCGGGTAGATGTTTTCAAATTTCTTGACATAGATGATGAAGGGCCTCCAGTGCTAAAGCAGTTTTTGACATATTTCAATTTGTATTCTGTCAGTTTGTGGAGACTTGCTTTTCACCACTGTCTTCAGTACAGCTTAGACTTCTTCCTTCAGGACCATGAGTTCTTGATTATATGCTATCTCTTGAAATTATTGTACATCGACCATTTCTTTTTAATTCAGTGGCTGTGTATTCCTTCCATTTTCTTTTGATGCTTTCTGCATATTCAATATTTTGCCTATCGAAACCTTCAGTATTGCAATCAAGCCTTGACGTTTTTTACAGTTCTTTCAGCTTCAGAATTGGTAAAGATGTTCTTCCTGTTTTGGTTTCTAACTCCAGGTCTTTGCATAATTAATTATAATACTTCACTTAGTCTTCATGAGCTGCTTTTATAAATTCTCTGCTCAGGTCTTTTACTTCCTCATTTCTTCCATTTGCTCTAGTTTCTATACACTCAAGAGGAAATTTCTGAGTCTCTTCTGAAAAACAGTTGATCTTTTCTTTCTTTATTTTCTTTTTAATGTCTTTTTGCTTTATTCCTATATAATGATCTTGATGTCATCTCACAGCTCTTTTTGTCTTAGGTCACTAGTGTCAAGTGCATCAAATCTGTTCTAGAGATGGTCTCTCAATTCAGGTGTTATAGATTCATGGTCATATTTTGATTCTCATGGACTTCAGTCTGAATTTGCATATGAGCAATAGATTGTCCCAGCACTCTTCTATCAATTCATCATTCTGTGGTGATTTGTATATTGCTGTGATGCTGGAAACTATGCCCTCAGCATTTTAAATAGAAATGGGACCACTCATGGTGGACAGGGTTAAGCTGAGCTTCCAGACTAAGATAGACTAGGAAGAAAAAGAAGTGGACTATTCTGAATGTCTAGCACCTGAAACCCTTATTAATAGCAGTGGAATATTGTCAGAAATGTACCAGAAAATGAAAACATTATAAATAGTACCAGAATATTTTCACACAGTGCTGGATGATGAGTCCCTCCAGTTTGAAGGCATTTATGATGAAACCCAGGGAGAATACCTGAACCTAGAGTTAACCATGATATAAAGCTTTTGGGACCTACATTTGCTGATGGGGTACAACTCAAAACGAAGAGAAAAAGCTGTGAACATCCATTAATAATCAGAACATGGAATGTATAAAGTATAAATCTGGGAAAATTGGAAGTTGTAAAAAATGAAATGGAACACATAAAGATTGATATCCTAGGTTTTGAGCAGTGTAGCTCCAGCCATCGCGACCAGCCCTGCGCTCCCGTCCATACAGTTGCATCGCCTGGGCCAGGCCAGAAAAACAAAGACAAAGCGACTGCTTGCAAGGTTCCAACGGAGCTGAATTTACCTGCTTCTGCCGGGAACCACAGGCTCCAAGATGATTCACGGGGGATTCGCGTGTTCCAAGAACTGCTTGTGCGCTCTCAACCTGCTGCTCATTGGAATAGCCACGTGGGGCATTGGCTTCAGACTGATTTCTAGTCTCCGAGTAGTCGGCATGGTCATTGCAGTGGGTATTTCCTTATTCCTGATTGCATTTGTGGGGCTAATTGGAGCTGTAAGTACCACCAGGTGTTGCTATATTTTTTTACAAGATTATTCTCTTACTTGTATTTATCGTTCATTTTTCTGTATCCTGTGCGTGTTTAGCTCTGAACCAGAAGCAACAGGGTCAACTTCTGGAAGTTGGTTGGAATAATACAGCAAGTGTTCAAAATGACATCCAGAGAAATTTTAACTGTTGTGGGTTTTGAAGTTTTAACACAAATGACACCTGTTTCACAAACTGTGTTAAAAATGGCCACTAATGCTCACTGTGTGCTCCAATAATAAAAGAATATGCTGGAGAGGTTTTGACGTTTGTTGGTGGCATTGGCCTCTTCTTCAGTTTTACAGAGATCTTGGACATTTGGCTGACCTACAGATACAGGAACCAGAAAGATCCTTGTGGTAATCCTAGTGCATTCCTTTGTTGGGAAAATAAGGAATTTCATTCATTTTCTGATCTTGCTCATTTTCAATAACTTTTAAGTTTAATTAAGATGATTGGCCCATTTAATCGAGGAAACAGTATCTGAAATATTACATGGGTTAGCAGTGGAATTGTATTTCTTGGATTTCTCTAAATGTTTATCTTTGTCCATTACTGAAAATAAAAAATCGAAACTTATGGTTTCTTCTGACCCTTAGTGGTGCCTGTAATCTACTGTATTCACAGTGTCTGACACTGTCCAGTGTGGCATTTCTTAGCATTTATACCTGCAGAAAAATGCTGATGGCATATCGTGTTGATCATGTTGTGACTTTAAATACAGATTTCACTGGAATAATTTTATGTAGCACTGTAGATAGTTCCTTCAGGAAAAAGAGTTGAAGTTTATTAAAAAGCCAGAAAGTATAAGGTTCTAATGTGTTAAATTCACTAAGGGAAATCTAAATTCCCAGGTTTGGGTTTTTTGGGTTTTTTTGTGGGGGTTTTTTGGTCTTTTTAGGAAAGAAATGTTGTGGTGAAAATTATTAGTATAAAAGTGATACTTTAGTTCTGTGGTAGTCTTTTATGATTACACTTTTATGATTACACTGTTGTAGTTTAGATATAGCTGTATAGAGAAGTGTTGCTTTAGTTTTGGACTTATACAGGTAGTTGTAACAGAGAAGTTTCATGAAACATTCTAATATGTACTTCAGCCTTCAAAATTCAATAAATTTGTATAATTCAAAAAGTATATCTATATAACCTTTTTGATTATTTATTTTTGAAGACCAAAATACTACATTTTAAAACATGTTACTATTAATATGATGGTCCATGTAGGAAAATGATATTTGATTATCTTACAGATGATTAAACACCTTTTTCATGAAATGTCTCCATATTGTAACATGTCAAATCTAAGCACATTTGAATGTAATCTCCTGTAATTTGAAATGATATTGTGCCGGGGTCTGGCCCCGACATAGTTGTCACGAGTTTTTGGTTCACGAGGAGGGGAGATCCAGCGGCGATAGGGATAGCGAAAGAATACACAGACAAACAGAAGAAGGGAGACAATGAGGCACCCCAAAGCCAGGGTGGATACATCACTGGTGGGCAGGCTTGGGACTACAGGCATCATGGCCTCTGCAGGCAGCGACTCACTGCCCTGCAATCTTT
>NW_006408717.1:4957124-4959213 GCF_000296735.1 Chrysochloris asiatica
CTGAAATGGACTGGTATTGGATTTAGAAGCTGACAAATATATGATTTTCTATGCTGGGAATGGCAAATTGAAGATGAATGGATGATGTCATATTCATCATCACAAAGAACATTCCAGTATCTAGCTTGAGGTACAGTGCTATCAAGGATAGGATAATAGCCATATGCCTACAAGAATGAACAGCTAATCACATTATTATTCAAACTTACTCAGCAACCATTAAGTGAATGATGATTAAATTAAATAATTCCACCAACGTCTTCAGTCTTAAAATGATCAAACATGCAATCAACATGTGTTAATAATTAGTGGTGATTAGAATGTGAAGGTAGGCAACAAAAAGGAAGATTCAGTAGTTGGGAAATATGTCCTTGGTGACAGAAATGATGCTGGGGATCACATGATAAAATTTGGCAAGACCAAAGACTTCTTTATCACAAATGCCATTTTTAAAGGCATGGCCTTCACTAGATGAAAAATACAGAAATAAAATTAACTTAATCTGTGAGAGGAGATGGTGGAAACTCTCAATATCATCAGCCAAAACAAGGCCTGGGGAAAACTGTGGAACAGATCACACCAATCACTCATATGCAAGTTCAGACTAAAGCTGAAAAAAATTAAAACTCTCTTCATGAGAGTCTAAATATGACCCTGAACATATCCCACCTGAACTAAGAAGCAATCTCTAAAACTGATTTGGTGCATTAGACAGTCATGACCAAAGACCAGAAAAGTTGTGTGAGGACATAAAGAACATCATATAAGAAGAAAGCAAAAGGTCATTAAGAAGATAAGAAAGAGGGAAAAAAACAAAATGGAAGTTAGAAGAGACTCTGAAATTTGATTTCCAACATAGAGATTCTAAAGTAAAAGAAAGAAATGAGGTGGCAAAAGAGTTGAACAAAAAATTTCAATGGGTAGCCCTGAAAGACAAAGGCAAGTGTTGCAATGAACTATGCAAGGACTTGGAGTTAGAAAACCAAAATGGATAACCATGCTTAGCATTTCTCAAGCTGAAAGATGGTTAGAAAAAAAAAAAAAAAATCAAACCTCGACATGCAATGTTGAGTGATTCTATGGGTAAAACATTGAATGATGCAAAAATCACCCAAAGAAGATGGAAAAATGCAGTCACTGCACCAAATAGAAATGGTCCATGTTCAAACATTTCAAGCAACAACAAATAATCAAAAGCCAATGGTACTAAAAGAAGAAATTCAAGGTGCACTGAAGGCATTGGCAAAGAAAAAGACCCCAAGAATTGATGGAATACAAATTGAAATCCTTCAACAAACTGATGCAGCACTGAAGGAACTCACTCATCTATGCCAAGAAACTTGGACAATAGTTACCTGGCCAGTTGATGGGAAGAAAATTGTGTTTGTGCCATATCAAAGAGAGGTGACCCAACAAAATGCAGAAATCACCAGACAATATTAATATCACATGCAAGAAAAAATATTTTTTAGAATAATTCATAAATGCTGCAATAGTACATTGACAGGGAACTGTGAGAAGTTCTTTTGGATTTAGACAAGGATGTGGAACAAAGGTTACATTGTTGACATAAGCTAGATCTTGGCTGAAAACAGAGAATACCACAAAGATATTTACCTGTACTTTACTGACTATGCAAAACTTTCTACTGTATGGATCATGACAAGCTATGGATACCATTGTGAAGAATGGGTATTCCAGAACACTCAATTGTGCTCATGAGGGACCTATACATAGACCAAGAAGCAGTTGTTTGGACAGAACAAGGAGAAACTGAATGGTTCAAAATCAGGAAAGGTGTGTATCAGGGTTGCATATTTCACCACACTTATTCAATCTCTATGCTGAGCACATAGAGTTAGATTGTATGAAGAATATGGCATCAGGATTAGAGAAAGACATTTTTTTTTCTTTTTTACTTTTTAATAAATTTTAATTTTTACTTTCACAGACTTCATAAAACAAAATTGCCATCATTCTGCATGACTAGAAAGTTGTTGTTGTTGTTGTTAAGTGCCGTCAAGTCGGTTCCGACTCATAGCGACCCTGTACAGGGTTTCCGAGGGTGTAAATCTTTACGGGAGTAGAA
>NW_006408717.1:4959968-4978838 GCF_000296735.1 Chrysochloris asiatica
CCAAAGAGAGGCAGAATGTGGAAATCATCGGACAATCTCTTTGATATCCTATGCGAGTAAAATTTTACTAAAGGTAATACAGAAACAGCTTCAAGCATACATTGACAGAAAACTTACAGAGGTTCAAGCTGGGTTCAGAAGAGGCCATGGAATGACGGATATCATTGCTGATGTCTGATGGATCTTGGCTGAAAGCAGAGAATATCAGAAATATGTTTACCTGTGCTTTATTGACTATGCATAGGTTTTCAATTGTGTGGCTCATGACAAGCTATGGACAACATTGTGAAGTATGAGTATTCTGGAACACTTAATTGCACTCATGAGGAATCTGTATATGGACCAAGAGGCAGTTATTTGAAAAGAAAATGGCAACATTGAATGGTTTAAAACTAAGAAAGGTGTGTGACAAGGTTGTATTCTTTCACCACACTTATTCAACCTGTATGCTGAGCAAATAACCTGAGAAGCTGGGTTATATGAAGAAAATTGTGGCTTCAGCATTGGAGTGTGTGGGTATGTGAATTGAATGATAGTTTACATGGGAGAACATAGGTTTTACACGCATCCTAATGTATTTCGTTTTATTGCAATGACTACAACTTCCTCCATGCTTCATCATTTAACAGTATTTGCTTCTATTCTCTATTTTTCTTTAGATGTACACAAAAACACTCCGGAATATGTAATCATTTAATCAACAAAAAGGCACAGTCTACAGCCTGCCTCCTGGCCGCCAGCACACAGCATTTCTCTTTCCGTGAATCAAGAGTCCTCAGCTGCTCTATCTCTCCATGTCATCATCTCTGCCTCCATCTCTAGTGTCACTGTTTCTTTGGATAGGGTCCCACATTTCACTCATGCTCTTCTACCTTGATGGTCCGCAGTTTCTCTTATCTTGGAATGTAAGATGAACTACTCCCCCCTTTTCATTACAAAACTTCTACCTTTACAGTTGTGACAATCACAATTAGTCATGATATCAATTACTCACTATTGAATCATAAGAATCTTATCACCATTTCCTTTCACCAGATTCATCTAGACAAGATGAGAACTATTCAGTGGGGATTCTGTCTTCTCCTGTACACTCTGAAACTAAACTCCTTCTTGAAAACTTGTAAACCAGTCACTTTATGCCTTTATAGCTCTTCCCTTTTGCCTCCCCACCCCATTTTAGGATACCCAATGTCTAAGTTGCCCATACCTATCAACCATGTGTACAGTGGGGATGGGAATCATCCTTGATGTGAAGAATCCTTCCCTCTCAGTTGGTATTTTGAACTACTACTTCCATAAGTATAGTCAAGTTCATCATATTGTAACAATTTACACTTGTTTCCTTTGTCAAAATTGTTTTATCTTCCTCTAGTTGAGTTTTGATTAGCAAACCATCGAAATTAGGTCACCAGCAAGCTTACATGCCTGCTCATGTATTCCCTTGGAGCTTCAGTCTTGGAAGGGGATTTGTCTAGAGGGGATTTGATTGCTTGCCTTGATGGCTTCCCAGTGAACCACCTGCTTGTTATTGTAGTAGCCAGTCATACCACCATTTTTATTTTGGATTTTTCCTGCTGGTCTTTATTTTAAGAAGTATCGTCTGTTCCTGTACATGTTCCAGGCTGCTCTGCTTGTCCTTTTAAGTAGGAATATCCCTCCTCAGAAGGTTCAAGATGGGGATCAGGATTCCACCTAAGGCCTTATATACTACAAAGGTTCCACAAGAATCCTCTTTCACTGAACAAGTTCTAGCCCCACTTTTAGGTATTCTAAATCCTTGGAGGCCAAGATGGCTAAGCTTCGTCTCTCATGCTTTGGACATATTGTCTGGAGGGAACAGTCACTGGAGAAGGATGTCATGCTGGGTAAGATGGAGAGTCAGAGAAAAAGAGGAAGACCCCTAACAAGATGGATTGGTCAGGTGGCATCATCGATGGACTCAAATGTGGCAGCAGTAGTGAGGTTGGCCCAGGATCAGACATTGTTTTGTTCTGCTGTGCATGGGGTCACTATGATTCGGTTCCTACTCGATGGCACCTGACAACAACAACAGTCAGTTATAGGCTAAAGACTGACTTACTACACACTCAAGTGTCTATTTTACAATACTCAGCAAGGGAAACCAATATTCATAAGAGAGTCACACATCTTAACATTATTTCCCCTTTTTTACCCATTCATACTATGTCTTTATCTCGTAATACATAGCCCTGTTATTCCAAGGTTGAGCATACATCACTATTTACCTCTGTCCCATTTAGCCCATGCAAACCTGCTTAAGTGTTCTCCTGTTGCCTTGTTTTTCCATCTCCTCCCCTTCTCATGTACTGCCCTCCCTAAAACCTGAACTATGATGTGTCTGTCCCCTCTCTCCCATCCCTGGTGACCAACAAAGATTTTTTTTTTTTTTTCCTTTTAATATGAATATCTTTTCTTAAGCTTTTATAATACTAGTCTTATGCAATAATTTTGTCCTTTTGTGACTGACTACTTTCACTCAGCATAATGTCCTTAAGGTTCATTCATGTTATGCAGTAGTTTGCAGCTTCCTTGTTATTGGAAGACTTATTAACAACCTGCGATGTGCAGGTGATACAACCTTACATACTGAAAGTAAAGAGTACTTAAAATACTTACTGATGGCCATCAACGACCACAGCCTTTAATATTAGCTGCATGTCAATGTAAAGAACACAAAAATCCTCACAACAGGAGCAATAAGTAACATCATGATAAACAGAAAAAACGATTGAAGTTGCCACACTTATTTTTTAATTTTTTTATGTATTGCCAGTCCTAACTGTGCATTTGAATTTTCAGGCCACTGTTTGTTTCCAAAGTTTCACACAAAATTTCAAGATGGTCATTCTAAGTCAGACTAGCCTATAATTCACATTTGTCTCCTTTCTTGCCACCCCTGTTTAGCTTTCTTTCCTAGTAACTATCCATCCACTTTCTACCCTTTCTACTGAAGCTCAATTATCTGCTTCATTTGGTCTAAAATATCCTTGTTGTAGTGGGTCTGTGTAACATATGTGCCTAGTCTGCCATCTTGATGATATGGGTTCTTAATATGTCATTTTTTATTGAATGATATACACAGACAATTAGGAACTGATTTCCAACTTTTATTTGGTAAGGAAACCCACTCTACTTCTCAATTGTCCATTATATGCCTTCAGATAAGAGCAAATAGGGAACACAATGGCCTTGGTTTTTGTAGTTGTTAAGTACCATCAAGCTGTTTCCAATTCATAGGAACCTTATATAGGGTTTCTGAGAGCAGCTGGTGCGTTTGAGCCACAGACCTTGCTGTTCAAACCATCCTTGTGGTCCAGTGCTTATCTTACAGCACTACTCTGGACCAGCTGGAAATTTGGTCAAGTCCAACTCAGGGCAGCCCATGTATGTCAGAGTAGAACTGTCCTCCGTAATGTTTTTAATGACTTAAGTTTTGGAATTAGGCCAACAAAGTAGATTAGAACCTCCAACCTTTCCATTAAAAAGTAAATGACATTAACCATTTGTACCAACCAGGTTCTACCACCTGTACTAAATTGCCTGACTTCTGTGGGAGCTGTGGCTTGCTATTGTGCAGCTGGCTACTTCATTTTGACACCACATTCTTTAAAGGTGACTCACTTAAGCACTTGCTTCATTGCTAGCCAGCATTGACTAGATGGCATTTAAGTCCACTGCATTCTTGTGCCTGTCCTTTTTGAACAGGCAAATTCTAATGCTTGATAGAGTAACAAAATATAGCTGTGGGGAAAAAAAGCAGTAACTGACCATCAGCTATCATTTCAGAACCTCTAGCAACTGTAAATGGGAAAAGAAAGATCCCATTTGATGGGTTATTTGATATCTGATTTGCACAAAGGATGTCGACGGCTATGATGAAATAATATGTTCTACTTGTGCCAGGCATGCTTAGAATAAAAACACACTAATGTTGTATTCTTAATAAAGGAATGCTGAAATCAAACAGACACTAAACAAAATTCTTATCTTGGCCTTTTAATATACATTCAGTAAAGCATGTGAAAGAACTGATTCTCTTGGACAAAAGCTTTTTTTAAAAAGAGTTGTATTGACTTTTATGAGATAGTATGGTTATCTAACTACAGGAAAATATTGCTAGAATTAGTCATTTATTATAAAAACATATTCAATAAAGATATGAAAAATCACAAATAAGTAAATAAAAATAACTTACTATCCCAGAAATATTGTAACTTAACATATTTTTACTTGGTTTTTACTGTAGATTTTGTGTCAACACATTATTTTTGTCTGTAGACACATTGTATTTAATGAGAACATATTGTTTTGGAGTCTTTAGCTGTTTTTTTTTTTTTGTTTTTTTTTTATTGTGATACAGTGAATTATGACTCTTCTAGTCATAATCTTTATAATTCCCAACAAATGACTGTGTGGGGCTGTGCAAACAGGGTACATGAAACTCTATAGTGGGAATTTGTCAATTTTGCCATTTTTGTGGGTTTCAAATGAGCCATCTTAGAAGAAGGAATGGGGAATCTCACAACCTTCAAGAAGGAAGAGCCATGAATGGAGCGTGTCATTTAGACCCGGAGATCCCTGAATGGAAACATGGCAGCTATAGAGGTATTGACAGAGGCAACAGGAGAGGCAGCAGCCCTGAGAGCATAAGATAGAGCATCAGACTTTCTGGCCCATGGAGCAAGTAAAGCTGAGCGTCTATAAGCATGATGCTGACTTGCCTAATAGGGCACCCTTTGAGCATTTATTAGCAGTGCTAAAGGAGTTTTGTAATACTTGTCTAAGCAAGACAGAGGCCAAGGGTCACATGATAAAGAAGCCAGAGAAAGATTTGCCTGTGGGAAAGGCTTAGAAGAGCCACTCCTGAGTCTAAGGACTATATTCTAATCTTGAATTGTACTGTTAACTTCCCCAATAAACACCATAATCATGGGTATTGTCTGTGAGTTCTGT
The DNA here is from genome assembly GCF_000296735.1 of Chrysochloris asiatica. Classification (NCBI taxonomy): domain Eukaryota; kingdom Metazoa; phylum Chordata; class Mammalia; order Afrosoricida; family Chrysochloridae; genus Chrysochloris; species Chrysochloris asiatica. The sequence goes on from NW_006408717.1 coordinate 4,964,943, forward strand.
GTGGCCAATCCAGAAGAGAAGAAGAAAAGTCTGTGTATGTGTGTGTGTGTGTGGGGGGGGGCACTTGGTAAAGGAGGAAAGAGGATGGAAGCATGTCTACTCATGGGAATTGGCCTTGGGCTAATGTGGAGCTTGATTCTCCTTCCTCCTTGTGTTGTCTGAGGAGGTCAGATGGTGCCTCCATGCCATTTTGACATTCATTTAACAATGCATGGTGACTATTGTCTCATGATAGTGAATACATTCTATAGTACTCATTTGAATGCTTGCTGAGAATTATTTAATTTTACTGATTGATCCTAATTATGTAGCTATATAATTAGACATTATAATATTTCCCTTCCTTCCTTTTTAACTTCTTTTTTCCCTCTCCTTCCTGCTTAGTTGTTTACTTTTGATATAAATTGTGCTTTCTCCCTCATTCTATTATTTGGCAATTTTTATTGTGAACTAAGTGAAGATTTAAAGAGAAGACCATCAATTTTACACTCAACAAACATACACTTAGTTACATCTCAAGGATTGCAATCCCTTCAATGAAACAACAGTTATCCCACTTTTCTTCCTATGGTTCTTCTTTACATTCCACCCTCCTTTCCAAGCTTTCTGAATTTTGTCCTTAGTCAAATGTTTTCCTTTGTATCTTGAATGGTTGACCATTCCATGGTAAGCTTGCTTATCTTCTTAGTATTATTGTTCCCATCTATATATGTATTTACTGCTTGGCTAGAAATTGGAAGAGGGCAAGTTCCATTCCAGACCTGAAAGGTGGCTGAGGGCCAGAGCCTTAGGTTCCTCCATTTTCTTTCTGATCAGAAGAGAATAAATTTTAATTTTGTTCCCCACACTCTCTGGGACATTCTAACATAATCCCTTTCACAATCGTAGGTAGTGGTAGCCAGACACCATCTAGGTCTTCTGGTTTTAGAGTTATGGAGACATGTTCATGTGTACCATTATTCCATTGGACTAATTAATTCCAAGCATCTTCCATTTTCACCATCTTTTCTTTCACACATGGAAATACCAGTAGTTGCACCTTAGATATACAATCATGAGATTTTAAGATTGTAGTTGCTACTCACCAAAGTAGATGTAGAAAATTGTCTTTGTAGATAATGTTATATCAATTGACTCTGTTGTTCCTGAAACTGTGGGCCTGAGTCTCAAGTTCCAGCAACTAGTTGGCTCAAGGTGTTTGATACTATCTAAGAAGTTTTCATCATTTTTTCCCCTATATGCCCCACAATACCCAAGTACAAATATGCTCTGTCAAACCCTTGTATATTTGTGGGTATGCTCTCACTCTACCTCCCATACCTATTCAGCCTGTTCTCTGTTCATGTATCTACCTTTAAGCATTGTTGTTACAGGGTTGTGTATATAACTGCATTTACCGCTATCCCCTTAAACCCTTGCATCTTCTCTGTATCTTCACCTCTTCATCATTCTTCTGTCAATATTTCTTTTGTTGTATATTGTCTTTCCCAGCACCCAAGTTAATACATGTCTACCCTCTAGTTAGTGAATTACCTTCCCTTCCCTAAAACCCCTGATAACCATCAAAGAATACTTTTTTAACATGAAAACGTTAACATTGGTCTCATACAGTATTTGTCCTTTCATTATGGACTAATTTTATTCAGCATATTGCCCTATAGGTTTGTCCATGTAATGAGGTGCTTCGTGGATTTATTATTCTTCAGTATTGTGTGGTGTACTAAAGTTTTTTTAATCCATTGTTCCATTAATGCACATTTAAACTGTGTCCCTCATTTTTGCTATTGTGAATAATGCTGTGATGAACATGGGTGAGCATTTATCTACTAATGGCATGGCTCTTATTTGTGAGGGATATATACCAAGTAGAGGATTTGGGGATCATATTTTATTGATATTTCCAACTTTTTGAGGAAGTACTATACATACCAACTTCTACAGTGGTTGTACCATTTTACCACAGTCCTACCAGCAGTGGAAAAGGGTCCTAGTCTCGCCACACCCTAACCAGCATTTGTTGTTTTTCTGGTTTTTGCTTTTGTTTACTTTAACTTTACAATCCAGGCTGGGGTGAGATATTGTATTGTTTAGATTTAAATCCAGTGCTGCTCCTACAGCACCATTGCAGAAGTCCAGTCTTGTATTTGCATGCACATAACAGAGTCTCAGTAAACTAGTATATAGAAGGGGGACTGGTCCTTCAATTATTAAGTGCTTGGCTTTTATTAACTAAAATGTTGGCAGTTTGATCCCACCGAGCCTCTTTTCAAGAGAAAGATCTAGCAATCTACTCCCATAAAGTTATCCTGGAAATCCCATAGAACAGTTTTATTCTGTCACGTGAGTTCACTAGAGTCAAAATAAACAAAGTAAAGTCACTGAGGATATTACTCTTTTGTTTCCTACCACTGTGATTTTCTATCAGTAGTGTTTCAAACATCCAAGGAAATTTTGTACCTGTATGTAATGATATATTAGAGATGAACAATAACTCAATATGCCATCTTATCTTAACAGTCATAATCAAGGCAGTCCAGGTTGCTGCCAAGTCCAAGACAAGTGAGGTCAGCAGCAACTTACCTCTGTCAAATGAATTCATTTTAAAAACCTCTAGTAGAGTGTGTGGTTTTGCCGTGACACTATCTCATGCAATTAAAATGAAATGGGTGAAAGTATTCAGTAGAAATTTAGAAAACTTCTCTTCTTTTCAATTTCACTATGAAAAATGTCTGCTCAGTTAAAAGGGTAGTAGTGTCAGCCATTTTCAGGGAGATAAATGTAGGAACATCTTTTTCTGCCCACAAAGATGAATCGGCTATAACGATTGCCATTTGAAAACTGTGGATTCAAGCTTCATTGTGGTGTTTAAAAAAAAAAAAAAACAACTGTTAAGACATGAGTGTTCTGATGGAAATTTACATGCTTCATTTTCCTGCAGAATATATTGCCTCCAAGAAAAGGGTTTATCTTTCTCTTTAACAGTTCAATATCAGGGATGACCTATGGTAGAAAGTCTCTATTAGGTAGTGCATCAAAAGCTAAATAGAAGCATTCAGCTGTATTCGTTTTTAGGCACAGAAGTAAACTCTTTATGTCCTAGCAGCTAATTAAGATGAAGATTTGCTTGGCATGCAATATTGCTTCCTTAACGTCTTTTGCATTGAAGTCACTCTGACTTCCAGATCATCCTACATTTTAGTCACTGACCCATAAAGTACAAATGAAAGCTGGTAAAAGGATAGCAACGTGCATTCTGAATAATGTGCTGGGAAATGGCTCAAACTTGAAAGGCATTTTAATAATAATTTAACCACCAATTCCATTAGCTTTAAAGACTAGACAAGCACAACGAGAAAAAGTATTGAATTATACAGTGCTCCTCTTGCTATAACTTAAGGACATTTGGGACTAAATTTAAACCTTTTGAAATATGGTATCTTGCTGTTTTTGACTCAGCAAAATGCAAGGTACTAATAGTAAAATTCAATTAGTGATAGACTATTTCTGAACTTCATATTTTACTCATAGCAAGTGTCATTTATATATCTTAATACCATATTTTAAAAGCCCCTTTAAATGAAAAGGAAATATATAAAGTAAATGTAATTTAAACTGGTTTTATGAGGCAACTATAAGACTTATTTCTCTCCCCCTCCCCCTTGGGATAATTATATGGGTTTTTATTCAATATTTTCCTTAAAAGACATATTTGTTCTATGTATATTATACAAGGAGTCCTGGTGTGGAACTGTGGGTTAATGCATTGGACAGCAAGGTCAGTTTGAACCACAATGTCGGCAAATCAAGCTCACCAGCCACTCCTTGGAAACCCTACACAGGATTGCTATGAGTCAGAACTGCAGACTCAATGGCACTTAACAACAACAACATATTATACAAAATTAGAAGAATTATCTTCTAATGAATATACCACTTGTTTCTGACACTTTTTAAAATTGTATGGGCTGTTCTTTTGTTTTCTTGTGTGTGTGCTTTTTGTACATAAAATATTATATAAGAAAGGTGCAATCTTTTTAATTCTTTATTTGAGTGATATCCTCTATTTTGAGAAACAAAACATGTTTACTGGGTAGGTTTTAGGACCATGTAGCCAGCATTCTTGGTACTCTGCTTGTCATTACATTTAAGGAAGATGCCTCTTTAGATACTAATTGTATTTTGTGAAACAATATATAATTCTATATTAATAAACATTAGAATCACACCAAAATGAAGTTCCTAAAACAAATGTGTATAAAGCAACTGGCTCACTACTGTTTTATCTTTTGTGGTAATCTCCTTCACCAAAATGTGTTTTAAAAAATAATAAATTCTCAGCCTGTTACAGCATCCCTAGCTGCCCATCAGTAATTCGAGGTACAATTGAAATCATTCTAAAAGGTAAGACAATAACCATGGATCCATTCATACTCTTATTTCACCAATGGGCTGCCTAGTGGTTGGCAAAATGGCTGTGTATCATAAAGGATTCTGTTTTAATCAACCTGATTATATCTTGCCTAACATAAGTAACTATACTTTCAACTGGAAATCCACAAAGAAAAAATGCAAAAACATAGAAAACTTGCAAGGGAAATGATAAGCCAAGTGAACAAATAAATAAAACCAAGATAAAAGTATTAAACTGTCATTGATGTTTTAATTTGCGATGCTGTCCTACCGGTCACTGAGTTCCTAGTCATTAATTTTAATCTATATTTTATTTTGTGTGTCTAAGGAGCTCTGGTAGCGTAGTGGTTACGAATTGGGCTGCGAACCTGAAGGTCAGCGGTTCGAAACTACCAGCCGCTCCGCGGGAGAAAGATGAGGCTTTCTACTCCCGTAAAGATTTACACCCTCGGAAACCCTGTACAGGGTCGCTATGAGTCGGAACCGACTCGACGGCACTTAACAACAACAACAACATTATGCATTAGTTTTCTATTACTGTATTTTCAAATTTATTGATAAGCTTCTACATTATCTACTGTGCTTATTTTTAAGTATTTTTTCTTAATTTATAAATATATATCAGACAATTGCTCAACAATTTTATCTGAAATAGTAATTACTTCCAGAAGGAATACCTAACTCTTTAACGCTTATGAGAAATAAAATAATTTTCATATGATTACTATTAAAATTGAAATTGATATTTGTGTCTTTGTTTTGCAACTCTAATATGAGAGTCTTTTGAATGATGCAGTCCATCTCATGAGATCTAGAGAGCAGCGGAAAACTAGGAATGTGCAGCTGTGTACATCACACCTTCTGACTCTGTCAGATTTTGACACCAAAATGACTGTCTATGCAACTTTTATGAACTGTTTCAAGGGAAATTTATTGCTTTTTATAAAAATATCCCTGAAGTTAGTTATAACAACAAAGCATTTTTTGTAAGCCCAACTTACATGTATTAATATACCTGTTGTTGTTGTTAAGTGCCTTCTCGTTGGATCCTATTCAGAGTGACCCTGTGTAGGGTTTCTGAGGAGCAGCTGAGGGTTTGATCTGCTGACCTTGTGGTTTGAAGTCCAGTACTGATTCTAGCACAACACTAGGAGTCTTACAAGGTTGAAATTCCAAGCTAATTTACTTTTTGAACATTTTAGTACATTCTACTCCAGTTTGTCATTATTACTTAATTACTGTGATGACACTTTGAATCATGTGATTTTTGTCTGTATGTGCTGTAAGCATGCTCTGTTGTTTTCATTGCTGTTTGTGCTTTTATATTCACTGATCTTATTGTATTTTCTGGTATTTTAGTTATTATATTGTGGTAATTAGTATTTGTGACTCTATCTCAATATCTTTCATCAGAATGAGGTAGTAATTAATAGAAAAGAAGGAAAAGGGGGGAAAAAGGCTTCTTCTCAGTTACTAATAATGTTTTAAGTAATAATTCTTATGATTCAAATTGATAACAAACATTACTAATTGCTTAGGTTATCTAATGCTGCTATAACAGAAATATGACAAGTGGATGGCTTTAGCAGACAGAAATTTGTTTCATCACAGTGTAAGAGGCTAGAAGTTCAAATTCAGAATGCCACCTCTGGGGAAGGTTTTCTCTCTTTGTGGGCTCTGGAGCAAGGTCCTTGTCTCCTGTCAGCATTTGTAGGTCCAGCATTCCTTGGAGATATCCATGTGTGTTGATATCAATCTGTTCTTATATCTAGAAACTTCACAGTGAAGGGATCCACTCCAATCCCAATTCTTCTTTCTTGGTTGTAGTAGATCTCACTATGCTCATTTCTCTCTCCCTCGCTCCTTTTATATTTTAAAAAAGATTGAATCATATACAAAATAATCCTGTAGATTGAATCTGGCCTCATTAACATCATATTTCCTATTTTGTTGTTGTTGTTAAGTGCTGTGGACTTATAGCTACCCTGTATAGGGTTCCTAACCTTGTGGTTCAAACCATCCTTGCCATCCAGTGCTTTACCACAGTGCCATACTAGAACTCTATTAATATGTTGCTGTTGTTAAGTGCCATGGTGGGAGTTTTACATCATAATAATCCTGTATAGGGTTTCTGAGGAGTGGTTGGTGAGTTTGAATCGCTGACCTTGCAATCCAAACTAACCTTGCAATCCAGCACATTAACCTGTAGTGCCACGCTAGGACTCCATTTACATCATAGCAGCGAGGGTTTACAACACATAGGAACTTACATCAGATCAGAGATGATCACATCATATTACACCATAAGGTTAATTGCATCATGTTAGATCATATTATAAAGGTGATAACTACATCTTAACTGCAAAACCACTGAGAATGCCATCACAGCCAAGTTGAAATGAGGCTTTAACTATTACATTACATTAAGAATTGTGTATGGTCTGGTAGGGAGGAGGTCCAGTGGGAGAGAAGAGACTCCATGAGTCACCACATTGGACAACACCAACCCTAGTGATGCCCCTGCTAGAAAGAATGTGTTTGATTGGAAACCTAATCTAAAAGACTTTTACACTGAAATGTATGAGAAAATAAACAGCACTCAAAAACAAATAAAACCTAAACTAAACTAAATATGAATCTGGTTTCCATGGAAATAAATAACTAGCATATAGAATGGTAGCATAAGGCTGGTTTGAATCACAAGGTCAGTGGTTCCAACTCACCAGTCACTCCTTGGAAACCCTATACTAGGTCAAAGAGTCTTGGTGTGGCTCTGTGGGCTAATGTGTCAGACTGAAAAGTTATTTGAACTGAAAACCAGTGGTTGAAGTTCACCAGCTGCTCCTTGGAAACCCTATACAGGGTTGCAATGAGTCGGAATCAACTCAATGGCACTTAACAACAACAATAACATGAGTCAGAAACCAAGTTGATGGCACTGAACAACAAGAACAACAGTTGGTAGAATAATAAAATTGACTTTCTGAGTAATGAAACCTACCTAAGTTTTTGCTTTTATTAGACTAATGTTTTCACAATACCTAACTAGCAACATTTGTGAACTTGATCTAGACATGTAAGGATCTAATTCATGTTAAGTGCCGTTGAGTTGGTTCTGACTCATAGTGACCCTGAAGAGGGTTTCCAAAGAGCGACTGGTGAGCTTGAACCACCGACCTTGTGGCTCAAACCGACCTTTCATTCCAGTACATTAACATCTAATTGTTACTGTTGTTAAGTAACACCTAGTCAGTTCCGACCCACAGTGACCCTGTATAGGGTTTCCAAGGAGTGTCTGATGAGTTTGTACCGCGGACCTTGCGGATGAATATCTAATCAGAGCTGTATAATTTCAATCAGGCTGCGAGCCTTAAGGTCAACAGTTCGAAACTGCCAGTTGTTCCATTAGAGAAAGATGAGGCTTTCTGCTCCCGTAAAGACTTACAGCCTTGGAAACCCTGTGCAGGGTCGCTATGAGTCGAACTGACAACTCCACAGCACATAACCACCACCACCATGTATAAATTTTTAATAAATTTTGGAGGCATAATAAACTATTTTCAAAGAGTTATTCAAGAAATTAAGTAGAGTTTAAGTGAACAGATTGGGTTTATTTCTAAAGTTTCCTTGTGTTCAGATGACTATTAGCTGTGACCACAGGCTTAACCACTAATCATTCTGACTTTTGATGGCATTTCATTTATCACTTCAGAGCTTTCCCATATAGCCAGGCTCCTCATTTTAAAATGATGGAATTTCAGGCTCCTGTGACAAAATGTTATTATAGCACAGCAATTTTACTACCTACTGAGACTTTATATGACATCAAGCCTAGTATGGTCTCCAATGTAAAGAAAACAAAAATCCTCACCACTGGATCAATGAACAACATTCTTATCAATGGAGAAAAGATTGGAGTTGTCAAGGACTTCATTCTTCTTGGATCAACTATCAACACTCATGGAAGCAGCAGTCAAGAAATCAAATGATGTATTGCATTAGGCAAATCTGCTGCACAAGACCTTTTAAAAATTGTGAAAAGTAAAGATGTCAGCTTGAGGACTAAGGTGTGCATGACCCAAGCCATGGTATTTTCAATAACCTCATATGCATGAGAAAGCTGGACAGTGAATAAAGAAGATTGTAGAAGAATTGATGCTTTTGAGTTATGGTGTCAGAGGAGATTATTGAAAGTGCCATGGGCTGCCAAAACAACCAATAGATCTGTTTTGGAAGAAGTGCAGCCAGAGTGCTCCTTGGAGGCCAGGATGGCCAAACATTGTCTTTCATACTTCGGACATATTGTCAAGATGGACCAGTTGCTGGAGAAGGATATTATGTTTGGTAAGGCCGAGGGTCAGAGAAAAAGAGGAAGACCCCAACGATGGATTGGCCAAGTGACAGCATTGATGGACTCAAGCATGGCAACAGTAGTGAGGTTGGCCCAGGATCGGCAGTGTTATGTTCTGCTGTGCATAAGGTAACTATGGTTCGGTACCAACTTGATGGCACCTAGCAACAACAACAAATGTGGCACTTGTTTAGCCACATTTAGCCAGCACAGAATTGTGAATTGTTACCGGAGTCACTCTGAAGGAGTTGCCAATGCCACACAGGTTGTAACAATGGAAGGGCTTTATTGTGCTAGCACACGTGGCTAAGAGGATTCGTATCCAGAGGCTGAGGAGTGTCTTCCCTGTGTGAGGATATTTTATAGGGAATAGGGGTGAACTCATGAGGAATTCATTAGCAGGGGCCAACAGCTTCATGGGGCTACCTGGAATTGGCTGGTTCAAATACACAGTGGGGAAGGATGCGTGAGCATTCAAGTGAGCCTTTATAGAATTGGAAGCAGGTAAATATTAGCTTGGTGCTTTGTTCCCTCCTGAGGTGGGTCAGTCACCTGAGGCTAGGGTGGTCTGTTGCTTAGTTCATGGAATGTAAACTTTGCTCCAGGAATGGGGAGTGGGCTTAGGGAATAAGGGGTCCTGTGCCTGCTTCTGAAGGCCTGTCTGCCTTAAAACGACATGGTCCACAGTTCAAATTCACCAGCTACACCTGGAAAATCCCATATAGGGTTGCTATAAGTTGGAACTGTGGAAAAAAGCTGTTGGGGTGATCTATCTTCAGAATCAAGGAAATCTTAGGGGTAGCAGGTTGGCATAAAAAAGGGAACTCTGAGGAGAGGAAGAGACTAATTTGACCTGCTAGACTCTTTTAAAATAAGAATACACTCATCATGGATGTAGGGAAATTCATGGGAAGAGAGTAAAACTAACTTTAAATGAGAATGCTCCCTGTAGGAACTAGTAGGTGCTATTTGGGAAAGATTGTAAATCCAAAGTACCCATTAAAGGGGAAATTGAGGAGGAGCTTTTTCTGAGTTAGGTTAATAAAACTCTTTGTCAAATGGCCATGAGGTGCATCTTCCCATGTCTTATGAGTTGGGTTTCCCATTCTGCAAAATTAAATAAACAGGCTTCTCTCTCTCTCTCTTTCTCTCGCTAAAACAATACAGATTGGATATTTTGAGTGTTTCTTGGTAAACACCAGTGAAAACCCATCGGTGGCCTAAGCCTAAGAGGGGCCAGGGTAGTGTCCAGGTACCAACAGCGTTTCTCACAGAACCAACATGATGGAAATAACAGCAACAACCCCTAATATACTGGTGTAAATATAATAAGGATAGTTTTAATTGTATTTGTATTTAAAATTATAATTATACAAAAGATCTGTTTATAATTTTGCAAAACTAAAATTAAAGCATGTTCCATTTAATTAGCTTCTTTTTAGTTTCTAGCAGAACATATGGTCAAAACAGAGCAATGGCAACAAGCTGATTTTATTTGTAATTAATTTCTTTGGAGAAATGCCATTTTCTTCAAGAAAATAGGTTCTTTCTTTTGTCACAAAGTATTGATTACTTTCTTGAGCAATAGGTATTATTTTTATCTCATTATTATTGTGCTCCAGGTAACCAATAATCCAATAACACGGTCATCATTGATGCGGCCACGTGACACAACTTTTCAGAATAGAAATCTCATATCACAATTAGTGTTCCATTTTTAGCCAGTGGAAAGGCCCTACAACATTAATTTTATTCATTAATCTCAATCATGGCTTCAGCTTATTTTTCCCAAATTCAGTTCTTTGATTTCATATTTTAGTTGTTTATAATCTTGTTGTATTGTACTTGTATTTGTAAGCCAAATAAAATCCTTTCTGAAGCAAACTGTAGTATGAATAACTCAGAAAATGATGACAGATAGGTGAATAAACAGATAGTGAATAATTTAGAACCTAGTCTTGTAAAATGAGACTATTAGATGAATAGTACTATCATCAGAATCTATCTAAATTCAGAGGAGATAAAGTGAATCAAGATCAGCCCAAGAATGATTCCTGTGAGGTGATGGTCAGACACACCTCCATTTTCCTCCTTTTTACTAATTCTGTTTCTAACCGTACCTCCATAGTATTCTCTACTTCTCCTCTGGGTTTAATCATTTGTTGCAAAGGCCACACAGCCCCTATTTATTATGAAACAGAATATGACTCGAAATCAGGATCAACAGGCTACAGCTCAAAATCAGGATCACTAAGCACGTAGGCTCACTTTTTTGTGTAAGACAGTTCTCCCAGCTCTTCTCAGCAGGACAGTCCTCTCCGTGGCGCCCTATGACAGGCTCCTCTTGGACCTGCCGTCTGTTGTCACTGGCTCAGCTGCTGGATACTTCTAGGTCTATTGTCATCTGTAGTGTTATAGCCCTTGACCCTTGTTATAGCTCTTTTAGAAGGTTCCTTTCCTTTTCTTTACTCTTTCTTGGATTCTTCTTACTTCCTTCTGCTTCTTTTTGTATCCAAAATATCTGTGAGACTGATTGCTTAAATACACAAACTCCTTGTCAATATTAAGGCATGGCACCTCCTACAAAGGTCAAAATGTAACCAATTTCCATGGTAGGCCATAGACACTTCCTTTATTTGTTGTTGTTGTTGTTAGATGCTGTTAACTTAGTTCTGACTTAAGTGGCTATGCACAACTGAATGAAACGTTGCTCAGTCCTACACCAGCTTCACAATCATTACTATGTTTGAGCCCATTCTTGCAGCCAGTGTGTGAATCCATCTCTTGAGGGTGCAATAGTTAGGGTTCTATGCCAATTTGATTAAATCAGGATTTCCAGAGGTTTAACACTTCAAATGTGTTTATTCCCCTGGTGATGAAACCTAATACACACATAGCTAACTCTATGGTGAGTGGCTCTGAACAGCCAATTAATTGAAAGGATGTTTCCTTAGGGATGTGGCCTGTTCCCAATATAATGGACATGTGGAAAAGGCTCTTTCTCTCTCTTCTACTGTGGACCTGGAATTCCACAGTTGTTATCATTTTCTTGATTCTGGTGCTTTAACCCACAGCACCACACTATATGTATACATATATATTTCATTGGTTTTGCTTCTCTAGAAAATGTGGTTTGTTTAAGACGTGGTACTGAGATAGTGGGGTTCTAGAGAAAGAAAATAAAAAGGATTTATTTTCTAAATTGATTCTCAAGTCTGACTAATTTTAAAGGCACTGATATGGGGTGCAGTCATGTCTGACCTCCACTTCATAGGAATCGACCTTGGGCTGATTTTGAGTTTGGTTCTATTTCCTCCTTGTGAGTCAAAGGAAGTCAGACATGACCCACCCATGCATTTTGCTGTTGGTGTAAGAAGCAGGATTCATCACAATAGCTTCAGATTCTTGGAAGCATGAGGTTTTATAAGGGAAAGAATGAAGGGGAATGGGATAAAATATTTAAGTGAAGGAGGGAGCAATAGCTTCTGGAGTTGCCTAGAGCTGATGTCCTGTAGGTTAAGCAGATGCCCAAGGCCATATGCATATGAATGCACACAAGGGAGAAAAAAGGCTTGAACTTGACTGTTTTTAAAAGGTTTTTGTGTTTGACTGCCTTTTGGATATTGGTTTCCCCTGCCTTTGATTGTAAAATAGATATACATGAGTGTTAGAAATGAATATTAGAAATGATGCTTACAGAGAGTTTATAAGCCCACTTTCAGCCTATAATTAATTGGATTTGCTAAAAGGGGAGTTAGAATTTGCCCTGAAAAATAGGCTTTTTGTTTTAAGCTCTTGTAGAGTATGGGGCTTTAAGTGGAATCCTGAGCCCCACCCACAACCTTCAGAGTTGTTATATTTGCATTTGAAAAGACATGCAGACCAACCCAGAACTTCTGGGAGAGCAGAAAATTCAAGATTGAAAGAAAGCAGGAAAAAAAGCAGACAGTTTGACTTAGTTTCAGAGGCATTAAGGCAAGGAAAGTTGGCCTGTAAGAGAAAACCCCCTTCTAGGACTGAAAGCTAAAGGGAACCAGCGAGCCATTTGCTTGCCAATGACCCCTGGGTCTACTTGTGAGTGGAACTGGGGAAATGCAGTAATGAGGAATCGACTGCATTTGGACATGTTCTATTGGCAACCATTGACCTTGATGTGAGAGAAGAGACAAATCTGGCTGGTCTGAAATTAGGGAGTTGTGTGAACTTCTTAGTTCCCTGGGACTGACCTAGTGGGGACTAGGGCTGCAAATGAAGGGGCCAACTGGTTTGAAGCGCTGGGAGGTATATGTGTGTTACAGCATTTTAGATTCTGGAGTGTTACAGCAGCTCTTGGTCCGAGAGTGTCACAGTGGCTCTGGGCCTGAGAGTGTTACAGAAACTCCAGATCCATCATTGAAGAAGCTGAGGCCACTCAGAGAGGTGAAGCAGAATTTCAGATTTTATTAAACTGGCTGGCTCAGAGGAGCTAACTTCTCTAGATTCTGAGCCCCGAGTGCAGGGCAGTGCAGGCTTATATGGGGTCAGAATTGGGTAGAGGTTAGGTTGCAGACCTGTTTGAACACAGGAGGGAAACCAGGGGATTGGTCCCACTCAGTAACCTGATTAACATTCTAGTTTGTAGCCTGGGTGGAGAGGATTGGTCCCATTCAGTAAACTGATTAATGACTCCTGGACTGAGAGGATCAGTCTTGCTCAGTAACCTGATTAACATTCTAGCTTGACTCCCTGGAAGAGAAGGCAGTGAATGTTTTTTACCTTTTCCTGTTCATGTGAACTCCCAAACTTGCAGCTAGTACCCATTTGACCTAGTTTGGATGACTACAGCTGAGCTGACCAGAAACCAACCAGATGAAGCTAAAGATGTTTGATACTTTGAGTAAGTGTAAATTGTTACAATTTGATGAAATGGATTTTGCTTATGGACACAGTTGCTTGAAATTTCAACCAGAATGGAAGATTCTTTAGATCAAGAAATATGTTTGTCTCCTCAGTTTGGGTTGATTGTTGTTGTTGTTGTTAAGTGTCATTGAGTCGGTTACTACCCATAACAACCCTGTATAGGGTTTCCAAGGAGCAATTGGTGAGCTTGAACCATTGACCTTGCAGTTCAAATGACTTTGCAGTCTGACTCATTA
>NW_006408717.1:4979348-4981369 GCF_000296735.1 Chrysochloris asiatica
TTTTTTTTTCATTTGGGGCTGGTGAAAGGGAGTGAAGGATGATGCTGACAGGATTTTATGATATGATAGAATCCCCACTGAATAGTTTCCCCATTTTCCAAATGGGTGGAAGATGATGCTGACAGGATTTTATGATTCATTTGTGAGTAATTTAAGTCAGATTAATTGTGATTGTCAAACTGTAATTGTAGAAGATGTGTATCTAAAAGGAGGAAGGAGTTATCTTTCATTTCAGGAATAGATAATCCCAGGACATTCATTAAAAAAGAACATGAGTGAAGCATGGAGTCCCTGCCTGAAAAAGCACCAACAGCAGAGATGTCTGCAGAGACAGTGGCATGGAGAGACAGCAGCTACAGACTCTAAGCCTGTGGACTGAGTAAGGCTGTTTGCCTGCAGACATGAGGCTGGCTTGCAGAATTCCACCAACTTCATCAGTCTGAAATTGATCAAGCATTCAATCAACATGTATTGGTAATTACTGGTGATTGGAATGCAAATGTTGGAAACAAAGAGGAAGGATCAGTAGTTGGACAACATGGTTTGGTGATAGAAACAATGCTGAAGATTGCATGATAGAATTTTGTAACATCAATGACTTCTTCATTGCACATACCTTTTCAAAACAACATAAAAGACTGTACACATGGGCCTTACCAGATGAAATTGAACTCACAGAAATGAAATTGACTACCTCTTTGGAAAGAAACTGGAAAATCTCCTTATCATCAGCCAAAACAAGTATAGGGGCAGCCTGAGTAACAGATATCAATGCTCATATGCAAAAACATTAAACTAAGTCCATGAGAGCCACAATAGGACCTTGAGCATATCTCACCTGAATTTAGAAATCATCTCAAGAACAAATTTGATGAATTAGATACAAATGACTGAATACCAAGAGTTGTGGGATGACATCAGGAACATAATGCAGGAAGAAAGCAAAAGGTCATTAAGAAGACAAGAAGGAAGGAGCAAAACAAAATGGATATCAGAAGAGACTCTGAAACTTGCTCTCAAGTGTTAGAAATTTTTGACTGTGTGGATCATTACAAGCTGTAGACAATATTGCAGAAAATGTGTATCCTGGAACACTTAATTGTGCTCATGAGAAACCTGTACACGGACCAAGAGACAATCATTCCAACAGAACAAGGAAATATTGAACGGTTTAATATTAGGAAAGGTGTTCACCAGGGTTGTATTCTTTCACCATAATTATTCAATCTATATGCTGAGCAAATAAATAATTCCAGAAGCTGGATTGTATGAAAAAGAACATAGCATCAGGATTGGAGGAAGACTCATTACCACCTGCAATATACAGATGATACAATCTTCCTTGCTGAATGTGAAGAGATTTTAAAATACTTACTAATTAAAATCAAAGGCCACAGCCTTTAGTATGGGTTGCATCTCAATGTAAAGAAAACAAAAGTCTTCCCCACTGTACCAATAAACAACATAAAAACAATGGAGAAATTATCAGCATTGTTAAAGACAACACCCATGGAAACAGCAATCAAGAAATCAAAAAAAATCTTTGTTCAGGAACAAAGATGTCAGTTTTAGGACTAAGGTGCGCTGGTCCCGAGCCATGGTATTTTCAATGAAATCATATGCATATAAAAGCTGAACAATGCATAAGGAAGACCATGGAACTGATGTACTTAAGTTACAGTGTTTCAGGATAGTATTAAAAGTACGTGGTCTGCCAGACAAACAAACATATAAATCTGTGTTGGAGGATGTACAGCCAGAATGCTCCTTGAAAGCCAGGATGGTCAGACTTTGTCTGTAATGTAGTAACCAGTTCATAGTGAAGTACTCCATGCTTGTTGAAGCGGAGGGTCAGCAAAAAAGAGGAAGACTCTCAACAAGGTGGATTGGCACAGCGGCAGCAACAGTGGGCTCAAGCATGGCAATGATTGTGAGGTTGGCCCAGGATTGGGTAGTGTTTCGTTCTGTTGTTCATAGGGTCACTATGAATCAGTACTGACTCAACTGCACCTAACAACAAC
>NW_006408717.1:4981902-4986295 GCF_000296735.1 Chrysochloris asiatica
AGTGAACCTGTATAGGGTTTCCGAGGAATGGCTCGTGAGTTTGAAGCACTGACTTTGCAGTTCAAACTGACCTTTCAGTCCAGTACAGTTGGTGGGTTTGAACAGTCACCCTTTTGGTTAGCAGTCTAGAACTGATCCTAAAGCATCACACAAGTACTCATGTGTGTGTGTGTGTGTGTGTGTGTCAGCGTATGTATGTAAACTTCATTGGTTTTGAGTCTCTAGGGAATCCAGCATACGTTACCCTCATGCTTTGATAAATTGGCCATTGACAACACTAGGGAATACAATTCTACTCTGACACACTTGAGGTAAGAGTTTACTACATGACTCAGCTGCTTGATTTTATTAAAGAATTGTACCAGTGAAGCTTACATGACCTGTAATAGCTATTAAGGTCACTAGTCATCCTTACTAAGTTCCAAAAGCCTCCATTTTAGACTTTTACTATAGCTCTTCAACCTAATAATCTCAAGGTAGCAGTGTTTAAGCTTTTGGAAGAAATACAACCTCTGTAACTGCTGATTTCATGACCTCTACATGTTCTTGACTTCAATATGCAAAACCCAAAGACTCAGAAACTTGGATATCTTAAACTACTATTGATTTCATCATTCCACTTAGTAGTTTTGTTTGCCAACATGTCGGCACACTCACAATATTACAGCTGGGTTTCACTTAGTACACTTGTTTGCAAAATAGCATAGGCATATGCATAATATCACAGCTGCAAGGAAGCATTGGACAGTATTTTCTAGAGAATAACTTGAGTGTTTGCCCAGCTATACAGATACTCAATCCAATTTTTGCCTAAGTCTCTAAAGAATATAGTTTTCAACCTCAGCTTCCAAGAAGGCACTGGTCACTCTATTATTTCAACATATTAGAAGCAGCATAAATGAAAGCAATTCAAGCAGTTTAAAAACCACCAGAATGAGAGCATAAAGATGCAAAAGAATCATTCATCCCTACGTTGTAAGTTCTTCAAATTTTAAAACATTGATGACATAGCTAAGTATAGCCTTGTCTCCCTTAGAGGAAAAAGTCCCAGTGAAGCTCATGTCAGGATGAAATGTATATTTATTTACTTAGTTCTCATAAGCATATTTGACTGATCATTTAAATTAATGAGGCTGTGGGAAAACTTCATTCTGAATTGCAAATGGAGCTAAGAATCATGATTCAGTAAGAAAATAGATTTAATATTTGTGTACATAAACAGTATCTCTATAAAGGTCAGAATAGTTTTTTCTTCTTCTTCCTGTAGCAAAAATAGTTTAAATATCCATAGAGACATTTTTTTGATTTATCTAGATAATAAATCAAAATTAGGCAATTTTAGAACTAAATTAATAGTTCTAATTTAGTTAGACAAAACTTAGAACTAGAACTAGAACAAAAATTAGAAAAAACTTAGAACTAAGCATTATTTTTTAAAAACTTCATCTTCATAATTGACCCTAAATATGTATTACTACCTATGTAATACCTATATACTACTATCTATGTAATTTACACACTAGGAAGGCTTTACTGTTGCTGTTGTTAAGTGTCATCAAGTCAGCTCCAAATCATGGGGACCCTACGCACAACACAACGAAACTATCTGGTCCTACACCATTCTCAAAATAGTCGTGACACTTGAGCCCATTGCTGCTGCCACCATTCCAATCTATCTCATTGCCAAGAGGGTATTCCTCTTTTTTGCCAACCTTTTAATTTATCAAGCATGATGTCCTTCTGTCTAATATCATAATCAAAGTACGTGAGATGAAATCTTGCCATATTTGCTTCTAAGGAGCATTCTTGAGGCACTTCTTTCAACACAGGTTTATTTGTTCTTCTTGCAGTTCAGGGTACCTTTAATATTCTTCTCCAGCACCATAATTAAAATGTTCTGTTCTTTTATGGTCTTCCTTATTCATTGCTCAACATTCACAGGCATATGAGACAATTGAAAATATCATGGTTTGGGACAGGCACACCTTAATCCTCAAAGTGGCATCCTTGCTCTTTGACACTGTAAGGAGATCTCGTCAAATAGATTTGCCTAATGCTATGCATCGTATGATTTCTTGACTGTTGCTTCCATGAGTATTGATTATGGATTCTAGCAAAACTAAGTTTGTGAGAACGTCAAACTTTTCTCCATTTATGGTGATGTTATTTATTGGTCCAGTTGTGAAAATTTTTGTTTACTTTACATTGAAGTACAATCCATAAGAAGGTTGCAGTCTTGGACCTTCATCAGGAACTATTTTAAGTCCTCTTCATTTGCACCAGAAAAGGTTGTGTCATCTGTATATCACAGGTTGCTAAAGCGTCTTTCTCCAACCTGATGTTGTGTTTTTCTTCATATAATCTAGCTTCTGGGATGATTTGTTCAACATGCAAATTGAATAACTAAACTTCTGGAAATATTTGTTCAGTATCCCTGGCATACATCTTTCTTGATTTTAAGCATTTAGTATCTCTTTGCTTATTCTAATGACTGTCTATTGGCCTATGTACAGGTTCCTCATGAGCACAATAAAGTGTTCTGGACTTTGTTGTTGTTAGGTGCCATTGAGTCAGTACCAACTCATAGCACTCCTATGCACAACAGAACAAAACACTGCCCAGTCCCACACCCAACCTCACAATCGTTGCTAAGCCTGAGCCCATGGCTTCTGCCACTGTGCCAATCCATCTCATTTGGGGTCTTCCTCTTTTTCTCAGACCCTTTACTTTATCAAAAATGACATTTTTCTGTAGAGACAGATACCTCCTGACAATATGTCTGAAGTATGAGAAACTAAGTCTTGCTATCATGACTTCTAATGTCCGGGATTGTCCTCGACATAGTTGTGTCATTCACGAGTGTTTGGTTCATGAGGAGGGGAGATTCAGCGGCAATAGGGATAGCAAAAGAATACACAGACAGACAGAAGGAGGGGGACAATGAGGGTGGATGCATCACTGGTGGGCAGACTTGGGACTACAGGCATCGTGGCCTCTGCAGGCAGCAACTCACTGCCCTGCAATCTTTACTGCATGCCCTCCAACTTGTAATGCACACCTGGGCTGGCCTGTGTCTCGGTTTTATTTAGGGGAGGAGCTTCAGATCAAGCTGGGAGGGACTAAGACGAGGTACAGCTAACATCAGTAATTTTCCAGACACTCAGGTAACTTTACATCGTACTTCGCTGGTTCGAATCCCAGGCCCACAACTTGGTTTCTAAGGCTTAATTAACATATGTATAGCCCCTGAGCTCAGTTGGGGCAAGGTGAAAGGGAAGGACAAAAGGCTTGGGCAGAGTCCTGCTGTTTTGGCTTCCTGAGCCAGGTTTTCAGGAACTTGGCTGAATAACTTGCACTTGGGACAGATTCAGGGAGGATGGCTTTTTTGTCTGTAGAACAAAGAACTGGGAAGTAGCTAAACTATTTTCAGTTAATCCTTTGGAGAAAGGTTTAACCTTACATTTATCTGTGGACATTAAGGGCTCATGTTTGGAATTAATAAATATAACTGAACACTAAGGTGAAAAACAATTTGCCATTAACTGCCAAGTGGCTAGATCTGTTCCTCAGAGCCTGTGACCTGTAACACTCGGGCCTATAGGGCCTCAAACTTCTGACCAGGCCTACACAGTCTGCAACATTCTAAGGACTACTCTGTCTGTACTTCCAACACAGATTGGTTTGTTCTTTTGGCAGTCCATTGTACTTTTAACACTCTCCTCAAATACCATAATTCAAATGCATCTATTCTTCTATGATCTTACTTATTCACTGTCCCACTTTCACATGCATATGAGATTACTGAAAATACCTTGGCTTGGTTCAGGTACAACTTAGTCTTCAAAATGACATTTTTGTTCTTGAACACTTTAAAGAGGTCTTGTGCAGCAGATTTGCCTAATTCAATACCTCATTTAATTTTATGACTGCTGCTTCTATGCGTATTGATGGTTGATCTGAATAAAATGAAGTATTTGACATCTTCAATCTTTTCTCCATTTATATGGATGTTGCTTTTTGGCCCAGTGATGAGAATTTTTGTCTTTTTTACATTGAGTTGCAAGCCATACTGAAAGGTGTGGTCTTTGATCTTCATCAGTAAGTACTTTAAGTCCTCTTCACTTTCAGCAAGTTTGTATTATCTGGATATAGAGACTATCAGAAAGATGTTTACCTGTGCTTTATTGACTACACAAAGGCTTTCGATTGTGTGGATCATGACAAACCATGGACAGCATTGCGGAGTATGAGTATTCTGGAACATACTTAATTGTGCTCATGAGGAATCTGTACCTGGACCAAGAGGCAGATGTTCAAACAGAACATGGGAACACTGAATGGTTGAAAATTAAGAAAGGTGTGTGACAAGGTTGTATTCTTTCACCATACTTAT
>NW_006408717.1:4986987-5012636 GCF_000296735.1 Chrysochloris asiatica
GCAGTGTTTTGTTCTGCTGTGCATAAGATCACTATGGGTCTGTACCAACTTGATGGCATCTAATAACAACAACAACAGCATGCTGTTAATGAGTTCCTTAAATCCTGATGCCATGTTTTCTTCATACAATCCAGCTTCTTGGATTATGTGCTCAGCATACAGATTGAATAAGTATGGTAAAAGAATACAACCCTGGCATACATCTTTCTAAATATTAAAACATTCATTGTTACATTGTTCTGGTTGAACAACTAACTCTTGGTCTATGTACAGGTTCCTCATGAGCACAATTGTTTTGGAATATTAATTCACCACAATGTTGTACATAGCTTGCCATGATTCCCACAATCAAAATCCTTTGCGTAGTCAATAAACCAAAATCCTTTCTGGTATTCTCTGCTTTCAGCCAACATCCGTCTGACATCAACACTGATATCCCTCATTCCATGCCGTCTTCTGTATGTGGCCTGAACCTCTGGCCTGAACCATTGACAACAATATCCTGACAATGTACTGTTGCATCCAGGGTTACTATGAGTCCGAAGTGACTCCATGGCACATAACAACAATAACAACAATAATGAATCAGTGTATGTTGTATAGTCAAACTATTCTTTAGTATTCTTTGATTAGGAAGTGTATTATTTATCTAGTGCTGCTATAACAGAAAAGCCACAAGTGGATGGCATTAAGTACTTACTAGTAAAGATCAAAGACTACATACAGCCTTTAATATGGATTGTGCCTCAGTATAAATAAAACAAAAGTCTTCACACTTGGATCAATAAATAACATCATGATAAGTTAAAAGATTGAAATTATCAGAGATTTGGCTTTGCTTGGATCCACACTCAACAGCATACAAGCAGCAGTTTAGAAATCAAATGTTGTCGGTACTTCTGACAAGATGGCAGACTAGCCAGATACACCACAAGGATCCTCTATAACAAAGATATGTGGCACCAAATGAAAATGATACAGATGATAATCCTGGAACCCTGATCTTTAAAGGAAAGGTTAAAGAAGTAGATTGAATACATAATGGGAGAAGAAGCTAAGCAGAGGCAGTGAAGGAAGGAAACAAACTAGAATTTTCTAAGCAGCTTTGGAAGCAGATGACAGCCTGGTGGCACAGAAGTACACCAATGAGTGGTAATGGGAAATGTGAGATACTTTCTTGTTCTCCACACTCCCCTGGTGACCAGAAGTATGACCAGACTTCACCCTCATCCACCCCCAAAGCAGTCTCTGGTCTTTAGGAGTTCAGATATGCAGTTGTGAGATACACCCGTGTACAACCAGAAAACATTTCTGAGGAAGAAAAGCTATTGGAATAACCTGAAAAAGGGTGAAAAGGAATGATATTTAGGTACCTCCAAGGAATTAAGAGGAGTCTTGATATGTGCTTTAGGATAATCACTAGATCAATACTCACAAGGTTGGTAGTTCAAACCCACCAGCTGGTTGTCAGAAACCCTGTATAGAGTTGCTATGTATCTGAACCAACTTGAGAGCACTTAACCATAGCAACAATGAACTGAAAGATCAAGAAAAGCAAGGAAAACACTAAAAAACACTTTAGAGTAATTCAGAAAAACACTGCAAGAACAAATAGGCAAAATAAATGAAAAATTTGAAATAATACAAAGACTAAAAATAAAAATGTTGTTGTTGTTAAGTGCCATCGAATTGGTTCCAACTTATAGTGACCCTTAATAGGATTTCTGAGGGGCAACTGGTGAGCTTGAACTGCCTCCCTTGCAATTCAAACTGACTTTGTAGTCCAGTACATCAAGCCACAGTGCCACACCAGGACTCCACAAATAGAAGTAGAGAGGCTTAATACCAAGGTATCATAAATGTCTAATACATTGATAAGACAAAGGGATAGATTTAAGTCAACGGAAACCTAATTAATGAGCTTGACGATAAAAATCTTTCAACACAAGTATGCAAGAAGAACAATCAGCTAAAAGGAAAAAAAGTCTTCTGGAAGTCTAGTATTTATGTGTAACACAATAATGAGGAATAATGTTTGAATAATCAGAATTCTAGAACAAGAAGAAACAAACAAAAAAAAAAAAATAGGAAAAATTGTTTATGAGTTGTTGAAAGAAAACTTGCCGAATATCATGAAACATGAAAAGATAAGCATTTAAGAAATGTGTGAACCCAAAAAGAAAATCACCAAGACATCATATTCCAAACTGAAGACAAGGAAAGAATCCTGATAGCTGCCTCAGGAGAAACAAAAAGTTACCTACATAAGAGAACCAATAAGACTAAGCTCTGATTTGTTAGCAGAAACTATGCAGGCAAGCAGGCAGTGGAATGACATATAAAATCTCTGAAAGAAAACAAAAGCCAACAAGAATCATACACCCAGAAAAGTGTTCTTCAAATACAATAGTGAAATAAGGACATTTCCAAATCAACAAAATTTAAAGAAATTTGTAATAATCATGTCAAATTTACAAAAAAATACTTAAGGATGTTCTTTGGACTGAGAACCAACAACAATAGACAACAACTTGAGATAAACATACATGAAAACACCACCCTGAACTCAATCCAACTATAGATATATCCAAAGTAAAACAATCCTTCAAGACAGGGAGACAGAGATATCAATCTATAATGAAGACAACTGCAAAGCAAAATATGGGAATAGTGTAGTTAAAGAACCTTCAAATGGCTAAGAAGTTAGGTAGATTTCAAGCTAAGAAAGACTGTTTTAAACTGTGGAAAATATGAATAAATCATAGAGTAAACTCAAAGAAAATTAATACATTTTCACATTGAAATAAAAAAAGAGGAAAACCATAAAGATTTAGTAAACATTAAAACAACAGCAATGAAGAAAATGAGAAGAAAACCCATAAAATGAACTCAACTGTTATGATAAGGATCACATTGTTGTTTTCAAGTGCTGTTGAGTCTATTCCAACCCATAATGAACCTGTATAGGGTTTCCAAGGAGCAGCTGGTCAGTTTGAACCAGCGACCTTGCAGTTCAAACAACTTTGCAGTCTGACACATTAGCCCACAGCACCACACCAGGACTCCTAGGATCACATTAGAATGTCCTAAATAGAATGAAAAGAATCCTGGTAGCATAGTGGATTATGAGGTGGGTTGCTAATTTCAAGTTCAGTAGTTTGAATCTAACACTTGCTCCATGGGAGAAAGATGAGGCTTTCAGCTCCTGTAAAGATTTACAGCCTTGGAAATCCTATACAGGGTCGTGATGAGTCAGAACCGACTCAGCGCACAACCACCACCTGATTGATTGAGAGAAAATGTGGAACAGAATGCAAAGACTCAGCAAGTAATCTATTGAAAATCTGTTGAATTATTCATCAAAGTGGCAGGGCACAAAATCTGTCAATTCCTTTACACTAATAAAGGAAATTAGGAATATAATACCTTTTACAGTAGCCATGCCAAAATGAAATATTTAGGAATAAATCTAATCAGAGAAACAAGAAAACCACAAAAAGTACTACAAGAAATGAAAAGAGACCTACATAAATGGAAGAATATAGCATGCTCATGGATAGGCAGACTTAACATTGTGAAGTGTCAATACCCCCCAAACCAATCTAAAGATGTAATACAGTCCCAATCCAGATTCCAACTTAATTCTCTAAAAAGATGGAAAACTTTATGAAGAAACTAATTGCTAACTCTATGTGGAAAGGAAAGAGACTCCAGATAAGCAAAACATTAGTAAGGAAATAAAGTAGGAGACTCTCATGTCCTGATCTCAAAACCTACTGCATATACACAATAGTCAGAATAGCCTGGTACTGGCACAGCAAAAGACATAGATAAATGGAATAGAACTGAGAACCCAGAAGTGTATCTATCCACCGATGGTTAACTGATCTTTGACAAAGGTCCAAAACACATTACATGGGGAAGATGTAGTTTCTTCAACTAATAGTGCTGGCAAAACTAGAGAATCATTTATAGAAGAATGAAACAAGATATATATCTCATACCATATGCAAAAATGAAATTAGCATGTATTAAAGATCTAAAGGTAAAACTTAAACTGTAAAGATCATCAGTAAAAAAATGGGGGAAAAAATTGGTGACTCTGATGCACTATTAAATATAACTGAAAACACTCAAGCAGCACAGGACGAAACAGAAGACTGGAATCTCCTAAAAATTAGATAGAGTAACCAAAATATTTTTTAAAAAACAGTAAAAAGAGAACCCATACACAGAGAAAAAAATGTTTAGCAATGACATATCAGACGAAGGACTAAACTCTAAATTTCAAAGAAAACTTCAACAAAAAAGACAAATAATTCAATTTAAAAATGAGCAGAGAAGATAAACAGACATTTTACCTGAGAAGACATTCAGGCAGCCACCAAACATGAAGAAATACTCACAATCATTAACCATTTTTGTTAAGTGTCATCCAGTGGGTTCTGACGCATAGTGACTATGTTTGGGGTTTCTGAGGAGTACCTGGTGAGCCTGAACCATTGACATTACAGTCCAAATCAACCTTACAGTCCAGTGCATTAACACACAGAGCCACACCAGGACTCCAACAATATTGTTGTTAAGTGCCTTTAAGTGAGTTTCAATGACTAATATTGTGGTTCAAATTGACCTCATGGTTCTATAGCACCACATCAGGACTCCAATCATTACCCATTAGAGAGATGCAAATAAAAATAACAATGAGATATCATCTCATTCCACCATTAACATCAAAATTCAAAAAACAGAAAACAATAAATGCTGAAAAGGAGAGACTGAGACCTTCCTACACTACTTCTTGTTGTTGTTAAGTGTCGTGTTGTTGTTGTTAAG
Source organism: Chrysochloris asiatica (assembly GCF_000296735.1). Classification (NCBI taxonomy): domain Eukaryota; kingdom Metazoa; phylum Chordata; class Mammalia; order Afrosoricida; family Chrysochloridae; genus Chrysochloris; species Chrysochloris asiatica. The sequence continues at coordinate 4,991,824 of NW_006408717.1, forward strand.
TGCTGTCGAGTCAGTTCTGACTCATAGCAACTGAGTGTAGAGTTTCCAAGAAGCCACGGGTGAATTTGAATCACTAACCTTGTGGTTCATACCAACCTTGAAGTCCTGTGCTAATCCTATAGTTCCACAGCAGAAGTGGTGCAACCACTGTGAAAAATGATATGGTGCTTTCTCAAAAAGTACTCACTCATCAATGCCAAGAAATTTAGAAGACAGCTACATGACCAACTGATTGGAAGAGATTAATATTTGTGCCCATTCCCAGGAGAGGTGAACCAATGGAATGTGGAATTCATCAGACAATATCATTGATACCACATGCAAGTAAAATTTTGCTTAAGATAATTCTAAAATAGCTGCATCATTATGTTGACAGAGAATTTCTAGAGCCCCAAGCCGGATTCACAAGACATGGGATGAAGAATGTCATTGCTGACGTCAGATAGGTCTTGGCTGAAAGCAGAGAATACCAGAAACATGTTTACCTGTGCTTTATTGTCTATGTAAAGGCTTGTGATTGTGTGGATCATGACAACCTATGGACAACATTTAAATGTGTTCATAAGGAACCTGTACATTGACCAAGAGGCAGTTGTTCCAACAGAACAAGGGGACATTGACTCGTTATATTCTTTCGTCAACCTTATTCAATCTGTAAATGAAGCAAATAATCCAAGAAGCAGGGAAGTATGATGAAGAACATGACATCAGCATTGCATGAGGATTAGCAACCTGTGACATGCAAATGATACAACTTTATTTGCTGAATGCGAAGAGGGCTTAAAATACTTACTGATGAAGATAAAGACTGCAGCCTTTGGTATGGGTTGCACATTAATGTATATAGAAAAATAAATCCTCCCCACTGACCAATAAATAGAATCAAGATAAATGGAGAAAATAAAGTTGTCAAAGACTTCATTTTGCTCAAGTCAACCATCGACACTCAAGGAAGCAGCAGTCAAGAAATCAAACGATGTGCTGCATTAGGCAAATCTCCTGCACAAGATCTCTTTAAAGTGTTCAAGAGTAAAAAAATGTCAGTTTGAGGATTATAGTGCGCCTGGCCCAAGCTATGATATTTTCAATAATCTCATATGCATGTGAGTGTTGGACAATGAATCAAGAAGACAGGAGAAGAATTAATGTATTTAAGTTATGGTGTTGGAGGAGAATGTTAAAAGTACCATGGACTGCTCAAAGAACAAACCAATCTATGTTGGAAGAAGTACAGTCAGAATGATCTTTAGAAGCCATGATGGCCAGCCGGACTTTGTCTCTCATGCTTTGGACATATTATCAGGAGGGACCAGTCCCTGGAGGAGGATATCATACTTGGTAAAGTGGAGGGTCAGCAAAAAGAGAGGAAGACTTCCAATGAGGTGGATTGACACAATGACAGCAGCAATGTGCTCAATCATAGCAATGATTGTGAGGTTGTCACAGGACAGGCAGTGCTTAGTTCTGTTGTGCATAAGGTCCCTATGAGTCAGTACAGACTTGACTGCACCTAACAACAACAACAATAACAGTATATAAGTTGGTACATTTTTGGTACAATGACACTAGCGAGGTATGCACACGATTGGTCAGCAATTCAAGATAAAAAGAGCAGCATTTACCTAAAGATAAAATTCAGAAGGGTTAGAAAATATGATTGAATGGAAACAAGAATCACAGGGACAAAGTGAAATAACTGTTGTTACATGGTATGTATTGCATTTATGGAAATGAAACAAATGATTTGTTGAGTGTAAAATTGATATGCTTTTTGAGTACTTAATTCACATTAAAAAGTTTTAAAAATGAAATCTAATGACATATTACTTTAGCCAGATTTATCACTAAAGACCTCTTTCAAGTGTTAAAGATCAAAGAAGTCACTTTAAGGACTAAGGTGCACCTGACCCAAGCTGTGGTATTGTCAGTCATCTCATGTGCTTATGAAACTTGGACAGTGAATAAGGAAGACCATAGAAGAATAGATGCATTTGAATTATGGGTTGGCAAAAAATATTGAAAGTACTATAGACTGCCAGAAAACAAAAAAATCTGCCTTGGGAAAAGTAGAGACAGATATTCCTTAGAAGCCAGATGGCAAGACTTTGTCTCTCATACTTTGGAAAATTTATAAGGCTGGATCAGTCCTTGAAGAAGGACAATATGCTTGGTAAAGTTGAGGGTCAGAAAAAAGGAGGAAGACCCCAAGTGAGATGAATTTACACATTGACAGCAACATTTTGGGCTCTAACATAACAACAATTGTGAGGATGGTACAGAACTAGGTAGTGTTTCCTTCTATTGCGCATAGGTTCTATATGAGTGGGAATCAACTCAACAGTACCTAACAGCAACAATAACAAGATAAAAGGTGTTATCTTTTATCAACACCTCACCCCTTGGAAATTCCCCTTACTTTGGATCAGAGTTGTGACTGAATTATTTGTGATCCATCATACTTTTATCCCCTTACAACTAAATGACTAATCACATAATTTCATAACATGGGGTATTACTACACCATTACATAACTGCCAAATCACTGAAAATTCTAATCCAGACAAGTTGACGCATATTGAAGAAACATAATTCAGTCCATGACAGGAAAAATCTGAAATAATTAGAAACAGTTCAAAGATATTTTACTAATCTGGAATGTGATACAAAAGCTTTTCCCACCCTAAGAAAAAGTTAAGCTATTTGAAACTCTTTTCCTTGCATAATATAAAATTACATATCCATTTAAGTCAAATAAAAAGAAATAAAAATAAACTTCCATTCTGTTTCTCTAATCTTAATATTTAGTCACTTGAGCATAACCAGGTTTAGAATTTCACCTAAAGACAAAATTAATTATGAAAATAAGAGCTCATCTAAATATTTTCCCCTTATAAGCCTGAACAAAAAAGCAGAGCCTAGGGGTAAATAATTACACTATCTGATTTTCAAAAGTGAACTAATTTCACATCTTTGATTTTGAATTCTTTTAAGAGGACTTTTGCAGCAAATTTGCTTTATGAAATATGTAATTTGATTTCTTAACTGCTACCTCCAACTTCATCTCTCATACTTCGGACATATTGTCAGGAGAGACCAGTCACTGGAGAAGGATATCATGTTTGGTAAGGTGGAGAGTCAGAGAAAAAGAGGAAGACCCCCAACACGATGGATAAGCCAAGTGGCAGCATCGATGGACTCAAGTGTGGCAACAGTAGTGAGGTTGGCCCATGATTGGGCAGTGTTTCATTCTGCTGTGTGTGCATAAGGTCGCTATGAGTTGGTACTGACGCGATGGCACCTAACAACAACAACAAAAACCTCCATGAGTGTTGATTGTGGAACAAAGCAAAATGAAGTCTTTGACAACTTCATTTTTTCCTCCATTTATTATGATGGTATTTTTTGTTCTAGTTGTGAGGTTTTTTTTTTCTTTATATTGAGATGCAATCCATACTGAAGGTGCAGTCTTTGATCTTGATCGGTAAGTACTTATTTTAAGTTCTCTTTGTTTTCAGCAATCAAGGTTGTGTCATCTTCGTATCACAGGTTGTTAGTGAATCTTCCTCTAATCCTGATGTCACATTCTTCATCATATAATTCAGCTTCTTAGATTTTTTTTTTTTTTCTCAGCATGTAGATTGGATAAGTATGGTGAAATAATAAAACTTTGATGCACCTTTCCTGACTTTAAACCATTCAGTATCCCTGTGTTCTGTTCAAACAACTGCCTCTTCGTGTCTGTACAGGTTCCTCATGAACACAATGAAGTATTCTGGAATACTCATTCTTCTTATTGTTATCCATAACTTGTCATAATCCACACAGTCAAAGCCTTTGTCTCGTCAATAGAATACAGATAAACATCTTCCTGGTATTCTTTGCTTTCAGCCATGATCCACTGATGTTAGCAATGATACCTCTAGTTCCACATCCTTTTTTGAATCCTGGTTGAATTTCTGGCAGTTTCCTGTTACAGTACTTTTGCAATGATTTTAAAATTATCTTCAGCAAAATTTTACTTACATGTGATATTATTTGATTACTTCTGCTTTTTGTTGGGTCATCTCTCTTGGGAATGGGCACACACAATGATCTCTTCCAATCAGATCTCCAAGTAGCTGCCTTCCAAATTTCTTGGAGTAGATGAATGATGCATCTAGTGCTTCATCAATTTGTTAATAGATTTCAGTTTGTATTCCAACAATTCCTGGAGTCTTACCGTTTGCTGAAGCCTTTAGTGCAGCGTGGACATCTTCTTTCAGTTCCATCAGTTCTTTTTTTTTTAATTTTTTAAGCTTTATTTTGAATTAAGTGATAGTTTATATGGGAGAATATTGATAGGCACTTATCCTATTGTATTTTATTTCATTGCAATAATTACATTCCTTTCTCTGCATCATCATTTAACAGCATTTGCTCCTATTCCCTCTGTTATTTTTTTCTTTTTTGATGTATACAAAAACACTCAGGAATATATAATCATTTAAATAACCAAAAGGGCACATTCTACAAGACAGCCTTTTGGCCACCAGCACCCCAGCCTTTCTTTTTCTATGATTCTAGAGTTCTCAGCTGCTCTACCTCTTCATGCCATCACTTCTACCTCCATCTCTGGTGTTGCTTTTTTCTCTGGTTAGGGTCCCACTCCATCAGTTCTTGATCATATACTACCTCTTAAAATGTTTCAATATTGATCATTTCTCTTGGTACAGTGGCTGTATTCCTTCTTTCGTCTTCTGATGTTTTCTGCATCATTCAATATTTTTCCCATAAAATTCTTTAGTATTGCAAGTAAAGGCTTGAATTTTTTCTTCATTTCTTTCAGCTTGAGATTTTCTAACTCCATTTGTCTTGGCACATTTCATTAAAATATTTGACTTTGTCTTCTAGAGCTGCACTTTGACATTTTCTATTAGACTCTTCTACTTCCTCATTTTTTCCATTCACTTTAGCGTATCTTCTCTCAAGAGCAAGTTTCAGAGTCTCCTCTGACATCCATGTTGGCTTTTCCTTCAAGTAAGTATTGATACATCTTGATTGCACATGTAATTAATTTTGAAGGTGTGGGTTGAATTCTTCAAATTTGTCAACAATGACATTTAGTGGTTGGTACATAAATGTGAATAAGAGTTCCTTGTAGGCATGTGGATATTATTTTATTGCAGATACCATTGCACTTCAAGATAGATCTTGAAATGTTCTTTTTGATGATGACTGAGGTGTCATTCTTCTTAAGGTTGTCATCCCCAGTGTAGTAAACCATGATTATCAGATTCAAAATGGCTTATAGCAGTCCATTTCAACTCACTAATGCATCAATATTGATCTTTATGTGTTCCATTTCATTTTTTGACAAGCTTTAACTTTCCTAGATTCATACTTCATATATTCTGTGTTCTGATTATTAATGGATGTTTGTAGCTGTATCTTATCGTTTTCAGTTGTGCCCCATCAATCAATGAAAATCCTGAAAGCTTTGCTGCATTCACATAATTATGTTCAACTCTTCTTTGAGGAGGCAAATCTTCCCCAGTTGTACAGTTGTATTTAGAGTGGTTTCCAGCTTTAGAAATTCATCTTCTGGCTGGATGTATGACAATGCTCCACAGCTATTCATAATGTTTTCATTTTCCAGCACTATATCTGACAATGTTCCACTGTTTTGCATAAAGTTTTCAATGGCTAACCATTTCAGAAATAGTCCTCCTCTCCTTATTCCTAGTCTGTCTTAGTCTGGAAGTTCCACGGAAACCTGTGCAATCTGAGTGACCTGGCTGGCATTTAAAATTCTATCCTCTATGTAAGGCTCAACTCAAACCCTGTCACCTGTTAGAAACAAAATATGTAAATAATATAAGAAACACTTTTATTGTGCCCTGGTGTGGTGCTGTGAGCTAAAGAATGCAAAATCGTTTGAACTACAAGGTCGGTGGTTCAAGCTCACCCGCTGCTCCTTGGAAACCCCATACAGGGTCTCTATGGGTTGGAATAGACTCAACGGCACTTAAAAACAACAACAACCACAACAGGGAATAGTAATCCAATATTGCTGCCTATGTGATAATGTGGAGTCGGGTGGTGCTGTGATTTAAGTGTTGGTCTTCTAGCCTCAAAGTTAGTGGTTTGAACCCAAGGGTAATTATTTGGGATATAAATGAGGATGTCTCCTCTCATAAAGATTTACGATCTCAGAAACCCTGAAGAGCAGTTTTACTGTACTCTATAGGGTTGCTATGAGTTGAAATTGGTTAGATGGCAGTGGATAATGTCATTTGGATAAATGTACAAGCAACTATCAGGAACTCACATTAATTTGGTGCTTTGAATGATGTAGAAGTCAACACGATTAATATGGCCATGGGATTTCTCTTAAATTCTGTAACCCTGAGTAAAAAAATGTTTATACATTTCAGCTATTGCTGTTAGGAGCTGTCACATCAGTTCTAACTCATAGCAACCTATGAATAAGAGAACAAAATATTATCCAGTCCTGCACTAGCTTATGATCATTGTTATATTTGAGCCCATTGCTTTAACAATTAAATTAATCAATTTCTTTGAGGATTCCTTTGGGTTTTGCTGATTCCCTGCTTTTCCAGTCATGAAGTCCTTTTTCTAGTTATTGGGCTTTTCTTATGATGTGCCCAGAATTAGCAAGTCAAAGTCTTGGCATCCTTATTTTAGGCACCATTCTGGTTTTATTTATTCTAAGACTGACTTTTCTGTTCTTTAAGCAGTCCATGCTATATTCAATATTCTTTGCTAGAACCACAGTTTAAATACAACAATTCCTCTATCTTTTGACCAATTTATACATAACAATGAGTAAAACTGTCCTATTGCTCATCTTCTAAGATCATTTTGAAGATCAACTGAAATAAAGACTTGCAAACATTTGCAAAACACAAAAACTACACAAATTCAAGTTCTTACACGTATTTTATCATTTGCTTTGTTTCTTTAAATTGAAAGCACAAACAAAAAGTCATCTTCTCCTGCTAGCTCTTGAATACTTTATAGATATATCCTAGGCAGAATTCAATAAATTTCTAATCACAGAAGTTAGTAGATGTTAAAGAAAATCAATTGAATGTTTCAGTTTATTATGAAAATACACATTCCAGTATGTTTAGTTTTCTATAAAATTACAGTAGAAATGGTTATGAAATAAAAGAGAATGCTCTATAGAAATCTATGTTTAGGAAATAAGGCTTAGAAAGCAAATCTGGGGCTAATGTGGTGGTATTGAACATAAGTGTAAAGTAGGAGGAAGAAGTGATGATGTTGTCGTATTCTTCGGGCCTCATTACTCTGGAAGAACTTTCTTTTCCTTAATGCATGTGTGCAACTCCCTGAATGTTAATGAAAGTGGCATGTGCCCAATGAGGGGAGAAGAGAGCTGAGATTAAAAACCAACACCAATGATGCACATTTAATGAACTGATCTTACAGTTTCATGCACTGCTTCTTTAAAACTCTGACTTAAAAAAAAAAAAGAAAAAAGAAAAAAAAAGGTAAATTAACAGTGTCTGTTTGAAGCCCTGGAGAGACTGAAATGGAAGAATATACTTATTTGAAAAATTAAAAAGTGAATATTTTCTACTGCAAGCATAGTTTCTGGTCTTGGAAACACCTTTCAAAATTCATGTTGCAGAAATGGGGGAATGTAACCAGTGATGGTTCATGTCACCAAGTATTTTGTGTCTACATGTTTAATTTATATGTTTGTGCGTTTTTTGTTGCATTGTTGTGTTTGGCGAGGGAGTCTGAGTAAGATTTCAGTCAATGGAAAGACAATTTGTTTTCCTTCCACTGTCATTTCAATCTTTCTGCTTTTTGCATAATTCCTCACAATATGGCATTATTCATCATTGGCATAATGGTATCAATGACTCTATTTCCCTATTTTATGGTTGTTGTTGTTGTTAAGTGCCATTGAATCAACTCCGACTCATAGCAACCATGTATTGGATTTCTGAGAAGTGGCTGGTGAGCTTGAACCATTGACCTTGTGGTTCAAACCAACCTTGCAGTCTAATGCATTAACCCACAGAGGTACACCAGGACTCTTATTTTACCATTGTTGTTTTTTGTTGTTGTGAAGTGCCTTCAAGTCAGTTCCAACCCATAGCAACTCTGTATAGGGTTTCTGAGGAGTAGCTGGTGAGCTTGAACTGCTGAACTTGCAGTTCAAATGGACCTTGAAGTTCAGCTCATTAACTTGCAGCACCTCACAGTGTATCACATTTTGAAAGCTTCAAATGAAAGTATCTTTTGAAAACTTCAAATGATTGAAGCTGCCAAAGACTTCATTTTGCTTACATCTGCAATCAACACTCAGGGAATCAGCAGTCAAGAAATCAAAGGACTATTGCATTAGGAAAATCTGCTGCACAAGATCTCTTTAAAACATTCAAGGATAAAGATGTCAGTTTAAGGACTAACTTGTGCCTAATCCAAACCATGGTGTTTTCTTTTTCTTTTCTTTTAACTTTTTATTGTAAATTGAGTGAAAGTTTACAGCCAACATTATTAATTTTACATTCAATAAATCATATATTTTGTTTCATCTCAATGATTGCAATCCTCTCCACACAACAATAGTTATTCTACTTCTTCTCTGTGGTTCCAGTTTACATTCCACCTGTCTTCCTATCACTTCTCAACTCTGCCCCTCAGAAAATGTTGCCCTCTTGATTTGTAATGATTGACCATTCATGGTGAACAGATATTATTAGTATTATTATCCCCCTTATATACCTATCTACTGCTTGGTTGAAACTTGGACCACAGGGGTGAATTCCTTTCCATATCTGAAGGATATAGCCATATCAAGTCCATATCAAGACTATAGAGGACTACAGTCTTGGGTTTCTCCAGTCTCTTTCTTCCCTGTAAGCCTGGTCTTTTTAAAATATAATTTTGATTTTTGTTCCACATTTTCTCCCACTTTATTCAGGACCTTCTAATGTGGTCCCTTTCAGAGCAGTTGGTAGCAGTATCCAGGAAACATCTAGTTTTTCAGGTCTCAGTGTTGTGGAGACTGATCATTAGTCCATTGGACTAACTGATTTCAAGCACCATCAATTTCAGTTCTCATCAATCTTCTTTCTTCTGCATGTGGAAAGACCAATAATTGCACCTTAGATGGCTGCTTGTGAACTTTTAAGATCTCTGTCATTACTCATCAAAGTAGTATGCAGAACATTGTCTTTGTGAGCTATGTATGCCACTTGGCCATAAGCCATGGTATTTTCAATTACCTCATATGCTTGTGAAAATTAGACTCTGAATAAGGAAACTCAGAAGAATTGATGCATTTGAGTTATGGTATTGGTGAAGAATACTGAAAGTGCCATGAGCCAGAAAATAAACAAATCTGTCTTGGATGAAGTATACCTAGAACGTTAGTTAGAAGCAAGGATGGCTAAAATTTGTCTCTTGTCCTTCAGACATGTTATCAGGAGGACTCAGTCCATGGAGAAGGACATGATGCTTGAGAGAGTTGAGGATCAAAGAAAAGATGAAGACTTTCTCAACAAGATATATTGACACAGAGCACAGAGGCAGCAGCAAAGGACTCAAAAATAACAATTATGATGGCACAGGACCAGACAGTGTTTTTTGTTCTGTTGTACATAGCGTTGCTCCTAGTTGGAACCAATTCATAAACACCTAATATCAACAACAACAAATGGGAACCAATAGTCCCTGGGCAGCATAAATGATTAACATGCTTGACTTTGGCTCCTAATCAAAATGTTCACAGTTGAAGTCCACCAAGATATGACTCAGAGGATAGACCTAGAGACCTGCTTCTGACAACTCTGCCATTGAAACCCTCTGGAGTACAACAGATCTACTCTGACGCATATAGGGTTGTCATGAGTCAGTCAACTTGATGGCAACTTGTAATGGAAAGCCATCATTTATTTGCTTCTTAATAGTTCTGCATATCTTTTAGTCATCTTTTCTTACAACATACCCAGAATGTGACCAGAAATATCACTTCACTTTAAAGTGATCATAAATAGAAAGGTAATATGTTAAGATAGTCAATCATCAATACTTATGTTGTCTGCTGTTTTAGATAAGTGAACCTACGGCTGCTTCAACTATTAGGGATATTTGAAATATGAATGCTACCATTGTTATACCAAAAAGGAAAAAAAAAAATGAATTTAAAGAAAAAATGAATAGGCATTTCAATGGGATGGGAATTCTTTACACTATTGTTTAAAGAAAATGTGGTATTGACCCACCCATGTCAGAATTAACTAGGTACTTTCAGGAAGATGCTGCTTGTCTGTCGCCAACTCAAATTCTAATTAAGTACACGTCTGTTGTTATTATTAGCTGCCATCAGGTCAAACCCTGGATCACTTTTACCTAATGTGCAGGTCCTATGCAAGCCCATGATCAGTTGCTGCGTGGACTATTGTGATTCCCTAGGGTTCTCTTTGGATGATTTTAAGAAGTAGATTGCCTGGCCTTTCTTTCCAGAATGTTGTAGTCTGGAAGCTCCATTGAAATCTGCTTGGTATCATATTAAAACACAAACCTCCATTAACAGGCAAGTGGTGGATGTGTATGAACTACACTGTCCAGGCATCAAACCTGGGTCTTCTTGTGGAATGTAGAAATTCTATCAGTAAATTCCATCAAACCATGTCTCCAATGCCCCAGTAGTTGGTATTTAAATATTTAAAGGTTTTAAAATTAGTTTTGGTTAATCATGTTGTTGGGGTTTAGGCCCAGAAGGGAAAAGCCTTCTGCATACAAAGTTGCTGAGAAACTGAAAAAACAACTAGGGACCAATCTGAGAGGCATCAGTTTATTACAGAAAATAAAATAAAAAAGATAGAGTAAGTTACTAATGAAATCAAGGGCAGCTATCTCTAGGGTGGCGAGCTGGAAGTCAAGATTTTCCATTCAATGGGGGTAGGCAAAGGTCTTTTTATATCATAGGGTATACAATCTTCACACATGTCAAGGCAGTTAAGGGTGATATGTGGAACACAGGAAAAGTAGGAAAACCACCAGGTTCAGGGCTGTCTGTTCCTTCCTTAAGAACAATGAGTTTAGGCATACATAGCAGGACAAATGGAATGTCCACTCCTTCCTAGCATATGCATAATAAAGCATAAGAACAAGGAGTTTCAGTATGCATAGCAGGAGGAGAAGGATGTCTGTTAATTCTTGTTGTTGTTGTTATGTGCTCTTGAGTCAGTTCCAACTTATACCAACTCTGTATAGAGTTTCCAAGGAGTGGCTGGAGACTCTGAACCACTGACCTCATGGTTCAAACACAGCTTGCAGTCCAGTGCTTTATATCAGGACTCCTTTACACCACACCATGACTCCTAATGTATGTATAACTAAAGCATGAAACAACAGGGTCGGGGGAAAGGATAGGAAATATGGCTTGAGTTGACATTAGGGTGGTCATTTTGAAGCATTTGTGCTCTACAAATACAACTGATAAGTTGTTGTTGTTAAGTGCCATCAAGTTGGTTTTGACTCATAGCAACCTTGTATAGGGTTTCCAAGGAACAGATGGTGAGTGTAAACCACTGACCTTGTGGTTCAAATGACATTGCAGTCCAGCGCATTAGCCCACAGTGCCACTCCAGGACTGAGAAGTAGCTATATAAAATAAACATTTATAAAATATATGAACATCCAGAGAGAGAAAAGATGGCTGTATAGACAGAAAAGCTCTGTGGGCTCTCTGCAGCAAGGATACATAAAACCTGATGAGATAGATACAAAGGATGGTTCTGAAACACTATGTTCCAAAGGAATGGATAGAAAAGTGAATCAAGTGCTTACTGGGAGACAAAAGTTGAATAGACATGCAAGACGAGATGACTGACATGCAACAGCAGCTGATAGAACCTACTGTAACCATCTTGAAAGCTTGTGAACAGCTTTAGAGAAGAGAAAACATATTCACATTGCAGAAACCTGAAGCTGGTGGAGATAAGGTGAGAGTTTCTTTTATTTTCTTTGCTTTTCTGATCAGAATATAACCCCATGGAATCTCCTATTCCAGGAAGTTGGGGGTATTCGGAGGTTGTAAAATGAGGGAAGAACTAGATACAATAACCCCACTAGGGCAGGTTTTGATCTAAATCTGCAAAGTTGACCCTGGTCATCCATGGACTGGCTATCACTAGGAAAGGGAACTGAATAGACATGTGGAGTAGAAAAAGAAAAAAGAGGAAGAAAAGAAGGCAAGAGATCTTTGTGGGTCTTCCCAACACAGTGTGACTAATTTGAACATTCCTAAGCAACTGTGAAGGCAAGAGACCAGTGGGCAAAATACACCACCTATTGGCAGAAAGAAAGTTATTGACTTCCAGTTTTGGAGGGGTGTTTTTTGTTGTTGTTTTTGTATATTTTGTTTGGCTTCTTTTCACTGTAAGAGCTGTGTGTTTGTTTTTTTTCTTTTCTTTGGTTTTTTGTTTGTTTGCTTATTTGTCTTCCTTCTTCTTGCATAACATGAGAGAAGACAGCAATTGAGACCATACAGCCAATACATAGTTATAAGTTCCACCAATTGGGAAAGAGCCAATATCAGCTGCTATACACCAGAACAGCAGTAACTACAAACAGCTGCTGAAGCCACTCTGAATTTAACTGTATGAAGAGTGAACAGAGAAGCTCATCTCCTGATCACACCCAACAGGAAGCAATTGCTGAGTGGCTAAGAATACACCAATGTACACTCATCACCTTAATACAAATAAAATAACACCACAATGCCTGAAAAGCAGCCGAAAATTTCTATTCACATGCAGAAACATACAAAGTAGCTCACACAAATGACCAAGAGGAAGAGATAGAAAATGGTTTCAAGGAAAAAAAGGCATTGAACTACCTGAAAAAGAATTTGGTAGAATGATATTGAGGCACATCCAAATTATTCACAGAAAGTTTTAGGAAAACAAGGAAGAATTCAGAAAAGTGCTGCGGGAACAATCAAACAAAATAGATAAAGCATTGGAGACAATACAAACCTTCCAAACAAAAGTCTAGATGATCAGTACCAAAATGTCTGAAATGGGCAATACACTGAAAGAGCAAAGGAGTAGAATTAAATCAATGAAAGCCAGCATTTGTGAGCTTGAAGATAAATCTCTCAATATTGGTAGAAGAACAATCAGGGAAAAAAAAAATAAACAATCAGAAGAAAGCGTAAGATTCATGTGGGACAACATGTAGAGGAATAAACTCCAGGTGATTGGAATTCCAGAGCAAGAAGAGACAAATAAAATGACAGAAATGATAGTCACAGAGATACTGGAAGAAATATCATCAACATCATGAAGGAAGAGAAGATAAGCTTTCAAGAACCTGAACAAATCCCAGACAGTATGGACCCAAAATGAAAATCACCAAGAAATATCACAATCAAACTATCCAAATCAAAGATAAGGAAAGTGTCCTCAGAACAGCTAGGGAAAAATGAAATGTTACCTACAAAGGAAAAACCAATAAGATTAAGCACTGAGTTCTCAGCAGAATCCATGCAGGCAAGATGTCAATGGAAGATATATACAAAACTCTGAAAAAAAAAAGACTGTCCAAAGCTATCCATCAAATATGATGGCAAAATTAGAACATTTCAGAATAAACAAAAATTTAAAAACTTTATAAAAGCCAAGCCAATGCTTCAAAATATATTAAAGAGAGCTTTTTGAACTGAGAGCTAACAAGAGCAGGCAACAACCAGAGATTGACATACATTGACAATACCACCCAGAATTCAGTTCAAATATGGAAGTCCTCAGAGTATAATAAAACAAGACTGAAAATAGGGAATCTGGAATGTCAGTCTATAATTAGAACAACTACAACATGAAGGAAGGGAAAAGTACAGTTCCAGAGCTCCAGGTGGTGAGGAGATCAGTTGGATTTCAGGATAAAATATACTGTTTTAAAATAACGAAGAAATTAATAAAGTACATGGTAACCTCGAACTTAATACACCTTCACATCATATCAAGAAAAGGCAAATCCAGGAAGATTTTGGAAACATTAAAAGTAAAACAATTGACAAGAAAAACACAAACACAAAAGAAGACCCAGCACCACCACACACACACACACACACACAAATTCAACAAAGACACGCAAAAACAAACAAAATTCAACAAAGACACAGAGGAACTAAACAACAGAATCAATCAACTTGACCTCTTAGATTTGTATAGTGCATTCTACCTAGCAACAGCACAATACACATTCTTTTGTGTATTTTATCACAAAAGGACAAATATTATATGAAACCATTATTGTAAAAGCTTAAGAAAAGGTTTCCATACTAAAAGAAACATTCTTTGATGGTTTCCAGGGGTGGGAGGGAGGGAAGATTAATTCACTGGCTACAGGGTAAACACATGCTAGCTTATGTGATGGGGAGGGTAATATGAAAGGAGAAGGTGGGAAAGTAACAAGAAGAGGGAGGGTGGCAGATGAATAATGAAGACAGGGGAAGAGTTAGGAAGGTATGCAAGGGTTAAATGGGATAGAAGTAAATAGTGATTTATATCTAACCTTGGAACAACAGTGTTCTGTGAGTAGATGCAGGACTAGAGACATAGGCTGAATGGGTAAAGGAGGAAAAAGAAAATGTATATATGTTTGATTCTTTTGTAGATATTTGTTTCCCCTGCCTACTATTGTAAAATAGATACTTATTTGTGATAGAAATTAATATTGGGAATTATAACTACAGAAAGCTTGTAAGCCTGTCTTTAGCAGATTGAATTTGCTAAAGGGGGAAATAGAATTTGCCCAGTGAAATATGCTTCTTATTAAGCCTTTGTAAAGTATGGGGCCCTAGGTGAAATACTGACCCCCACTCAAAACCTTCTGAGTTGTTGGGATGTTCCCATTTAAAAAGACATGCAAAACAGCTGGAGAACAGAAGATTCTTATTGAGACAGTCAACCTGATGACAACTGGTAATGTACAGCCATCATTTATTTGCTTCTTACTAGTTCTTCATGTAAGACTTACCCACAACTTGCAGGTGAACAGAAAAATCCTACTAAAAGAAAGACTGGAGAAACGTTTTTGGCTGTTTGAATATCAAGCAAGCTGTTTGCTTTGGAGGCATTAACATAAGAAAAGTCAGGCCATCAGGGAAAACCCACTTTTAGGACTGAAACTCAAAGGGAACCCAAGAGCAATCTAGTATACTCTTTGGGTCTACTTGTGAGTTGGTCTACTTGTTAGTGGAAGTGGGGGAAATGCACAATGAAGACATGGCTGAGTTTGACCAGTCATCGACAACCATTGACCTCAAGATGAGAGGGAAAAGAGAAAAGCCTGACTGGTCTGAAATTTGGGAGATATGTGAATTCCTGAGACTATGGGCCATGATCTAGCCACTAGGCGGCTAGATGTGAGAGTGAAGCAGCCAGCTGGTCTGAAGTGTAAGGAAGCATGCATGAACTCTCAAACTTGCTGATAGTACCTTTATGACCTAGCTTGAATGGCTAGCTGACCAGAACTCAAACAGATGAAGATTAAAATTCTTAACAGTGTAAATGAGTATAAATTGCAACAATTTGATGAACCGAACCTTTGCTTATGGATGTAGTTACTCAAAATTTCAACCAGAATGAAAGGATTCTTTATATCAAGAAACAAACTTGTTTCCTCGATGCACTGGGTTGATAAGGATGGCCAATCTAAACATTGGCTATCAAAAATGTGGGGTTATAAAGGCACTGGCTTACAAGCTTTCATGAGTGTGCAGTTTTAGAACGAGGAGAGTAAGGTAGAATCCCCACTGAATAATTTTCCTCTTCTCTAAATGGATCTGGTGAAAGGGGTTGGGGAATGATACTGATAGGATGTATGGTGAAAGACCATACATATTCAACCTATATGCTGAGCAAATAATACGAGAAGCTGGGTTCTATGAAGAAAAACGTGGCATCAGGATTGGAGGAAGACTCATTAACAACCTGCGATATGCAGATGATACAACCTTGATCTCTGAAACTGAAGAGGACTTGAAACATTTACTTATGAAGATCAAAGAGCACAGCCTTCGATATGGATTACATCTCAATGTCAAGAAAACAAAAATCCTCACCACTGGACCAATAAACAACATTCTTATCAATGGAGAAAACATTGAAGTTGTCAAGGACTTCATTCTTCTTGGATCAACTATCAACACTCGCGGAAGTAGCAGTCAAGAGATTAGACGACGTATTGCACTGGGCAAATCTGCTGCACAGGAACTTTTTAAAGTATTGAAGAGCAGAGATGTCAGCTTCAAGACTAAGGTGTGCCTGACCCAGGCCATTGTGTTTTCAATAGCCTCTTATGGATGCGAAAGCTGGACATGAATAAGGAAGATCGTAGAAGAATTGATACCTTTGAGTTGTGGTGTTGGAGGAGAATACTGAAAGTGCCATGGACTGCCAAAAGAACCAATAGATCTGTTTTGGAAGAAGTGCAGCCAGAGTACTCCTTGAAGGCCAGGATGGCTAAGCTTCGTCTCTCCTACATTGGACATATTGTCTGGAGGAAACAATCATTGGAGAAGGATGTCATGCTGGGTAAGGTGGAGGGTCAGAGAAAAAGAGGAAGACCCCCAACGAGATGGATCAGCCAGGTGGCATCATTGATGGACTCAAGTGTGGCAGCAGTAGTGAGGTTGGCCCAGGATCGGACATTGTTTCGTTCTGCTGTGCATGGGGTCGCTATGAGTCGGTTCCGACTCGATGGCACCTGACAACGACAACAAAAACTGATAGGATGTTATGATTCAACTGTGAGTAATTGTTAGCAGGATTAATTGTGATTGTCATAACTGTAATTGTAGATGTATAACTAAAAAAGCGTAGTAGTTGATCTTTCATTTCAGAAACAGAGGATCCCAGGACCATCAAGAAGTTAGTAGCATGAGTGAACTGTGACATCCTACCTACAAAAGTGGCAACAGAAGAGACAGTGGCATAGACAATGGCATGGAGAGAGCGATCAGCTGTGGTCTCTAGTCCCATGGACTGTATAAGGCTGCTTGCCTACAGGCAGGAGACTGGCCTTAAGAATATGCCCTTAAGATATTTAAATAAATATATATATATTTGTTTGGTATGTGTACATCAAATATTTTTGCTTTTTTCACTTTTGAAATATAAGATGTAAAAGGACAGCTCAGGGAGGAAGTAGGGAAACTTGTTGCGGGGTGGGCATTGTAATCATTGAGATGAAACAAAGTGCATAGTTGAACGTAAAGTTGATGATCTTGTCTGTTAATCTTCACTCAATTCACAATAAAAAGTTTAAAATATATATAAACATCTCTGGTTACCAAAATTTGTTAATTTATATTTTGTGAGTGTGTTAGACAGAGTATTGATTGTGACACAATATGGACCCCCCTTATGTATTTATTTTTGCCTTAAGTATTGCAACATATATATCAGGTGCCATCAAGTCAGAACCAACTCATAGTGACCCCATGCACAGCAGAACAAAACAATGTCCAATCCTACGCCAACCTCACCAGCGATCACAGCCGCCACACTTGACAACATCAATGATGCCACCTGGCCGATCCATCTCGTTGGGGGTCTTCCTCTTTTTCTCTGACCCTCCACCTTACCGAGCATGACATCCTTCTCCAGTGACTGTTCCTCCTGACAATATGTCCAAAGTATGAGAAACAAAGCTTAGCCATCTTGGCCTCCAAGGAGCACTCTGGCTGCACTTCTTCCAAAACAGATCTGTTTGTTCTTTTGGCAGTCCATGGCACTTTTAGTATTCTCCTCCAACACCACAACTCAAAGGTATCAATTCTTCTACGGTCTTCTTTATTCACTGTTCAGCCTTCGCATCCATATGAGGTTATTGAAAATACCATGGCTTGGGTCAGGTGCACCTTAGTTCCCAAGCTGACATCTCTGCTCTTCAACACTTCAAAAAGTTCCTGTGCAGCAGATTTGTCCAATGCAATACGTCATCTGATCTCTTGACTGCTGCTTCCGCACATGTTAACAGTTGATCCAAGAAGAATGAAGTCCTAGACAACTTCAATCTTTTCTCCATTGACAAGAATGTTGTCATATATAGTGCAACATATATAGTGTATATTAAAATTTTAAAACTTATGTATGCAAAATTTTCCCATTGATATGTTTCCAGGAAACAAATGGTGTGATATCAAATTCAAAACAATTACTCTTCCATGTGGTGCAAGTTCCAGAAATAGAACTTACTCTTAGCTCCTAAGTATACTTTATACATTGATTCTGTACAAATCATACCAATTTTTTTCCTTACATGACATGTTGTTTTTTCATCTAGATTCTTGCCATTGTAATGGGTAACCTTTTTATTTTTCTTCTTGGTGTTAAAGTGATCTCATGTTTTCATCATCCGTGTGAGCTTTTAGGAATTATTTTTATCAGCTTTAATTGTATCTTATTTTCTGAAACTCACTTGAAAGTATTGATCTTTTCTTTTAATAAGGAGAATTAGAGTACTACTCTATGGGTCGGAATTGACTTGATGGCACTTAACAACAACAACAACTGAGGATTTCTATAAGTAATTTCAAATACATACAAACGATCTAATTTCTGTTTTTATTACTTTGAATTATATTGATTTTTATTTTTTGCTTTAATTTCATTTTAATCATCACATTCAGGCCATAGAATGAGAGAAAGAGAGCTTAGGACAAGAACACATTATTTTTGTTGTTGTTGTTAAATTCATTTGGAGAACAGTGAATGTTCTATTTTGCATGTAAGTCTTTGTGACTCTTCCTTTATGGTGTTTAGTCAACCACATTAGCCAAGAAAGGACAGATGGAAATGAACTTCTTCCTTATGCAAATGTAGTCATTAGATGATTATCTAGTCCATTCATTCCCAAGTGAAAGTTTGCCTTCATTTTATTTCTAATCATCCACCTTTCACTGATGAGGCAGGCAATTTGATTTTACCTAGACCTAGTATTGTGCTTTTCCTGGAAAGTAGCATGATACACCTACTTAATTTTAAAGCGTCCTTCTACAAAAAGAGAAAGAGGCTTTAAATTAAAAAAAAAAACAACCTTTATTCCCAGAGGTTGCACCATGCTCAGTTTCTGAAGATAATAACTAGACCATACAAGTATCAACATAAAATTGCTATGATATGTGGTCATTTGATTTTGGATTCAGGTCACATCTTCTATTTCTATTTGAAAATATTTGAACCATTTAGCATCTATTTTATGAGGCACTTTTTGTGACTGTTAAAAGTAGAAGACCATAATCTTGTAACCAAGGACTTGAAATTGCTTTATGCTAATATTATAACCTTGTGGAACACTGCTTTTTTCCTACTTTCTTTTTTGAAATGTACTGCCTCATGGAGATGCTTAACTTTTACATATTCATTCTTAGAAAAGAAAGGGAGACTGCTACTAGAGTGGGAAACTTTTAATACATTAAGAAAATGCTGGGGAATTGTATTCAGAATGGTGATGACTATACGGCTCCAAAAGTGTGGTGAATTCATTATGACCATTAAAATGTAAGAGGTGAGACCCTCCAAGGTTACTATTTGCAAAAACATTTGCTGTTGTTATAGCTGTTAGCTGTCATGGAGATGCCCTGTCCCCACCCACTCAAATCATCTGCAAAAATATTAGTGCTTGAATATTACTTGAGTTTTAATTTTTAACAATTCCAAATGAAATAGAATGGTATTGGCCATTTTGAAACTGATAATCATATGGTCTATTCTGCCTGGAACAACAAATTCAAAAGGAATGGTGTAGCATTTATCACCAAACACATTTCAAGATCTACTTTAAACATTTAAACCTTAACATTGTATGTGATAGGATAATATCCATATGCCTGCAAGGAAAGGAATCCTGGTGTGGTGCTGTGGATTAATGCACTGGGCTACAAGGTCCGTTTGACCCTCATGAAGGATATTGGTCTACAATTTTATTTTTCAGTGATGTCCTTCCCTGGTTTTCGTATGAGGATTATACTTGCTTCATAAAATGTATGAAGATGTTTTCCATTCTTTTCTATATTCTGAAAGAGTTTGAGTAGAATAGGTGTCAACTGCTCTCTGAATGTTTGGTAAACTTCACCAGTAAAGTCATCTGGGCCTGGACTTCCTTTTGTTTGGTGTTTTTGGATGACCTGATCAATTTCTTCCTTTGTTAGAGGTTTTCTACTTCACTCTGTGTAAGTTTAGGGAGGTCATGTTTTCCAAAAATGCACCAATTTTCTCGAGATTTTC
The DNA here is from genome assembly GCF_000296735.1 of Chrysochloris asiatica. Taxonomy (NCBI): domain Eukaryota; kingdom Metazoa; phylum Chordata; class Mammalia; order Afrosoricida; family Chrysochloridae; genus Chrysochloris; species Chrysochloris asiatica. Next base: position 5,012,106 of record NW_006408717.1, read on the forward strand.
AAATTTTTTGGAGTACAACTTTTCATAGTACTCTGCTATTATCCTTTTAATTTCCATTTATTTGTTGTAATGTCACCATGTAGTTTTTTTATATGTGTGATTTGTGTCTTCTCACTCTTTTCTTTTGTTAGATTTGTCAATGGTTTTTATTAATCTTTTCATAGAACTTGTATTTGGTCATGTTGATCTTTTCTATAGTTTTTCTGTTTTCTATATAATTTATTTCTGCTCTAATCTTCATAATTTCTTTTCTTCTGATACCTGTAGTTTTACTTTGCTGATCTTTTTCTAATTGCTCATTACAGTGAGAGTTTCACTGAAAAGCTGAAGCATAAACTTTGGATTAAAAGCAGAGGACTGCTACCTATGGGTGTTGTGACCTTGCATGACAATACACATCTACACAGCTCTGCCTGCACTGTTGACACTCTGCAAAAATGTCATTTTGAAGTGTTAAATCATCTTCCCTATAGTTTTGATCTTGTTCCTTCCTGTTTGGTCCCCTGAAAGCAGTCCTTCAAGGACAAAGAT
>NW_006408717.1:5013336-5014758 GCF_000296735.1 Chrysochloris asiatica
GAAGCACTCCCAAATCCCATGCTATATTCACAATTGTTATTTTTAAACCCACTTTTCCTCAATCTTATTGGGAGTCTTCCTCTTAGCTATCAAGCTATCATCTCATGTCAGTGTTATGAGTAATGTTAAGAAGAGAGAGAGCAAGAAAAGAAACCATATGCTGGCAGAAGTGTATTGAGACCGGAGCTCTCATACACTGCTGATGGGATTGTAAAATGGTATATCCACTGTAGAAAACAGTATGATATTTCCTTAAAAATTTGGAAATAGAAATACCATATGATCCAACAATACAATTACTAGATATACAAGTGGGCATCAAAAGCTTTGTGAAAAAAATTCTGTCATCTTTTAATTCCATTTTTTCCATGAACTTTTGGAAGCTTCTTTATATATCCTTTAGAAATCAGGGCTGTGACATGAATAGATATATGCATCACTATTTGCAATATCAGAAAGATGGAAACAAACTAAATGCCCATCACTGGATGGCTGGATAAATATCTATGGTCCATAAACATAATGGAATACTATGTAATATTTATGAAGAATAATGTATTTGCAAAACACCTTATCACATGTGTGGGCCTGGAGGATATTACACTGAGTGAAATTAGTCAATCACAAAAAGACAAATATTTTATGTTGCCTCTGTTATAAAATATCAAGAAAATATTTTAAAACAAAATCTTGGAGGGGAAGAAAGGGCAAATCACTATCTAGAGGGTAGACACATACCAAATTGGGTTAAGGGAAAATATAATAAGGAGGAGTTCAGCACGCAAAAAAGATCAAAGCAAAGGAAGACCTGGGAGGAGTACAAAAGTTAAAAGTAAAAGGAGTAAACACTATTATATACATACTCCTGCAGTAACAGTAATAATCATCTGCAAGTGATACATTGATACATAAGCTAAACTGATTTGGCATGGGGAGAGGGGCTCTACCTATGGAAATATATAAAGAGGCTTCAAATTATTTATGAAAAATGGAATTAAAAGATAATTGCATTTTCCCAAGAACTTTTTGAAGACCCTCTTATAGTTTAGCAGCAAATATTCTACATATGTCCATGAATACAGCAGATAAAATCATGAAAACCTCTAAGACATTCCCCCAAATCTTGAGGGAATGAGTCAATGTGCCTGGGGGTTTAGGACCATAGTCTCAGTGGATATCACAGTCAATTGGCATAATACAACCTACAAAGAAAATATTCTACCTCCTACTCTGGTGAGTATTTGTGGGGGTTAAAAGCTTGTAAGTGGCCATCTTTCCCCAATCGGAGCAAATAAGAGTGAAGAAAATCAAAGGCACATGGAAGCAATTAATTCTGCCACAACCCTGAGACCAAAAGAACTAGATGGTGCACAGCCACCACTACTGACCTCTCTGAAAGGAATCACATTAGAAGATCTGGAT
>NW_006408717.1:5016943-5020071 GCF_000296735.1 Chrysochloris asiatica
CCTTTGAGTTATGGTGTTGGAGGAGAATACTGAAAGTGCCATGGACTGCCAAAAGAACCAATAGATCTGTTTTGGAAAAAGTGCAGCCAGAGTGCTCCTTGGAGGCCAGGATGGCTAAGCTTCGTCTTTCATACTTTGGACATATTGTCTGGAGGAAACAGTCGCTAGAGAAGGATGTCATGCTGGGTAAGAAGGAGGGTCAGAGAAAGAGAGGAAGACCCCAACGAGATGGATCGGCCAGCTGGCATCATTGATGGCGTCAAGTATGGCAGCGGTAGTGAGGTTGGCCCAGGATCAGACATTATTCCGTTCTGCTGTGCATGGGGTCGCTGTGAGTTGGTTCCGACTCGATGGCACCTGACAACAATAACATACTTTAAGAAGATTCTGATTCATATATCTATAATTCTCAGCTCAAAAATGAATATATGTCATCTGTGAAACAAACCAAAAATTGAAAGAAAAGGAAACTAATTGCATAGTCTTATTTGCATTGGGCCCTAATACCCTTGATCAAACATAGAAGACAACTTTTATGTTTTCATATGCATAGATTTATTAGACTTTGGGGTAATTCATCTGAACAAGTTACCAGTTTATTGTTTCATATATAAGATTTCTCAGGCTAATGTTCTGAGTTCTGGTGTGACTGTAGAATAAAGCACTGTACTGCAAGATCAGCTTGAACAACAAACTTGGCGGTTCAAACTCACCAGCTGCTCCTTGGAAACCTTATACAGGGTCTCTATGAGTCACAACTGACTGGATAGCACTTAACAACAACAAAAATGTAAACCCACTTCTTGTCCCATTCAGTAGACACATCCTCTTGTCAGGGATTCAATGTTCAATGCATAGTAAGGGTTCAGTGAGTTTTGGAATCTATTATTAAATAGTCTACCACTCATCTGTCAGTTTGTTGAACTGTGGTGGCTTGTGTGGTGCTGTGATTCTGGAAGCTATGCTGCGAGTATTTTAAATGCCAGCAGGATCACCCATGGTGGACAGGTTTCAGCTGATCTTCTAGATGTATACAGAGGAGGAAGAAGGAGAGATGAAATACTTCCGAATATTTAGTCATTGAAAACTTTATGAATCACAGTGGAACACCATCAGCACCAGATTACTGAATATTGAAACATGATGAAGAACACCAATATATTGTCAGATGTTGTGCTGGAAGATGAGATCCTCAGGTTGGAAGGCACTCAAAATGTGACTAGGGAAGAGCTGCCTCCTCCAAGTAGAGCAGATCTTGATGGTGCAAATGGAGTAAAGCCCTCAGAACCTTCATTTGCTGATAGGGCACAACACAAAATGAAGAGAAACGGCTATAAGCATCCATTAATAATCAGAACAGGGAATACACGAACTATGAATCTAGGAAAGTTGGAAATTGTCAAAACTGAATTGGGACACATAAACATCAATATCCTAGGCATCAGTGAGCAGAAATGACTAGTATTGGTCATTTTGACTCTGACAATCACATGGTATACTATAATGAAAATGACAAAATTAAGGGGAATGACATTGCATTTATCATCAAAAAGACCATATCAAGAGCATTCATGAGTTACAACACTGTCTGTGATAGGATAACTGCCTATGCCTACAAGGAAGACCACTATTATTCAAACTTCCTCCCCAACCCCTGAAGCCAGTGATGATGAAATTGAAGAATTCTACCAACTTCTACCATCTGAAATTGATCAAACATGCAATCAATAGGTGTTGATAATTACTGGTAATTTAAATGCAAAGGTAGGAAACAAGAGGAGTGATTAGAAGCTGGAAAATATGGTCTTCATGATAGAAATGATATTAGAGATAGCACGATAGAATATTGCAACACCAATGACTTCTTAATTGCAAATACTTTTTTTTTTTTTTTAAATGTAAAAGATGACTTTACACATGGACCTCACCAGGTGGAATACATAGAAATCAAACTGACCACATCTGTGGGAAGAGATGGTGAAATACCTTCATGTCATCAGCAAAAACAAGACCAGGGGCAGATTCTGGAACAGACCACAAATGCTTTATATGCAAACTCAGGCTGAAGCTAAAGAAAATTAAAACAAGTCCACAAGAGCCAAATTATGACCTTGAGCATGTCCCACCTGGATTTAGAGATCATCTGAAGAACAGATTTGATTCATTAGCCCCAAAAGACTAAAGACCAGAAGAATTGTGGAGTGACATCAAGAACATCATACAGGAAGAAAGCAAAAGGCCATTAAAAAGAAAAGAAAGAAATAAAACACCAAAATGAATGTTAGAAGACACTCTAAAATGTGCTCTCCAGCATAGACATGTTAAACCAAATGGAAGTGATGAGGAGGTACACAAGTTGAACAGAAAATTTCAAAGGTCAGATCAAGAAGACAAAGTCAAGTATTATTTTTAAAAAAATGTGCAAAGACCTGGAGTTAGAAAACAAAAAGGAAAGAGTACATTCAGCATTTCTCAAGCTGGGGGAACTGAAGAAAAAATCCAAGCCTTGACTTTCTTTGTTGAAGGATTCTCTGGGCAAATTATGGAATGATGCAGAGAGCATCAAAAGAAGATGGAAGGAATAGGCGCAGTCACTATACCGAAATGAAATGGTTGATGTTCAAGGAAGAAGTCCAAGGTGCGTTGAAGAAAGTGGCAAAGAACAAGGCACCAGGAATTGATGGAATAAAAATTGAAATCTGTCAAGAAAATGAGGCGGCACAGGAGGCACTCACTCACCTATGCCAACTGATTGGAAGACATCCATATTTGTGCTGATTCCAAAGACAGGTGACCAAAAGGAATGTAGAAATCATTGGACAATATTTTTGATATCCCAAGGGAGTAAATTTTTACTAAAGGTAATACAGAAATGGCTGCAAGCATATATTGACAGAAATCTTCCAGAGGTTCAAGGTGGATTCAGAAAAGGACATGGAATGAGGGATATCACTGCTCATGTCTGATGGATCTTGGCTGAAAGCAGAGAATATCAGAAAGATGTTTACCTGTGCTTTATTGACTATGCAAAGGTTTTTGATTGTGTGGATCATGACAAGCTATGGACAACATTACAAAGAATGAGTATTCCTGAACAATTAACTGTGCTTATGAGAAATCTGTACCTG
>NW_006408717.1:5020836-5068254 GCF_000296735.1 Chrysochloris asiatica
AGAATATCATGTTTGGTAAGGTGGAGGGTCAGAAAAAAAGAGGAAGACCCCCAGTGAGATGGATTGGCAAAGTGGCAGCATCAATGGGCTCAAGCGTCGCAACAGTTGTAAGGTTGGCTCAGGACCGGGCATTGTTTCGTTCTGTTGTGCATAGGGTCGCTATGAGTTGGTACCAACTCGATGATACCTAACAACAACAATAAGAATGGGTAAAATATTGAATGAAGCAGAAAACATCTCATGAAAATGGAAGGAATACACAGAGTCACTGTACTAGAAAGAAATGGTCACTGTTCAAACATTAGAAGAGGTAGCATATGATCAAGAGCCAATGATCCTGAAAGAAGAATTCCAAGGTACATTGAATGCATTGGAAAATAACAGAGCAATGGGAATAGATGGAATACAAATGGAAATCTTTAACAAACTGGTATGGCACTGGAGGCACTCACTCATGTCTACTAAGAAATTTGGAAGACAGTTACCTAGCCACCTGACTGGAAGAGATCTGTATTTGTGCCCATTTCAAAAAGAGATGATCCAACAGAATGCAGAAATCATTGGACAATATCATTAATACCACATGCAGACAAAACTTTGCTAAACATAATTCTAAAACAGCTGCAGCAGTACATTGATAGGAAGTTACCAGAGGTTCAGACTGGATTCAGAAGAAGACTTGGAATGAGGGAAATTATTGCTGATGTCTGATGGATCTTGGCTGAAAACAGAGAATACCAAAAGATGCTTACCTTTGCTTTACTGATTACACAAAGGCTTTTGATTGTGTGGTTAATGACAAAGGATGGACAGCATTGCAAAGTTTTAGTATTCTGGGACACATAATTGTGCTCATTAGGAACCTGTACATAGAACAAGATACAGTTGCTCTAACATAACAAGGGAACATCTAATGGTTTAAAATTAGAGAAGGTGTACACCAGGGCTGTATTCTTTCACCAGACTTGTTCAATCTGTATGCTAAATTCCAAGAAGCTGGATTATATGAAGAAAACCATGACATCACAATTGGAGGAAGACTCGTTCGTTAACAACCTGTGATATGCAGATACAATGTATCTTGCTGAAAATGAAGAGGATTTAAAATACTTACTGATGAAGATCAAAGACTACAGTCTTCCATATGGGTTTCATCGCAATGTACAGAAAACAAAAATCCTCATCACTGGACCAAAAAATAACATCAAGATAAATGGAGAAAAGATTGAAATTGTGGAAGACTTCATTTTGTTAGGATCAACCATCAACATTCATGGAAGCAGCAGCCAAGAAATCAAATAACATATTGCATTAGGCAAATCTGCTACACAAGACCTCTTTAAAGTGTTGAAGAGCTAAGATGTCAGTTTGAGGACTAAAATGCACCTGACCCAAGCCATGGTATTTTCTATAACCTCATATGCAAGTGTGAAAGTTGGACAGTGAATAAGGAAGACCATAGAAGAATTGATGCATTTGAGTTATGGTGTTGGAGGAGAATATTGACAGTATCATGGTCTGTCAAAAGAACAAACAGATCTGTGTTAGAAGAAATATAACCAGAGTGTTCCTTGGAAACCATGATGGCCAGACTTCATCTCCCATACTTTAGGACATATTATCAGGAGTAACCAGTCACTGGAGAAGGATATCATGTTTGCTGAAGTGGAGGGTCGGAGAAAAAATGAAAGACCCCAAAGAGATAGATTTGCACGTGGCAACAGCATTGGGCTCAGGTGTAGCAAGGATTGTGCTGATGGTACAGAACCGGTCAGTGTTTCATTCTGTTGTGCTTAGGATCACTATGGGTGGGTAGTAACTTGATGGCACCTAACAACAACAACAACATTAAAGAGCCATTTGTCAATTCAATCATTTTAATGAGGAAGTTATCATGGCACCTAACAACAACAACAACATTAAAGAGCCATTTGTCAATTCAATCATTTTAATGAGGAAGTTATCATGGCACCTAACAACAACAACAACATTAAAGAGCCATTTGTCAATTCAATCATTTTAATGAGGAAGTTATCATATAAATATAAGATTGAGTGTTGCCTTTTTGACCCATCTACAGTTTTGGTAGCGTAGAGGTTACGAATAGGGCTGCTAATCTCAGGGTCAGCAGTTAGAAACTAACAGATGTTTTGTGGGAGAAAGATGAGGCTTTTTGCTCCCATAAAGATTTACATCCTTAGAAATCCCCCTGTACAGGGTCGCTATGAGTCAGAACCAACTCCACGGCACATAACAACAACAACAACAGTTTTTGACTAAGTGAATAGAAAATTATTTGGGGCTAAACAGTAAAGATCTTCTAGATGGAGAATAGAAACTGAACTGTAACAATCTAGCAATACTCGGTGTTGTTCAAAATTATCATAATTTCTGGATGACCTTTTATCTGACTCCTTCATTTAACCATACTCTCCATAAGCATAGGAATCTTTTTTGTAGTAACCACTGGTGGGTTCTTCATATTTTAAAGAGGATCTGACATGTACTTGTGCTTGGAAGTATTTGTTGAATTTAGAAATGGTAAGGACACATTTTTCACCTTGAGTATTTTGTGGGCAATTTTTTGTTTAACCTTTTATTGTGGATTGGATGAAAGTTTACAGGGCAGATCGTCAGTTTTACATTCAACAAATCATACACCTTGTTTAATTACAATAATTATAATCCTCTCCTTGTAACAGTATTTCTCTCTATTCACTTTAGTTCTTTCTTTTTAAACACTCAGGCATATATAATAATTTACACCACCAAAGGGCATATTCTGCAAGTCTGCTTCCTGGCTGCCATCTCTTAGTCACTCTTAGCTGAGGAATCTAGAGTCCTCAGCTGCTTTCTTTATCTATGTCCCCACCTCTGCTTCCATCTGTAGTATTGCTGCTTCTCTGGATAAGGTCTGCTTGTGTTCTTCTCCATTGATGATCTTAGGGTCCTTTGTTTCTGTACTGTAAAATTAACTACTCCCCCACATTTGTTACAAAACTTCTACTTTTACAATTGTGACAGTTGCAATTAGTCATGATAACAATTACTGTTGAATCATAAGAATCTTATTATCCCCATCTCTTTTAACCAGACCCATCTAGACAAGATGAAAACTATTCAGTAGGGACTCTTTTTTTCACCACACACTCTTAAACTAAACTCCCCCTTGAAACCTTGTAAGCCAGTAACTTTGTGCCTTTATCACTCCCTCATTTTAGGTAGCCAATGTCTAAGTTGTTGTGGGCAACTTTTTTGAAACATGTCAGGCTTGGGAGAAAATTTTGTTACTTTTGACTTAAAGTTTTTCCAGCTAAAATTGTAGTTACACCGTATTCAACACAACTTTGAAATCTGGTTAATTTATTTGTCTGCTTGTTAGTGTAGATTCAAAATAATTTTTAAAGACAGTGTCTCTGCCCATAAGTGTTTACTTACTGTATCTCTTAGTACAGAGAGTGTAGTATATTTTTAGTTAGGCATTGATTCTGCTTAAGTCCTTAAGTCTTAACAAATTATTCTCCTGTCAGATAGTAGGCAAGCATGGGTATCTATATATACCTAGGAAGATAGGTTATATGCTATCCAGGAACTTACTACTAGCCTCATAGTCATTTTTTATTTATCAAAATCTGAGTGGAGAAATATGTATGGACCATACATTTATAACATGATAACCTTTGCTAGAACTAAGTCACATACTGGACCACATTGTTGGCATCTTGTTCAACAGCCAGAATCTGGGGGGAAGGGCCATTGCCTAGATCATCTCAGAAAACAGAGGAGTATTCTCAAGGTGTGAGAGCTAATGTAAGTTGTTCTGAAAGTTATTCATAGGTGGCTGTCCATTTAAGGATGATCTTCAGAAGAAATGTCTTTATGTTCTTAGATCATCTGTACCTTTGCTGTTTGTGGGTAATAATTATTTTTACCATATGAATCCTAATTTTTGTGGCTATTCAGATGCCCTTCTTAGTCTTGGCCATTAAAAGTCTATGTTGGAGCATGCCTTAGAATATGTGTATGCATTTATATTAATTTATATTAATTTAATTTCATATTTTAACTTCTTTGTTCATTTGCTTCCATTTTTCCCATGAATTTATTTTGATAATGACAGTATGATATGTTTTTTGGAAAGTATCTTTATTCTTTTTCAGAACAAGTCAGAGAATACATAGACAACAGATAGCTAGGTAGACAGAAGATGAATAAATAATTGGTAACAGGAAAACGATAGTACTATTATGGTATCTGGAAAAAATAGCTCACACCACAAACATATAAACTGATTTTTTTAGGATTCATTTTGGAATTTGTCTAGATTGATTCTTGATTGCTAATAGCTTTGACCCACTTATACAAATTAGGGCATTATATGTCTGCAAAATCACATCACTTATTCAATTAAAATTAATACCTCTGCTCTGCAAAATAGTTAGAATTTACTCATCATCCTTATTTCAGTGCAAAATCAAGAGCAATTCTATATGTTCATACAGCTTTTCCCCAATCCCTGAAATAAAGCCTCTGCACTTTATTAAGACATGGGGATCCTTGATTGTAAACGCTCCTATACCTTCCTCAAAAAGTCTTCTCCATTGAGGTTTATGAGTGGTTTGCTTCCCAGTACAGATGTTTATATAGATTAACACTTGCATATTTATGCTTGCTTTAATTTATATTTACATGACAGCTATCACTCTGAAATCAAAGCTGTTTGAATCTTAAGTTAGGATAAACTGAATTAGCTACATCAAGGAAGTATACTAGCAAAAGTGCTTCAGAAACTCTTAGACACAGAAATTGAAATTCAGGTTACCGAAGACCTACACACAATTCATGTATCTTAAGTAACAGTTATCAGTTCTAAAGCAAAAAGTTATAGAATGTTTTTAAATTTCTTCAAGACAATAGGTTAAATGAAGCAGAGTTCCTATCTTAAACTCTTTTGCCAATCAATTGAGTATTCAGAACTACTACGGATCATTTAATATGTGACACAGTTATGTAGGAGGGTAAAAGAAGTTCAAAGCAAGGAGTAGTGTTGGCTGGTGTGACTGGAGAAGGTTTCATGGGAGGAGTAGAGAGAATTATGTGAGTGCTGCAATATAAATTCAAGTTAAAGTAGCAAAGAAAAAAAATAGAAAAGTCATTTTAGAATTTTAACCCTATGAAAGTAGAAAATAGATCCATTCACTATTATGTGTCAAGCAATTGGCACACTTGCTGTTGATAGTTGCCATAGAGTTAACTCTGACTCATGGTGACCCTGTTTATAACAGAACCCAATGCTGTGCTGTCCACATGAGCTACATGAAAGCTTGATATATTTAAGCCCATTGCTTAAGTTGTTGCATTGTCTTTTCTAACCTAGAAGACTCATTTTCCAGCACTATACTGGAAAAATATTCTGCTGGGTTTTCACTGACTTGTTTTCAGAAGTAGATCTTCAGTTCTTTCTTCCTAGTCAGTATTATCCTAGAAGTTCTGTTAAAACATGTCCACCATTGGTGAACCTGTTGATATTTACAATATCAGTGGCATAGCATCACAGAAACACACAAGTCATCAGAGTAAAACAAATTGACAGTGGGCTACGTTAATGATCTTAAAGGAAGTTTGGAATAATGCAAATAAAATTTATGGACTATGAAATAAATGGTAAAGATTGACTTGTACTGAGTGGAGGGGGTTTCTGAATTAATTTATTTTGATGCAGTGGAAGACTCTTGGTATAAGCTGTACCACAAAAGCAGAAATGGCAAAGAAGAGTAATTACTAGGGACTTGATGCAGAAGTGATTGATTACTGGGTATCTTTTCAGTGAAGTGCTAGTTTTATTTAGTGTTCAGGGATGTGCACCTTTGGTTATTTTTTTATTGAACTAAACTATTTTGTAACTCAGTCAGAGAAATAAAGTTTTAGAACTGACGGTGAGTCAAATAAATGTTGCTTGAGATACAGTGATTTCTGACTTGTAGGAAAGGTTAGTCCAAACATATTTGATTGCTTTATAGAATATTAATGATTTTGTATTTATTAGCAACATCATTTCTGCATTCCTGATACATTCAAGTTCTCCCTTGAACTGATTTTATCTTACTGATTTCGTCACTAAATAAATTAATAAAATAAATAAATTGAATAATATAAATAAACTAAATTACTTAAATAAAATGTTGATGTTTGTTTGTTTATTTTATATTTGAATGAAAATCATGGGTTTGCCTTTGGAAATATTTTAGTAGCAGAATGTATTACTGAGAAGAAATTGACATCTGAAGACCAGACAATATGTTGCTGTCAAATTGATTCTGAATCATAGCAAATAAATTTTTGTTGTTGTTATGTGCCATGGAGTCAGTTCCGACTCAAAGCAACCCTGTACAGGGTTTCCAAGGCTGTAAATCTTTACGGGAGCAGAAAGCCTCATCTTTCTCCCGCGGAACAGCTGGTAGTTTCGAATTGCTGACCTTGCGGTTCTCAGCCCAGTTTGTAACCACTACGTTACAAGAGCAAATAAATAGAACAGATTAAAATGTCCCCAAAAGGTATCCAAGGTTATAATCTTTATAGAAAGCATACTGTCACATCAAGCAGCTGGTGGACTTGAACAGCTGCTAATTAGAAGCTGAGCACTTAACCACTGTACCACCAGTACTTCTTAGTCAAAAGTATTATAGGGAATTATTGACCTTAATACTGAAGATAAATATGAGGTGTAGATGTTTTAGTTGAATAACAACAGTATTTTGGAAAAGAGTAGAATAATCTAATTCATTCTAAAATAAAATCAGAACCAAATTTAGTGTTATATACAATAAAAGGACTAAAATAAATGAAAGGAGAGTCAAAAATAAAGCGAAACTTTCTAAATATCCAAGACAAAGTAACAACTAGTCTTACCTCTGCTGTTGTTTCTAAGGAATTGTCTAACACTGACCCAGTGAGATGGACGCCACTGAAATTTAGGTAACTTGTTTCCCTACTGCCTCAACCCTGGGAACTTTCTGGCTCATTGTACAGGGGAGAGATTTGGCTCAGATCTTCATCGTTGTTTGAGTAGTTTAAAATGGGGAAATAAGCACTGAAACAACCCTAAAATTACTCTCAATAGCAAATATATTTACAAACTCTTTAATTTGTCCCTTTGTTATTAACTGTGGTTAAGTCAGTTAGACTCATAGCAACCTCTGGTGGTGTAGTGATTACGAATCGGGCTGTGAACCGCAAGATCAGCAGTTGGAAATCACCAGCTGTTCTGTGGGAGAAAGATGAGGCTTTCTGCTCCCGTAAATATTTACAGCCTCGGACACCGTGTACAGGGTCACTATGAGTTGGAACCAACTCCACGACACATCACCACCATAGGGTTTCTGAGGAGTAACTGGTGGGTTTGAACTGCTGACCTAGATGTTAGAAGTCCAGTGCTTATCCTACAGCTACTTACCAGGACTCCATAACTATTGTGAGTGCTTCCAGAAAGTGGCCCTCAGCTGTCAGCCTGCTTTAGGGTTGTATCCTGTCACCATACTTACTGAATCTGTATGTTGAGCTAATATACAGAAGCTAGGTTATATGAAGAAGAACATGGCATCAGAATTGGAAGAAGGTTCATTAGCAATTTGCAAAATGCAGAAGATGCAACCTTGCTTGCTGGAAGCACAGGGGCTTAAAATACTTACTGATGAAGATGAAAGTTGTCAAAAACGTCATTTTCTTATATTCACAATGAATGCTTATGGAAGCAGTAGTCAAGAAGTCAAATGACATTAGATTGGGTAAATCTACCTCAAAAATCTTCTTTAAAGAGCAAAGATGTCAGTTTGAGGACTTAGGTGTGCCTGACCCAAGGCATGGTGTTTACAATAGCAAGTGAAAATAGAAGAGATGTATTTGGATTCTTATGTTGTAGAAGTATACTAAAAGTACCATGGACTTCCAGAAGAACAAACATATCTGTCTTGTAAGAATTGCAGTCAGAATGCTCTTTAGAAGCCAGGATAGGAATATGTTGTCTGTCATATTTTGGACATGTTAAAAGAAGGGACCATCCCTGGAGAAAGTCATCACGCTTGGTAAAATGGAGGGCAGAAAAACAGAGCAAGACTCCCAAGGAGATGAACTGACATAGTGGCAGCAACAATGGATTCCCCCTAAGAAAAGTTGTGAGGATGATACAAGACCAGACATGTTTCTGTTTTGTTGTGCATAAATAAGTTCCTTATTATCTGGAAACAACTCGATGACACCTACCAAGACAACAAAAATAAGACTTTCTTATAAAGTTTCAGTTACTATTGGTGACGATGGCATGGGAAGTAATTAACAAAATAAAATCAAATGAGGAAGCAAAATAATTGAACAGAAACTTTCAAAGGGCAATTTGAGCATACAAAGTAAAGTACGATAATGAAATGTGCAAAGGTCTGGAGTTACAAAATCAAAAGGTAAGAACATGCTCAGCATTTCTTAAGTTGAAAGAACTGGAGAAAAAAAAAATCAAGCATTAACTTGCAATACTGAAGGATTCTATGAGTAACATGGAAGACAGCCACTAGGCCAACAGACTGAAAGAAAACCCTATCTGTGCTCATTCCAAAGAGAAGTGACTCAGTGGAATGCAGAATTCATCGGATAATATCGCATGCAAGTAAACTTTTGCTAAAGATAAGTCAAAAACAGCTGCAACAGTACATTGACCAGAAAATGCCAGAGAGTCTAATCAGATTCAGATGAGGAAGTGTAATGAGGTCAGAGGCTGATGTCATGGCACCAGGATCTTGACAGAAAGCAGAGAATATCAGAAAGATATTTACTATGTAAAGGCTTTCAGTTGTGTGGATCATGACAAAATAAGAACAACATTGCAGAGAATAGGTATTCTGGGACACTTAATGGTGTCATGAGGAACCTACACATGGACTAAGAGGCAGTCCTTCAACCAGAACAAGAGGACACTGAATGGTTTAAAGTCAGGAAAGGTATATGCCTCTGTTGTATTATTTCACCATACTTATTCAATCTGTGAAGAGGACTTGAAACATTTACTTATGAAGATCAAAGAGAACAGCCTTCGATATGGATTACATCTCAATATCAAGAAAACAAAAGTACTCACCACTGGACCAATAAACAACATTCTTATCAATGGAGAAAAGATTGAAGTTGTCAAAGACTTCGTTCTTCTCGGATCAACTATCAACACTCACGGAAGCAGCAGTACGTATTGCATTGGGCAAATGTGCTGCACAGGAACTTTTTAAAGTATTGAAGAGCAGAGATGTCAGCTTGAGGACTAAGGTGCGCCTGACCCAGGCCATGGTGTTTTCAATAGCCTCATATGGATGCGAAAGCTGGACAGTGAATAAAGAAGATCGTAGAAGAATTGATGCCTTTGAGTTGTGGTGTTGGAGGAGAATACTGAAAATGCCATGGACTGCCAAAAGAACCAATAGATCTGTTTTGGAAGAAGTGCAGCCAGAGTGCTCCTTGGAGGCCAGGATGGCTAAGCTTCATCTCTCATACCTTGAACATATTGTCCAGAGGGAACAGTCGCTGGAGAAGGATGTCATGCTGGGTAAGGTGGAGGGTCAGAGAAAAAGAGGAAGACCCCTAACGAGATGGATTGGCCAGGTGGCATCATTGATGGCATCAAGTGTGGCAGCGGTAGTGAGGTTAGCCCAGGATTGGACATTGTTTCATTCTGCTGTGCATGGGGTCGCTATGAGTCGGTTCCAACTCGATGGCACCTGACAACAACAACAACAAATTCAATCTGTATGCTGAGCAAATAAACCAAGAAGCTGGATTTTATGTAGAAGAACATGGCACCAGGATTGGAAGAGAGCTGATTGATAGCCTGCAATATATAGATACTACAACCCTGCTTGCTGAAAGCAAAGAGGACTTGAAATATTTACTGATGAAGATCAAAGACTACAACCTTCTCTATGGGTGGCACCTCAATGTAAAGAAAACAAAAATCCTCACCACTGAACCAAAAAATAACATCCATATAAATGGAGAAAAGATTGAAGTTGTCAAAGAATTCATTTGCTGGGATCACCCATCAGCACTCATGGTGGCAGCTGTCAAGAAATCAAGTGACATATTGCATTAGGCAAATCTGCTGCACAAGACCTCTTTAAAGTACTCAAAAGGAGAGATATCAGTTTGAGGACTAAGGTGCTCCTGACCATAGGCATGGTATGTATTTTCAACAGCCTCATATGTATATGGAAGTTGGACAGTGAATAAGGAAAATAATAGAAAAATTGATGCATTTGAGATATGATGTTGGAGGAGATATTAAAAGTATCATGGACCACCAGAAGAACAAACAAATCTGTGTTGGAAGAAGTACAGTCAGAATGCTCCTTAGAAGCCAGCTGGACAGACTTCATCTCTCATATTTCAGATGCAGTATAAGGAGGAACCAGTTCCTGGAGAAGGACATCATCCTTGGTAAAGTGGAGGGTCAGCAAAGAAGAGAAAGACCCCCCAGTGAGATGTATTGGCACAGTGGCAGCAGCAATGGACTCAAGTGTAGCAAAGATTGTGAGATTGGCACAGGACCAGGCAGTGTTTTGTTCTGTTGTGCATAAGTTCACTATGAGTCAGTATGACTCACAGCACCTAACAACTACAATAGGCAAAATATTGAATGATGTAGAAAGCAGTCAAAGAAGATAGAAGGAACACACAGAGTGATTGTGCATAAAATTGCTATGAGTCAGAATTGACCCTAACAACAAGAAAAACATATCAGACAAAATACACATCTGCTTGTTGAAATTCTTCTTATTTGTTGATTTATTTCAGAAACATAGTAGATGCTAAAGAAAACAAAAATTTCCTGGGTTCTGCATTGATAAATTTTCAAAAAAAAAATTCTTTCTTTTGTCCAGGATGTGGTGCTGTTAGTCAATATCAAGAAATTCACATTTGTTTATCTAGCAAACTGATGTCCTACTGCTTATTGGTAGACTGATGGATAGTTGGAGGAACAGAATTAAAACCAAAATCTAATCTCAATCTAGTAACCACTCCACAAATATATGAGAAAGAAAAGCATTATTATGGAATAAGTATTACAACAGAATATCATGCATGATAGACAATGTGGTAAAGAGAATGCAGAGACAGAAAAATCTTACCCTTTATATGTTGTTATTGTTAAGTGTCTTCGCATCAGAACTAACTGAAAGGCACACGATAGCAACAACAACATATGCATGTGACAGTTGGGCAGTAACAATAGGACATCATAGAAGAATCAATGCATTAGAATTATGGTGTTGATGAAGAATACTGAAAGTACAACAGACTGCCTAAAGAACAAACAAATCTGTCTTGGGCAGAGCATGAGCAGCATGCTCCAGAGAAGCAAAGTTGGTGAGAATTCACCTCTTGCTCTTTGGACAATAGTAGAGCAGCAGTTTGTTTCTCATTGTATTTTAATTTATAATTGATAGTCATTGTATAAAAGTGGCTGTGTTTAATGGCTTTATCATGATTGAAGTTAAAATTAAAAGAACATTAGGAATTTCAATACATTGAAAAAGCTATGACTATTATGATGTTTTCATTCTGGCCACTTTATCACATTTATAGGATATGAGATCTATGCCTTGTTTACTTCACTTCCTCATTAAATAGAGATAATTACAAACACGGCTTAATAAATTTCTTATACTAATTCCCAGAAATATCAGGGAATTGGATTGTGTGCAATACTAGAAACATTTCCACATATCACAAGGCAAATTGGCTCATGCCAATATTCTCTTGAGGGATGCTTTTGGAAATAGATTTTGTAACCAATGAATGAAATACCGCAAGTGATTAACACACTCATCTGTTAACCAAAAGGTCGGTGATTGGAGTCCTCCCGAAGTGCCTGAGAGGAAATGTTGAGTGACCCACTTTAGAAAAATTAACTATTAAAAATCACAATGGAGCACAGTGCTATCCTGACACACATGAGGTTACCTTGAGTTAGTGTTGACTCTATTACAACTGGCTACTAATGAATGGGTAGATGAAGAGGAATAAAGAAAAAGGGTGACTTTAAACTTGGAGGAAAAATATTAACATCATGGATAGAAAATTGAATTCTATTGAACATCCATAAAAAATTAAAGTTATCACCATGTTTCCTTCTCTATATATGCCCTAAGTGGGACTCTACATGAAATTGCACTATACAGTTCATTTACCCTTTTGTACCCAGTGTTTCACTTTAGACTAATTCATGCCTTCAATTTTCTTATTTCATTCTCCTGTGATAGAAAAGAAGTCCTGGTGTGGCTCTCTGGGTTTATGCATCAGACTGCAAAGCCATTTGAACTGCAAGGTCCACAGTTCAAGCTCTCCAGTCACTCGCTGGATACCTATAGAGGGTCACTATGGGTTGGAACTGACTCGACGGCACTTAACAACAACAACAATGATAGAAAAAGGAGCTCTGGTAGTGTAGTGGTTGTGAGTCAGGCTGCTAACCTCAAGGTCAGCGAGTTCAAAACTACCAGCAGTTCCAGGGGAGAAAGTGAGGCTTTCTGATCCCATAAAGATTTACAGTCTCAGAAACCCTATACAGGGTTGCAATGAATTGAAATCGACTCTGTGGCACATCACCACCAGCACTATGATAGAAAACTACTTTTTTTAGTTCATGAGCAAAATTTAGCTCCCACAAAATCTTTGAAGCATTATTTGGTTTTAAAATTAAAGTTAGAAATGTCTACATCCAGAAATCAGTTAATTAACAGTGTCTACAGCTGCGATATGCAAATGATACAGCCTTGCTTGCTGAAAGTGAAGAGAACTTAAAACATTTACTGATGAAGATCAAAGGGCACAGCCTTCAATATGGATTACATCTCAATGTAAAGAAAACAAAAATCCTCACCACTGGACCAATAAATAACATTCTTATCAACAGAGAAAAGATTGAAGTTGTCAAGGACTTCATTCTTCTTGGATCAACTATCAATGCTCATGGAAGCAGCAGTCAAGAGATCAGACGACGTACTGCATTAGGCAAATCTGCCGCACAGGATACTTTTTAAAGTGTTGAAGGGCAAAGGTGTCAGCTTGAGGACTAAGGTGCGCTGGACCCAAGCTATGGTATTTTCAATAACCTCATATGAATGCGAAGGCTGGACGATGAATAAGGAAGTTTGTAGAAGAATTGATGCCTTTGAATTGTGGTGTTGGCAGAGAATACTGAAAGTGCCATGGGCTGCCAAAAGAACCAATAGATCTGTTTTGGAAGAAGTGCAGCCAAAGTGCTCCTTAGAGGCCAAGAGGGCCAAACTTCGTCTCTCATACTTTGGACATATCGTCAGGAGGGATCAGTTGCTGGAGAAGGATATCATGCTTGGTAAGATGGAGGGTTGGAGAAAAAGAGGAAGACCCCCAATGAGATGGATTGGCCAGGTGGCAGCACCAATGGACTCAAGTGTGGCCCAGGATCAGACATTGTTTCATTCTGCTGTGCATAGGGTCGCTATGAGTCGGTGTCGACTCGATGGCACCTAACAACAACAACAACAGCATGGAGTCTTGGTGTGGCACTGTGGGTTAATGCACCAGACTTCAAAGCCATTTGAACTGCAAGGTCAGTGGTTCAAGCTCACCAGCTGCTCCTCAGAAACGCTATACAGGGTCACTATGTGTCAGAACTGACTCGATGGCACTTAACAACAACAACAGCCTGGAGTATCAGAAGATATATAAGCTTCGTTTATTTATATTGTTGTTGTAAGTGTTAGTGAGTTGGTTCCAACTCATAGCAACCTTGTACAGGGATTCCGAGGATGGGCTGGTGGGCTTGAACCTCCAACCTTTTAGTAGGTAGTCCCATGCTTATCCTACAGCATCACACCAGGACTCCTCTCTTATTTATGATAGTATGCAAATAATTTTGCTCATCAGTGAGGAAGTGCTAAGAGAGATTGGAGAATAGAATGTAGAAGATTTTGCAATTTGGACAGAGACTTATGTATAAAATGGTAGCAAATTTTTGTTTGTTTAAAGTCAGGCTTGAATAGAATAAATTATGCTGTGCAATTCCATGAACATTTCCTGACTTTAAATACCTCCTAAGATACATTGTCCTCTTTATATCGGTTCTGATTATGAAAGGGGTTAGGATTACTGTGAGATGTGGGTAGGTTGGTTCAAAAACACTGGACTTTCCAGGAGGCAGACTTGCAGAATGTGTCCTTTGGTGGTGTAAATTATTATATATGCCTGAGTGTTTAAATAAACAAAAAGAGCTAAAGTGAATAGAGAGAAATAATGTCTGATTGTACACGGAGGGGATTATAATCATTGTAATGAAACAAGGTGTATGATTTGTTGAATGTAAAACTGATGATCTGCCCTGTAAACTTTCACTCAGTTCACAATAAAAAGTTTAACCCCCTCGCTCCCAAAAAGCAACCTCATAAATTCTGGTTGCGGTTACAGCAACTCTAAAATATGATTGCTTTGCTATAGTTTTTATTTGTCTACAGTTGAAAAAAATTATGATGTTAGAATAACCTCAGGATTCACTACCATTCATGCTGGAAAAAAAGGAAAGGGGGAAAAAGAATTATACTTTGGGGGGGGGGGCATTTTCCTCTATAAATATGTCTTTTCAACCTTAAAATAGTTTTCTCAATGGTATTGTCTTTATTACATTTTTTGCTTTTGAGAAAGAATTAGTTCTCTGTTTTTCTAATCTCTAATCAATACTGTATTTAAAAAAAAACTACTTTCTTACTACTTTTCTAATTATGAGTCATTTTTACAGACGGTGGTTAATTTAAATGGCCTTATGAAACTGCTACATATTTTATTAATAAGAATTTCATTCTTAATATTAAAAAAATACAAAAAACTTAAAGTTTTTAGGGATATTTAAGGTTGTAACATAACTTGATATTACATGTCTTCTTAATAGTATAATTTCATCTTTGTGTGTGTGTGTGTGTTATGTGCTGTGGAGTCAGTTCAAACTCATAGCGACGCTGTACAGGGTTTCCAAGGCTATAAATCTTTACGGGAGCATAAAGCTTCATCTTTCTCCCATGGAACAGCTGATAGTTTTGAACTGCTGACCTTGTGGTTTGCAGCCCGACTCGTAACCACTACAAAAGGAGTTAAAAACCTATTTCTCAATAATTGCACCATCAAAGAAGAATAATTTTAGAATAAAGCATAGTGGAATATTTTCATATTCAGAGTCATTTGCTATAATGTTGGGATTAAAATTTTCATTAATTTAAGAGCACCAGGACTTGTTCCTTTATACAATTAGGCCACTTTGTAAATGAAGCTATAAAAGATCTAAAAGGCTTACTTGGTAGAGCAGCATGCTCTTTTACATGCTTTGCTATAATAATTTTGCTAATAAGTTAATTTTTCAACATTGCATGATGTTGTCAATATGCAATGAGAATGCTTAAAGAAGCATTTGTGGCAAACTTAATATTACAAATTTGTTTCTTTAGAATGAAAAGCTATCATAGCATATAACTTAATGTTTGGATGAAAATCAACTTATAAATTTAGTTATATTTCTAGGCAAACTAGTTTTACTTTCCTCAAAGGTAATTAGCAATTTTAACATGCTCTCAAACACAATCTTATTTTATATAAGGTATCTAAGTTTATAGGACAAGCTCAAAATCTATTTGGGTCAATTCAAATTATATTTTAGAAACTGGCAAGCTAAAATACATTCTTTATTTTTAAAGGAACTTTATATAGATTTAACACTTTGTTACTAAAATTCCTTTATGTCTCTCTCCCTTTTATTTATGATCTTTGGGAGTCACTGGAGTTTTTGCCAGGAGCTGCCCTGTTCATTTTTTGTAGATTAATCACTTAAAACTTCATGACTTATAATATTTCACAATATTCACATAAGTAGTTTGCCATAGTTTGGCACACATTTCTATTTTAATCATGTTTATAAAATTAAGGACAGATTGAAAGTCATGTAGAAACTGATCAAAACAAGGTTTTTCTTTATCATGCAAAGATTGTCCATGACATTTAAAGTCATATTATATGAGCTCTAAATTTTCATACTAACCAGTACTGGCATGTTTTGATTTTTTTTTTTTTTTTTTTTAATCGTCTTATTTTCCTAGTCTCTAAAATAGGGATTTATAAATTATTCTTTCTAGAAAAAAATGTATTAATTTACAATGTCTTTCTTTGATGAACAAAGCAGAAATGACATACAACTGTGCAGGAGTGAACCATCTTATCGTTTATCCTCGTTTTCCTTGTTTCCTCTTGTTTGTACTATTCATATCAGCCAATGAATGGCACCACTCCATAGTATCTCATTGAGGATCACTGCCTTTTAGACCATGCTTGCAAAGTACACTTAATAGAAGGGTCTCAAGACCTATGCAAATGTTTTCTGAGCCAGTAGAGCAATTGAATTATAGATTAATAGGACTAGCATGCTTCATTTGGCAAAAGACTGCTTTACTGTTCATGGACTTGACAATTTTGCCTTCCTCCAACAAGGCATTTCCGTATTAATGCATTCATTTGTTTTTCTGAGCAGGTTACTTTAAAATGAGC
Organism: Chrysochloris asiatica; assembly: GCF_000296735.1. Classification (NCBI taxonomy): domain Eukaryota; kingdom Metazoa; phylum Chordata; class Mammalia; order Afrosoricida; family Chrysochloridae; genus Chrysochloris; species Chrysochloris asiatica. The sequence continues at coordinate 5,037,436 of NW_006408717.1, forward strand.
TCCTGAAAATGAAAATTTCTTACACACACACACACACACACAGAGAAAGAGAGAGAGAGAGAGAGAGAGAGAGAGAAAGCTGCATTCCAATTCATTTGCTCAGTAGAGAGAATAAATGTTATCTATTTATCATTTACTTTGGGTATTTTGTTCCCCCCTTCCCACGCAAACTGAGGCTGGTAGGATGAAAGCAACAGAACTGGAGAGAAAACAACGCAAAGGAGTTGATGGAAATAACTAAGCTTGATTGAACAGACTAGATTTTAGTCATAGAAAACCATATTGCCTAAGTTGACATGTGTGACTAGAGATGACAGTGATTTATAGAGGCACATCCAGCAACGAGGAAAAGGAAATTGAAATGTTTATATTCAGTATATTGCCCCACCAAAAAATACAGTACTACAATGGTTGGCAATTAAAGTTTTGGCATGATGCTGCCTGTGTTTACATTCATGGTATTTAATCCAGAACAATTGACTTGAATCCTATTGAATTTTTCTTCTTCTTTTTTATTAACTACATAATTAATATACTCTTCATATGATATAATTAACATGAGAGACTGTTTTGAGTTTTACCTGAGATAAAAATGAAAAAACAAAAACAGTTGCCATAGAGTGGACTCCAACTCATGGTGACCCCATTAGTGTCAGAAATAGAACTGTGCTCCATAGGATTTTCAATGACTGATTTTTCAGAAGTAGTTTGCCAAGTCTTTCTTCCAAGATGCCTCTGAGTGGACTGGAACCTACAATCTTTCAACTAGCAGCTGAGAAACTTAAGTATTTGCACCACCCAGCTACTATTAATTGAGTGAACCCAGGTTAGACTACATAACACTTTGACAACCACATGATTACTGTCCCCTTTGGCACTTTACTTTCAACTTTAGACTTTTTAATTATGAACTAAGAACATATACATTCATTATTTATTCAATAAGCATTTATACCATACCTTCAAAGAATGACAACATAAAAGACTGTGAATCAAAAATGAAACACCAGAAATGCTACTCTTTCTAACGCTTATTGCTGCTGTACAGAGAAACAGACTCAACTCTAAATCACTTGGCTGTTTTATAAAGATATGCTTTTTTCACAAGTGAATCTTGATGAATACAAATTATTCACCCTCATTCATTCAATCATTCATTTATTCATCCAATAAATAGTCCTTTTATTACATCTGCCACAATCAGACAGATGTTAAGAACTCAAGACAAAAAGAATAAATCAAACATGATCTATGTGTTCAAGAAACTAGAAATCTAATGATGTGAAAAGATATGTGAAGAGGTATTAAAGGTAATTGACATAACATATGCTATACTAGTGGTGTGAACATGTGTTAGATTTTTAACTCATGAGTTGAATTGGAAAGATAAGCATGAAAGGGCATCACTGAAGCAGGAACACATGACCTAAGTAAGGGAAGGTGGAAATGGAGCAAAGCTTATTGCAGTTTCTGGCATGGGGTAAAGTAAGAAAGTAAAACCAAAAATCAAACCCATTTCTACTGAGTCGATTCCAACTCATAGTGACCTTATAGGATACAGTAGATCAGCTACCTAGGGTTTCTAAGACTATAATTCTTTACAGGAGTAGACAACCTCGTCCTAAGACTGTGACAATATCAGAAAGGAGCTTCAATATCAAGTCATGAAATTTAGATTTTCAGAAACTCATAGTAACCAATGGGGGTTTAAAACAGTGTGGTGACTTTGTAGCTGTGAGAAAAAACTAAGTTGGGAGAAATTGATGAGGAGGAGACCAATCAGGAGGTGTTTGCTGTGTTTCATGTAAGAGATAATCAATGTCAGTTGTAGTTGAATAGATTCTGACTCAATGACCCCATGTGTGTCAGAGTAGAGTTGTGCTCTATAGGTTTTTCTTTTCTTTTTTTTTTTTTTAAGTCGCTCACCAGGCCTTTCTTCTGAGCTACTTCTGGATGGATTCAAACTTTCAACATTTCAATAAACAGTCTAGCATGTTAACTATCTGCATCAAGACATGTGGATAAGAGATAGCTGGGTCAAAAATGCTGGAGGAAGAACGTTTACTAAAAAGTCTGTGAAGGTTAGACTGGTTAATAGGTTATAGGAGGAAGATGATGGTGGAGTCTCTCATCACCAAGGAGAAAATTAAGGAGCCTAACATGCCCTTTGGGAGAAGACATACCTGCTACTGCTGCTGCAGTGTTCATCACCAATAACAGCCTCCACCACCCACAGACTAGTTCTTCTAGCTCCAGATCTATGCTTGGATGGATGCAATCTTGAAATAACTAACTAGCTAAAGAAGTCTACCCAGAAGCTAGAAATAAGGGCATATTTTTCAATACTGCAATTGTTTTTATAGATCTTAAAAGAGCCTAGCTATTGATTGAAGGAAGGCACTCTGGTAGCATAGTGGATTCGAGTCAGGCTACTAACCTCAAGGTCAGCAGTTCGAAACTCTGCAATTTTGCAGAAGAAAGATGAGTATTTCTGCTCCTGTAAAGATTTACATCCTCGGAAACCCTATGCAGGGTTGCTATGAGTTGGAACCGACTCCACGGCACACTACCACCACCACCATCATTGATTGAAGATTAGCAATATCATGCATGGCAGAAATGGGACTGATGATCCTATGACTGTAGTTGCAGTTTCAAATAGGGGATTGTTTGAATATTGCAATTACCTCTCCAAATTGGACACTACCTCATTCTAGATGCAAAAGACCATATTAAATGTTATTTATTGTTTCTTGAACTTATTTGTCAGGCAGTTATGTAAAGTAAGCTTACTCTTTTTCTATGTAAAATAAACTTACTCTTGCCCCAGAATATTCAAATTCTAAACAAATTGCTAAGGTGCTCTGGTAGCGTAGTGGTTATGAATCAAGCTGCAAACCGCAAGATCAGCAGTTCAAAACTACCAGCTGCTCCGCGGGAGAAAGATGAGGCTTTCTGCTCCCATAAAGATTTATAGCCTCGACAACCCTGTTCAGGGTCATTATGGGTCGGAACCAACTTAACAAGAACAACAACAAACAAATTGCTATGCATCTATTTAGGTTAGGTGCCCTGGCTCTCAGTAGTCTATGTAAAACTGCATTGTCAGCTGCTAACTAAAAGTTCTGTGGCTTAAACTCACCAGCTACTGCAAAAGAGAAATATGTGGTGGTTTGCTTCTAGAAAGATTTACAACCTGGGGAAATCAGTTTGGGCAGTTCTACACTGTTATATAGGGTTACTGTGAGTTGAAATTGATGCAAAACAGTGGGTTTGGGGTTTGTTTATGTTACATTTGGTGGTGCTCTTGAACAAATATTGATAGAAGGTCCATATTGTTTCAAGTTCTTTTGTAAAATATAGAGAAAAGTGCTCTTAGTACCTTGCATAAAATTTCATTGTTAAATATATGTGTGCAATTTTTTAAAAAGTCTATGAAAGTAAGTCAGTAGTAGAATATTCAAGAGCAAAGTATCACAAATATTCATTGGAAAAAGTAGTACCTAGTGATTTAGAAATTATCATCCTCTAAGATTGAGGTTATTGTATGCTCACGGCAATTGTGAGGATGTTGCAGGACCAGGTAGTGCTGCGTTCTGCTGTGTATGGGTTGCTGTGAACTGGAACCAATTCAACAGCACCTAACAGCAAAGCATTACCTGCTGGGGGTGTTGATAGTGCTGTCAAGTCAGTGCTGAGCCATAGCGACCCTGTAAAAGGTGTTTGTTGAGTTTAAATTGCCGCCGTTGGGGTTATAACCACTGACTATTCGACACGGCTAACAATCCAGGGACAATTCTACAGTGCCAACTTTGCAGCTAGCAGTCCTGTGCTTATCCTACAGCTCAAGACCTGGATTCCCTATAATGGTTATGTGCTGTGGAGTTGGTTCAGACTTAAACCCACCCTGCATAGGGTTTCCAAGGCTGTAAATCTTTAAGGGAGCAGAAAGCCTCATTTACTCGCACCAAATGGTTGGTAGTTTCACACTGCTGACCTTGAGGTTATCAGCCTGACTAGTAACCACTTCACTACCAGAACTCCTTACATTCTGATATAAAACTGTAAATGTGAGATTTTGATGTGGATGTTTTAAATTTAGCTTATTTGTAAACTACCCTGTTACTTATTGGCTTTATTTTACAAACAAAAGTGATTTTTCCTTGTAATCTGTTTTTCTGAGCCCGTATGTGAAATATGCACTGGCATAAAATATGCCATTTTCCCCTTTATACTCTGTTTTGTAGACATGTATCAAAGATGGAGAACCAGCTGATCGTATTTCAATGTGTCTCCCTATAAGTTTATGGAAAATGACCTAAAATCGATTTGGCTTATACGATCTTTATTCATAAACATACATGTGGATAATGTCCCCTCCCCAGCTCCTATTTAGTGCACTTATGAAAATTTTTTACACCTACGAAGCTTTTGATTCAGGGCAGTTGCCTGGAAACACTTATGATCTCGTAGGAGAAGTTTGGATCATGCAAAGACATTTTGCGAAATGGTGCAGTGTTAAGTAACAAAAAATCAAAAGCTCAGCACAGTGAAATTCTATCAACTAGCTGTCAGAGGTGTGAACTAGCTCTGCCATATACAGGTTTTCAGAACTTGCAGACCTGATTTCATCTTTCCAAGCATATACTTCCTCATCTGTAAAATAGAAATGCCATTCCTATTTCATTAAGTTGTGAAAGAAAAGCATAGAGTAGGTAATACATTACAGTGACATTTCTTTTCCTTTTCCATACCTCTATGCAAGTAACGTATTTCATAGCGACCTCTTGGTTGGATGCTCCCTTAATAGGACACTGTTGTTATGTGCCATTGAGTTGGTTCTGACTCACAGTGATACTATGCACAACAGAACAAAGCGCTGCCCAGTCCTGTGCAATCCTCACAATCCTTGATAAACTTGAACCTACTGCTGATATTATTGTGCCAATCCAACTCATAGGGGGTCTTCCTCTTTTTCACTGACCCTTCATTTTACCAAGTATGACGTACTTCTCCAGGGACTGGATCCTCGTGATAACAAGTTCCAAGTATGAGAGATGAAGTCTCATCATTCTGACTTCTAAGGAGCATCTGGCTATACTTCTTCCAAACTGATGTCTCTGTTTTTGAACACTTAAAGGGGTCTTGTGCAGCACACTTGTCTAATGCAATATGTTATTTAATTTCTTTACTGCTGCTTCCATGAGTGTTGATGGTGGATCCAAGCAAAATGAAATCTGACAGCTTCAATCTTTTTCTCCATTTATTATATTATTTATTGATCTAGATGTTTGGATTTTTTGTTTCATTATGTGTGTAATTCATACTGAATGCTGTGTCTTTGATCTTCATCAGTAAGTATTTTGAGCCCTCTTTACTTTCAGCAAGTAAGGTTGTAGTATCTGCATATCATAAATTGCTAATGAGTCTTCCTCCAATCCCGATGACATGTTTTTCTTCATATAATCCAGTTTCTGAGATTATTTGCTCACCATACAGATTGAATAAGTATGCTGAAAGAATACAACCCCGGGACACACACTTCCTGACATTGAGCCATTCCGAATTCTTTTGTTTTATTCCAACAACTGCCTTTTCATCTATGTACTGATTCTCCATGAGCACAGTGAAATGCTCAGGAATGTTATTCATAGTTTGTCATGATCTAAACTGTCAAAATCTTTTGCATAGTCAATAGGACAAGAGTTTCCTATTATTTAAGGACTATAATAAAATCTTTACAATGACCATCTCAAAATTTGACTTGACTTGACTTTTAATTTCAGTAATACTCTATATACCATACAGACCAATTGACAAAAGAACTTAAAATAAAGATCCAGAGATTTTAACATGATTTATCCATCAAATATTGGGATCCAATTGGGTATGGCTGATTACTTACATCAAAGAAGAACATGTGCTGAGAAATAGTCTGATGATATGGAACAAAGTAAGTTTTCCTAGGTATAGGTGCTCTGAGAGAGCAGTAGTCACTCTGGCTGACAGGCAAACATGGGTCCCATGGACTTCAAGCACATATTTCCATAATCCCACTTGGGAGAAGGCAAGACGTAAAGATGAAGTTGTAACAGATGTCTGGAGACAGCACTCATGCAAGGGCACAATTCTAGGGGAACAATTAAAATTCAGTGCTAAAATAGGAGAATTGTGGCTCCTCAAAATATTTCAGACATTTATTTAAATTTGAGTTTGAAACAATAGATCATAGGCTTGAGTTTACAGATAGAAAGATTTCCAGACTACAGTCTGGGAAGTTGTGGTAGGCAAGAAAATAAGATACTCATGGTCTATTGAACCTGAAATGGGAGCACCTTAATCCTGGTTTGTTTTCTGACTAATCAAATGACAGGATGGAAATGTGTGGATGGGTGATTGGATGGATGGGTGGATGGCTAATGGATGGATAGGTGCATAATGTCATAAGCAATAGCACTCCCTAGTGCCACCAAGCCACCAAGATAAGATTAAAGGCACAAGAAATTATTAAGGGTAAGGCCTATGGGAGGAAATGGGAAGAGGGGCGGGGAAGATTTGGAGCATCATCATATTATGGTGCAAGTTTGATCTGTAGTGTAGTAGAGGAAAGGGAGAAAGAAAAGGAAGTTAAGTAGAGACATCTTAAATTCCAGTGCTGTTCTACAAAGACCTTGAGTGAGAGTCATCCATTAAAGGAATCTCTTGTCTCCCAGGAACAGGCCTCCCTTAATATTCTTATTTTGCTGAGTTATTGGTTGTGAGCAGTTGATGGGAAGTGTGGCATCAGTTCAAACATGGTGATGGATGTCAGAATTCAGCTGCTGGTATCCTTAGTGGTGGATTTCAGAACATTGCAGCTTGGTCAATTAGACTCCTTGTAGTCAAAAATCTGAGATGTTCAATCTCAAGTCAGCCACACAGGCAATGCAAATGCATTGTCAGAAAAATGTTCTGTGAAGACAAGAAACACAACTTAGAGAACTGTCATGGACATCACCTCCACCTCCAGTGGGTAGAAGGGCAGCAACATAACTGTACAGCCTACGCTAGGAATCGCTGTTGTTGTAGTTAGGTGCTGTCAATTTGGTTCTGAGCCACAGCAACCCTATATAGGTTTCCAAGGAGCAGGTGTTGGGTTTGACAAACCGACATTGTTGTTCATAATGACCTTATGATCCAACAAATTATCCTGCAGCACCACATCAGGACTCCACACTAGGAACTGCTGTTGTTGTTGTTAAGTGTCGTTGAGTTGGTTTCAACTCATAGCGACCCTGTATAAGATTTCCAAAGAGCAGCTGGTGAGCTTGACCTTACAGTTCAAACTAACCTTGCAGTCCAGCACATTAACCCATAGCGCAACAGCAATTTGTTGTTGTTAAGTGCCTTGGATTTGCTTCTGACTCATAGAAACCCTGTATAGGGTTTCTGAGGAGTTGCTGATGGGTTTGAACCACTGACCTTGTAGATCAAACAGACCTTGAGGTTGAGTGCTTATCCTATGTCCTATGGTGCCATACCTGGACTCCACACCAATAGTGGTCACTAAATAAAAATACTAGGTTCATGAAGAAGAGGTAGTCAAATGTGGGTTTTGAGATCTGTATTTTTGGTTGTTTATCAAGGTACAAACTATAGGATTTCCTAGTTGAGGAAAAGCCTGCAATGAATTAGTCAGTCTGATGAAGACCTGCAATGTTCATCATTCAGGCAAAAAAAAAAAAATCAATATAATATTTAATAGAGAAAAAAAAAAAAGAAATGCATATGCTTCTCTACTTTTCACAATGACATATTTCTGAGATATCACCATGTTGAGTTTAGAGCTCTGGTAGCGTAGTGGTTACGAATTGGGCTGCGAGCCACCAAGGTCAGCAGTTTGAAACTACCAGCTGTTCCATGGGAGAAAGATGAGGCTTTCTGCTCCTGTAAAGATTTACAGCCTTGGAAACCCTGTACAGGGTCGCTATTAGTCGGAACCGACTCCACAGCACATAACAACAACAACAACAACGGGTCAGAAAAAGCAAAACAAACAAAAGTTTTATAAGATCATTTAGTGCAGCTCTTAGAATTAATAGTTGAGCTGGAAAGTTTGACTCAAGGCTCAGGAACATTCCCTAAACTATGCCACTCCACTTCTCTGCTGAGAGAGCACTCCAACCTCCACTGAGCAGTGGACAGTGCTGTTAGTACTCTAGACAATTGTTTACCAGGAAATGGACTTGACTGCAGTCTTATGTTCAGTGTTACTGCCATCACAGAGTCTGGTTGTGGTGCTGTAGGATAAGCAGTGGACTGCTAACCACTAATCCGGTGGTTCGAACTCACCAACCACTTCTGGGAATTCCTATACAGGGTTGTTATTAGTCGTAACTGATTCAATGGCACTTACCAACAACTACATTACTCTAATTTTTGTGTTAGTAGTTCTGATTGGCAGAGCCTAACTCATATGCCTGCAATTACCCACAAGGGAGACTGGGAAAGTATTTAACATTTTCATCACCTCTGTTGTTGTTATTGTGAGGTGCTGTAAAGATGCTTTCAACTCATGGCTATCTTGTATACAACAGAATGGAAACACTACCTGCCCTGCAGTATCCTCACAATTGTGATGTTTGAGTCAGTTGTTGCATTCACTGTGCTAATCCACTTCACTTAGGGCCTTCCTCTTTTTGGTTGACCCTCTACTTTACCAAGCATGATGTCCTTTTCCAGAGACTGGTCCTTCCTATGTATGGGAAGGTCTTTGTCTCCTTTCAACATCTGTAGATCTTGGGTCCAAAGGATGCACTACTTTCAGCTTTTCTTTCTTGGTTATAGTAGTTTCTTCCTCAGGTCCTTTTGTGGGGAAAAAGACTGTGTGCCTATCAAGATTCAAACACTAGAGAATTCGTCAAGTAAAGAAAGGTGTTCATTTACTGGGTAGCCAAATGCATGAGAAATATTCATTAGAACTGGGTATCATCTCTGTCCTGGTGATCACTGAATGAATCCTCTTTGTCTAGATGTGTACTCACCATAAATATTTATTGAAACAATGAATGTTTCTAGAGAATCATAAATTGCAATTTGAAGAACGGACTATTTTGCACCAATTCAAGGGTTTTATTCTCCTATAATTGTTGTTAAGTGTTGAGTCAATTTCAACTCAGAGCAAACATGTATAAGGTTTCCAAGGAGCAACTAGTAAGTTTGAACCACTGACCTTTCACTTCAAACTGACTTTGCAGTCCAATGCTTATCCTACAGTGCCACACCAGGACTCCTAACAATACATGTATATAATTTCTAGATAGAAATTAAAATAAGCAATTTGATAGGCATATCATTAATCAAAACCATCAATGAGACAACATCCTTCTTTTTCATTGCTCTGTAAACACAAATGGACCTTCCACATGTTTTTGTTATTAGCTTCAGTGACCTGGTCTTAAAATTCTTTGCTTAGCTAATTGCTATTCATCCTTTAAGCTTCTGATTTACATGTCTATGTTCAGTGTGGCTCTGTGCCTGGTTAGCATCCTGCTCTTGATTATTTTTATGTCTCGCTAGACTGTAATCTCTTTAAGGTCAGGAATCTGATCTGTCTGGTTTGCTGCTGCATTTAGCACCCAGCCAAATTCCTGGTGCATATTATGCATTCAATGCATGTTTGTTGAACAAATACAGAAAATTATTGTAATAAGCACTATCATATTTGTAACAAATTGATGAAATACATACTTATTACAGACATTTGTGTAGCATAGTGCAAATCTAATTTTTCTATTACGTGGTTTGGTTTCTGAAAATTTATTTATTCAATTCCCACTGGAATGGGATTCACATAGACATCTATTATATGCATATATTTATTCCATCTCACAAAGCCATAGGATAACAAAAAACATATTATGGTTGTCGAGTTTCCTTTAAAAGTAGCATTTATAAGCTGCTATTCTTTGCATTGTTGATTTTATAAGCAATTCTAAAACTCTGCATTTAAATAAGAAAATAGAGTGAATCTATCACTCCATGTCATCACAATTTACCATATAACTTACCATATTACTATGGCCATAACTTACCATATGTAGAAAACCTTGCCCTTGAAAACCCCTATGGAGCTCAGTTCTACTCTGACACATACGGACCACCATAAATCAGAGTTGACACCACTGCTGGTTGAGGGAAAGTGGCTAGAAAAAAACAGAACAAGCATTATCTAAATTAACCATGTCTTAGAAACTTTTCTTTTGACACAGTCATTGTCCCAAGTCAGTGACATTATGACTTAGGTCTTCCCCCAATTTTGAGCCTGTGGCACTAAGCTCTTGTATTACAGCATCAGCACTATGACTAATTCTGAAGTGTTTGAAGTCTGTAGATGAGTCCCGCTCTCTCCATCCTCTGCCCTCCCCATTCTTTCTGATCATGTTCTGTCTGCTTCGCTTGTTGTTCCAAATATGTATCCATATGCCAGCCTGCTACCTATGCAGAATGAACCTCTGACATTCCCTGATGGAGCATTTGCGCTGAATCCCCTCTACTGCTCTCTGGAGGCCCTATTTACAGGAAATGACTCAGCCAGCTGTCAAATTAGAAAGGAAATAATGAATCATTAGCTGAAGAGTCAATGTGTAAGGTGTAATGTGCCAATCCTCACTGGAATGTTTCTATTTTCTCCCAGGAATAATTATTTCGTAGCTAAAACAACAATAATAACAATAATTAATGAGAGTATTTAATATCTAAGGTGAAGGGCAGGGAAGATCTAGGATACTAATAAAGCTCCTTGATATCAAAGAGCTCATCATCTAAGATGCTTTGTAGTTTAGAACCATCAACAGATTCTTATGATGACCAAGTCACAAAGAAAAATAAAATGATTGGATATTTTAAAAAAGATGATTTGACTAATTCTTCTGAGTGATTAGATTGCCAAGGTCATATTATTTATGCACATTGCTTTATTTATTTATTTTCAACTTGCTATTGCAGAGTGCTATAGGATAAGCTCTCGACACTACATCTGGATTGAACTGCGAGGCCAGCAGTTCAAACTCAACAGCTGCTCCTCGGAAACCCTATATAGGGTTGCTATGAGTTTGAACTGACTTGACAGCACTTAACAACAACAATTTGAACTGAGTGAAGTTTTACAGAGTAGATCATGCCTCCTGGGAATTTTTTATTTAATTAAACATAAATACAACGAGTCTTAAACTCTTTATTTTACAAAAGTTTTTCCTTGATTCCATCATCATAATAATTTGAAATAATTATTTGCTTGAAATAATTCTATCTCCTAGAAAAAAAATGACTAAGATATTATTACAACGTCCAATTCCCAAACTTCTAAATACCATTAAAACATTTCTTCTTCTTTTCTTCTTCATTCCCTGCTGCAAGAGTTTATTTAAAACTGAACACAAAATACCTACACCCACAGCTCATAAAAACTGCATATAAATAGAGAATACTTCTGACTTATAGATTCACCAAGTGAATGATAAACTTTTAATGATTTCAACACTAGGAAGCAAATGTCTTAGCCACCATAAAAATGATATCATTGGAAAAATAATCTATTTTACATCTCAATATTAGTAACATTATTGGCACTAGTGTTATACTTTTCATAGACCTAAGAAAACAGCTTGCTTAAGTTTATTATTGGATTAGAGCAATTTTTTTTAGAGCAAGCAATAGTTTATTGTGTAATGTGCATTCAGGATGAAGCCTGGAAAAGGAAATCACTCATTAAAAGTGTCACTTGTTACTGCAGCAATAATCAATAGAGCACTAAACGTCACATTTTATTGCGATGGATGAGAAATAAACATGAAGACCACAGTGCTCTCTTGTAAAAGGTATGACTTGTAAATGTCAGTAAGGACTTATTTAACACTAAAAGGCTATAAGAATTTGCAAAGGGAGTTTTAAATTCTTCTAAGACTGCTGAAGGTTACTCCAAGAAAGGGCAGCTATATATAGCACCCCCCCACACACAGGTAATGCAAAATATGAATGGATAAAAAAGAACCAAACCTAATTCTAATTGTGAGTGTTCATTATATTTGGTATTCTGGAAAGAGCATGCATTGAAGCTTGCAAGTTTGGCATTATGAATATTTTATTGCGTACCTTGTTTTATATTCACAGGAAGCAGCCTTTCTGTTTTCAACATAAGCAGTATATGTGCATGTGTAGAGAGCAAAGAATAGTCTTACAGATAAATGCAGTTAAGAATATATCAACCAGATGGATTGGAATTTCTTTCTGGGGAATTGTCTTTTAAAGTTTATAATCTGCAACATTTAGCAGCACAAAGTTTTCACCTTTCCACTCAATCAAATTTAATTTGTCTTGGTAGTTCTGTGTATTGCTCTCCCAAACTGAAAATTGACAGGGAAGATTCTTGGAAATTTCTCAAGCTCTGAATTTTTGTACTTGTCGACTTTCATGTAGGACAGTCATAAAATCAACATTATATGATGACAGGAACCCCATCACTTAACTCAATGAGGAAAAGGACAGTATGGGTTATAAAATGCATATCTTAGAGGTATTCTTTATTCTTGTCAATTTCCAAGGCAAAGTTCTTGATAAAGTGACTACTTTCAGTATTCTCTATAGATTGGCTTCTATTTGAAATCACTAGAGAAACTCCATGGAAGATACAGGAATCATATTTTGAGTATGCTATAGCAGTTTAAAATACATTTATCACTGATTTTACAATAACTATAGAATTTAGCATTCTTCAAAAGGAATAAAAAAAAATGAAAGAAGGCCTGAGATAGACATTTACATTTCAAACAAATCAACAAAATTCATCATAAATCTAGGCCTTTTGAGAAAGCAAAAGAAAAATTTCCTGAGATGCGCAATACTCCAAAAGAGTACAAATTTATCACTGGCAGTTCAACTTCCATATTAATGATTCAATGCTTTAGTTGGAAGATGAAAACTGTCACTTTCAAAACAAGGGCAATCTTCAAGGAAGAGTTTCTAATTTTAAAAACATGGTAGGTTTTGAGGTTTGTTTGTTTTTGGATTCCATAACTGAAAGTGATAACAATGGAATAGAAAGCCCATTTAAACACGTTCTGTAGAATTAAATAATGTCAAGTTAACAAAAATGTACTAAGCAAGCACAAGGTAGACTGAAAAATAATAGATGACAAAAATGATAAAAATCATGCTATGTAGTAGGCATTGCATGTTGCAGTCATTTTCCTCTACTGTTGCAATAAGTTATCACAAACTTGTTGGCTTGAAACAACATAAATTTAGATTCTTATGGGGAAAACAAAACTCCAAAATGGGTCAGCAGAACTGCTTTCTTTCTGGAGGATCCAGGGGAGAACCAGTTCTTTACCTTTTCTAGCCTCTAGAGACTGTCTGCATTCTAGATGTCTGGCACCTTTCTCAAATGACTCCAACCACTGCTTCCATTTTCATATGGCCCTGACCCTCTTGCCTCCCTCTTATGTGGAACATTGCTTTACATTGTTGTTGTTCTTTTTAAGTGCCTTCAAGTCAGTTACGACTCTTATCGACCCTACGGAGGGTTTCGTAGGAGCCGTTTAATGAGTTTGAACCTTTGACCTTGTGGTTCAAACTGACCATGTGGTCCAGTGCTTTTATACTGGGTACTTGATTATATTGGGTCCATTTGAATAATAAAACACAATCTCCCCATCTCAACATCATTAACTTAATCACATCAGCATAGTCCCTTTTGCCATGTAAGGTAACAGGTTTGTAGTTTCCAGATGCTAGTACACAAACATCTTTGGGAGACTATTATTATGCCTACCACACATGGATATCATAGTAAAACTATATCATTTCCAACCTTGCCATATATTCCCTGAGGACAGTTAGCATCTATTGCTTTGAAATGTAGTTTTCAGTATTTGGGGAGGGTGTCTGTGCAGGCCAAGTAAATTATAGGTGGTCCCAATTTATGATACTTTTGTGCTCTAATGACTCTGGTAAATCAGTTCTGATATAAATATAATGTCTCTTTTTTTTGTTGTTTTCATTTTATTGCCTTTTATTATTAGTTTCTTTGTAAGTTCAGTTTTTATGAAGGAGATTTAAAAATTATGTAGAAAAATTGAATGGAAAGATGATAGAATTTTTCCACAGATCTTGAAGCTCCCTCATATTTGTCTTCAGGGATTAGAAACATTAAAATGTAAGTTTACAAATACATGCTGAAAAATCATATTATGAATGATAAGATGTACACACATGCACACACACATACACACAAAGATTGTCATAAGTGCAGGTTGTTGTAACTAGAATATGCTGTAAATACTGTCATATTGGAAATACAAGGAATAAGGATAAAATCATTTTACCAAGAGCTTCAAACTCCATGGACCCAAACTTTTCCTGGACATGTATAACAGATAGCAAAACTGAGTACAATAAAATAATTTGATTGCAAGTTCTTTCTCTTCTCAATTCCAATATGATTGTTTCCAGGGAAGGTACAGATGAGTTGTGAAATGATGGTATTACAGATAACATTTCAGAGAAGTAAAGGAAGTTGAATTGTTACACATGCAAGATAGTCAAACCTACAATTATGTAAGGAGGGTATGCTTCTACTTAAGAAAAAATAGGATTGTAGCAATTGAATTGTCATACCGTGGAATTACCATGGAATCATGACAAGATGGTGTCTTGCTTCATGCAGCCGACAAGTTTGCATAGACAAGGACTGTGCATTAACCTTAAGAGAAATATTCACTCTTTCAAGTAAAAAGAACCAAAAAACAAAAACAACAACAACAAAAAAAAATAGACAATTTTGTAGGATATTTTTTTGGAGAAAGCATTTTATATTTTGTTATTCTTCATTTCACAAGTTTTCCTCTCTTTAGGGTAACTAAATCGACATGATAATGACATCTACCTACTAAGGCTGATTTTCTGAAAGAATTTACTGCATATACTTGTACTTTCAAAATTTTATGCTAGTAAAATAATTTTAAGCAGACCTAGTATTAGTATAGGAAAATAGCTCTCATGTTTCCATTTTGCATTAAAACAGCTATTATTTAACTTTATATTTCCAACCTGAGTCACAAAGATATCTTTTTTATGGTTAAATAATTATTATTGGGATCGCCTATAACTTAATTACCAGACTTTCTGCTCCCTTAAAAATAATTAATTACTTACTCTTTCAAGGAAAAGAGCAACAACAAAAATAGACAATTATGTAGAATGTAAAAAGAGGTAAGACAGAGCACACAACCTGCTGTTGCTGCTAAATGCCTTCTAGTTGGTTCCGAAGGAGCTCTGATAGCATAGTGGTTGTAAATCGGGCTGCTAATCTCAAGGTCAGCAATTTGAAACTACCAGCGGTTCCAAGGCTTTCTGCTCCTGTAAAGATCTACAGCCGAAGAAACCTTATACAGGGTCACTATGAGTAGAAATCAACTCCACGGCAAATATCCACCACTACCACCAGTCGGTTCAGAATCAAACCCTGTAAAGGGTTTCTGAGGAGCAGCTGGTGAGTTTGAACCACCGACTTTGCAGTTCAAACCAGGGACTTGTCCCTTCTGAAAACATAACCAAAGTACTTGAGATGAATGAAGTCTCACTATCCAAGAAGCATTCTGACTATACTTTTTCTAAGATAGATTTGCTCATTCTTCTGGCATTCCATGGTATATTCAATATATTGAATATTCAATGATACCATAATTCAGAGGTATCATTTCTTCTTCAATCTTCCTTATTCTTTGTACAGTTCCCAATAAATATGAGGTGATTGAAAATACCATGGCTTAGGTCAGACACACCTTAATCCTCAAGGTGACATCTTCATCTTTGCTCTTTAATACTTAAAAGAGATCTTTGCAACAAATTTGTCCAATGCAATATGTCATTTGATTTTTTGACAATAGCTCCCACAAGCATTGATTGTAGCTCTAAGTAAAATTAAATCCTTAACGTAAATCTTTTCTTTGTTTACCATGATGCTATTTATTAGTACAGTTATGAGGATTTTTGTTTTCATTACATTGAGGTATAATCCATACTGAAGCCTATAGCCTTTGCTCTTTATCAGTTAGTGCTTTAAGTCTTCTAAGTTTAGGAAACCAAGTTGTTAATGAGCCTTTCCCAATCCTAATGTCACATTCTTCTTCATGTAGTCTAGCTTTTAAAATTATTTGCTCAACATATAGATTCAATAAGTATGGCAAAATGATACAACTATGATGTACACCTGTCCTAATTTTAAACCAAGCAGTATTCCCTAGTTCTGTTTGAACAACTGCCTGTTGGTCAATGTAGAGATTGCACAATTAAGTGTTCAGGAATGCTCATCCTTTGAAATGTTATCCATACTTTGTTATCCACACAGTCAAATGTCTTTGCATAGTAAATAAAACTTTGCAGGTAAACATCTTTCTGCTTTATCTGATACTTTTAGCCAAGATCCATCCGTCTGAGGTCAGCAATGATGTTCTTCATTCCATGTCATTTTCTGAATTTAGCTAGAATTTGTGGCAGGTACCTGTAGATACACTGTTGCAACCATTTATAAACTACTCGAGCAATATTTTACTTGTGGATATTAATGAAAATGTTTCATTTCTTTTGAATTGGCACAAATATTAATCCCTACTAGTTGTTTGATCAGGTAGTTGTCTTCCAAATTTCTTGGTATAGATGACTGAGTGTCTTCAGCACTGCATTTGTTTGTTAAAACATTTGCATTATTATTCTGTCAGAACTTGGAGCCTTGCTTTTTGCCAATGCCTCCAGTGAAGCTTCGGTTTTTTTCTTTCAACAGTTCTTAATCATATACTACCTCTTGAAATGGTGGAACATCGATCAATTCATTTTGGTATAGTGACTCTTGTAAATCTTCTATCTTCTTTTTTTTAAAAAATGTTTTATTGTGAATTATGTGATAGTTTACATGGGAGAATATTAGATTTACATTCATCCTATTGCCATGGTTACAATCCCCTCCAGGCATCATCAACCATACAAAAGGTAGACCGTGCAAGCCTGCCCCCCGGTTGTCAGCTCCCTCTCTGGATCTAAAGTTCCCAGCCACTCCATCTCTCCACGTCATCTTCTCTGCCTCCATCTCTGGTGTCACTGCTTCTGTGGGTAGGGTCCCGCTCTCCGCTCTTCTCCCTTGATGGTCCCAGACCTCCGCTCACAGACTGCAAAGTCAATCACTCCCCTCCTTTTTTACATTTCCAACCCTCACAGTCAGTCCTGATAACAATTATTCACTATTGTATCACAAGAGACCTATCCGCATCTCTTTTCATCAGCCCTGCCTAGACAGATAGATTGGATACTACTCAGTGGAGAGTCTACCTTCCTCCGCGTCCTCTGGATCTAGGCTCCCTCTTGAAAGCTTGTAAGCCAGTCATTTCTTGCTTTTGTTATTCCCCCCCATTTTGGGTAGCCAATGTCCAAGTTGCCCATCCCTGTCTACTCTGTGCATGGAGGGGGTGGGAATGATCCTCACTGTAAAGATTTGTTCCCTGTGTTGAGATATTGCATCCATAGGTGTAGGTCAGATTCATCAAATTGTATCAAATTACTCTTTTTTTCATTTTCTTTCTTCTTCTAGTTGAGCTCTGATCATCCAGTCATTGAAGCCAGGTCAAATGGGTATTATCTACAAGTATGGGTGTTCTTGTGCATATGTCTTCTCTTCTTATCAGCTGGATACTTCACTCTCCATTCTAGTCCTCTGTGGCTATGTCACTGACTTTGAGCCCAAGAGTCCCCAGGTCTTGTCACACTGCTGACCGAACAGGTCTCCATCCAGGTTCTTCCATCTTCTTTTATGTATCCTGTGTCTTTCAATATTTTTCCTTATAAAATCCTTCAGTATTAAAATTTGAAGCTTGAATTCTGTCTTCAGTTTTTTGTTTGTTTGAAAAATGCGATGCACATTCTTCCCTTTTGGTTTTCTAACTTCAGGTATTTGAAGATCTCAGTATAATACTTTTACTTTGTCTTCTCCAGCCATTATTTAAAATTTTCTCTTCAACTGTTTTATTTCATCATTTATTCCATTAGCTTTCTATTTTTTATATGATGGAACACGTTTCATTGTCTCTCCTGACATACATTTTGGTCTTTCTTTCCTTCCTGTCTTGTTAATGACCTTTTATTTTCTTCATGTATACTGTCTGTGATTTTATGCCAAAACTTGTCTGGTCTTTGGTCATTAGTGTTCAAAGGGCAAAATCTATTATTGAGATAGTTACTAAGTTCAGGTGGAACATACTTAAGGTCATATTTTGGCTCTTGTGAACTTGTTTTTATGTTCTTCATCTTCAACTTGAACTTGAATTTGAGCAATTAATGGTCTGTTCCACAGTTGCCTCCTGCCTTTGTTCTGACTGATGATACTGAGCTTCTCCGTCGTCTGTTTCCACAGATGTATAGCTTTCCATTATTTGTGTTTATCATAATGTATTTATTTTTCTCATCTTGATAGTTATGTGCAGTGTTATCATTTATGATTTTTTGGATATCACTATAAACCATACTGCAAAAATTATTCTTGGAAATGTTTCTTAGGCACTGTACTAGTGAACAAATTCTCAGGTTATAGCTTATCTTCATGTTCAACTGTACTAGACATTGTGAAATCATTTACCAAAGTGGTTGTGCCCATTTATACTCTCTCCAGGAGAACATGAGAAATGTCCTTGCTGCATGACTTTGCCAATAAACTTGTTATGCTAATCATTTAAAATATTGTGCAACCTATTGTTGTTGTTTAGTGCCATCGAGTCAGTCACACTTATAGCAAACCTGCATATCATTGGATTTGAACCACCTACTTTGTGGTTATCCTACAGTATCACACCAGGACTCCAACTTATGGATAATTGCTGTTGTTGTTGTTGTTAGGTGCCGTCGAGTCAGTTCCGACCCATAGCGACCCTCTAGAGAGTTTCCAAGGAACAACTGGTGAGCTTGAACCACCGACCTTGCAGTTTAAATAGAAGATATGAAATGTTAGTTAATTATGGCTTAATTTTTATTTCCTTGATTTTTAAGATTTGTTGTTGTTGTTAAGTGCTGTCAAATCTGTTCAGACTCGTAGTGGTCCTGTATAGGGTTTCTGAGGTACAGCTGGTGGGTTTGAACAGCTAACCTTGTGGTCTAGTATATTGTGGTCCATCTGTAGCCTCACACTGGAATTCATATGTTTCTTGGTCATAGAATTTTGTTGTTATTGTCGTTTTTCAGAAAAGTGCCTGTCCATCGCTTTTGTCCAGTTTCTAATATCATTGTTTTTCTTTTTCTTATGATGTGTACATCTTTACATATTTTTATTTCTAATTTTCTTGTCAGCTATATGCTTACAAATGTCTTCTTAAATTTTGCTACTTCTATTTTCACTCTTTATGTTACAATTTTATGAATAGAAATTCTTAATTTTAATATTTACTTATTAATCTGCTTCTTTAGGTTTGATTTTTATAAAATTTGGTCGCATATGAGACATTCTTCCATACCTCACAACGATGGAAGTAGTTTCCTTTATTTCTTTATCTAAAAGTTTCAAAGGTTTGTTTTTTTCACTTGTTTCAAGGTCTTTAAATTTTCCATAGCAATTTTCCATACCCCTTGAGGTAGAATTATATATTTTCAATATACGTAATGATTCATTTAATATATTTTCCCCACTTAATTGTACTTCTATATTCTGGTATGGCACTGTAGGATAAGCACTGGACTGCTAATTGAAAAGTTGGTAGTTCAAACTCACCAGCCATTCCTTGGAAACCGTAGACTGGTTCCCTAAGAATTGGAACTGACTCCACAGTACTTTACAGTAGCACTCAACCAGAAACACTTAAGTTGAACATATCCAAATTCTTATTTCAATCTGCAAAAGGTGTTTCTCTTTGTCACTTCTCAGTCATTGTTACCACAATGCTCAAGCCAGAAACAAACTTTTTCTTGACTCTACACTTCTGCTTATCTCTATACTTAGTCTATTTCCAATTTGTTGCTATTGTTAAGTGTTGTGGAGACAGTTTGACTCATAGCAACCCTGTTTAGGGTTTTCAAGGAGTGGCTAGTGAGTTTGAACTGTCAACCTCGTGGTTGAAATTGACCTTGCGGTACAGTGCTTATCCTACAGAACTATACCATGACTCCATTATTGTACTGGATTTTATCTCCAAAACAAGCATGCTTATTCATGGCTTGTTTGCCTTTCTGCTGCTCTGGACTCCATCGAAGGGGACTGATTCTTGTGTATTTTCCAACCTCCAACATAAGCTGGCTTTCACCTAGGCTTTGCTAATGGGAGTCTCTGTGGAGTGATGATAGTAAAGAAAGTTTTTTTGCCTTTAGTAGTATCCCTTTTAGGGGGTTTCATCTCTTTTATGGCTTTAGTTTCTCTGTGCTGGCCATCTGTTGTTCCTTCTTCCACTAGGTGATCCAGACCATGGACTCTGCTAATACAACCTTCTCCCTCTGACAGTCCAATTTCACTGCAGTAGAGAGTTCTTCATGTCATTGATCTATGGAGTGTCTCACCACTGATTCGTGTTTAGCTTCTCATCAGTTCTATTATAAGATAAATCAAATCCCTCTATTATATTCCCTCATTTTAAGGTAGAATGCATTCTCTTTTTCTTATTGATCGTTGACTTTTATTTCTTCCCTTTATGACTGCCATGAAGCCTTTCAATTTGTATCCTTTCTCTTGATGTACATAGATCATGCCACTATCTTGTGCAAAATTTTTCTTTGACTTTTCACTGCACTTAGAGTGAAATATGAACTGGTTACTAGAATTACAGGCCCCAGGGCTCAACTTTTCAGTCTCAGCCTGTGCCACACACTCTGCATTCAATATCTTGTTGGTTCTTTTTCTTCTACTGGAAATAAGACCATTTCTACAGCAAAACTTGGCACCTGCTATTCCTTCTGCTTAGAATCTTGTTCCCTAACCTGTGTCCTGGTTGAGGGTCCCCCATCCTTCAGGATTCACTTAAAACATCTCCTCACAGGTTTTTTCTCACTATTAAATCAAAGTTCATCCTCTTGTTATTCACTTTTTAAAGTATATATATATAATTTGTTTTTTCCTTGCATGTCATCACAATTTGAAATTATTTAGTCACTGATTAGTCACTGATGATTTCTTTCCTCAGGACACTTCAAAAGAAGGTGCAAGGAATACACAGTCACTGTACCAAAAAAATTTGGTCAACATTAAGTCATTTAGAGAATTACCATATGATCAAGATCCCATGGTACTGAAGGGAAAAGTCCAAACTGCACTGAGGGTATTGGCAAAAAACCAGCCTCTAGGAATTGAGAGCATACAAATTGAAATGGTTCAAAAAACTTATGCAGTGCTGGAGGTGTTCACTGATCTATGCCAAGAAATTTGGAAGACAGCTATCTGGCCAACTGATTTGAAAAGATTCATATTTATGCCCATTCCAAAATAGTTGACTCTACAAAATGTGAAAATTCTTGCACAATACCATTAATATCACATGCAAGTAAAATTTTGTTGAAGATAATTCAAAATTGGTTGCAGCAGTACATTGACAGGAAGCTGGCAGAACATCAAGCCACGTTCAGAAAAAGATGTGAAACTAGAGATTGCTGATGACAGATGGATCTTGACTAAATGCAAAGAATACCAGAAAGAAGTCTATTTGTGCCTTACTGAGTATGCAACAGATTTCAAATGCATGGACCATGACAAACTATGGATAACATTGAGAAGAAAGGGTATTTCACGAACTTGTATATAGATAGAAAAAGAGGCATTTGTTTGAACAGAACAGAGGGATACTGAATATTTTAAAATCAGGAAAAGCATATGCCAGGTTATATCCTTTCACCATACTTATTTAGTCTGTATGCTGAGCAAATAATCCCAGAACCTGGATGATAGGAAGAACAATGTTGTGGCAACAGCATTGGAGGAAGACTCATTAACAACCTTTGATATGCAGACGACTCATTCTTGCTTGCTGGAAGCAAAGAGTACTTTAAGTACTTAATGATGAAGATCAAGGGCTACAGCTTTCAGTATGGATTACACCTTAATATAAATAAAACAAAATTATTCACATCTGGACCAATAAATAAAATTATAATAAACAGAGAAAAGATTGGAACTTTCAAAGACTTCATTTTGCTTGGATCCACAATCAACATTTATTGAAACAGCAGTCAAGAAATCAAAAGACATATTGCATTGGGTAAATCTACTGCCAACGTCTTCTTTAAATTATTCAAGAGTAGAGTGTCAGTCTGAGAACTAAGGTGTACCTGAAACAAGCCATGGTATTTTCAATTGTCTTATATACATGTGAAAGTTGAACAATGTATAATGAAGACCGCAGAAGAATCAATGAATTTGAATTATGGTGGTGGAAAAAAATATTGAAAATACCATGGACTGTCAGAAGACCAAATAAATCTGCCTTTGAAAAAGTACAGCCAGAATGTTTCTTAGAAGTGAGGATGGAGAGACTTTGTCTCTCATACTTTGGACATGTTGTAAGGAGGGACCAATCCCTGGGGAATGAAAAAGAGGAGGATTTCCAATGAGATGGACTGCCACAATGGCAGCAACAATGGTCTCAACATAACAACAATTGTGAGGATGGTGAAGGATAGGGCAGTGTTTCAATCTGTTGTGCATAGGGTCACTACTAGTTAGAACTGACTAGCTGGCACCTAAAACAACAACATAGTTTTGTTGTTTCATTATACTTTTGCCTCAAAGTTGAAAATTCCATGAATCATGATGGATTTGCCCATCACTATTTCCTCAGTGTCCGAAATAGTATCTAGCTCACAGAAGATGCTTAATAAATATATGTAAATACTAAATTCATAAAGAGAGTGAGTCTTAATTTTTTTTAACCGAATCAATACTTAGTCTGAAATTGAAATTGAACTAGCACATTAATAGTTTATTAATGTTGCCATATCAGTTGGCATTTTTCCTATAGACCTGAGGCAAAGCTTTCCAGGAATTGTCCAAGCTGTGTGCTTTGCATTTGCCTTGATGCTTTGCATGAACTGTTGCATTTGATACTTCTGGGAAAGTAAAACATAGCATTGTTCTTTAATGTAAGAGGATTTTCTAGCTTGTGGAGAAAAGGGGCAGCTGCTTTTTCAATAAATCACCAGGAGAGCTTATTTCCCTTAACCCTATCCATAATTATTCTCAGCACCCTTTCCTAAGAATAGTTGCCAACTGCAGCTGAGAGCAAGCACTGCAGACAAGAGGCCACAGATTAAGAGATGCAGAGGAAAGAGAGATGAGCAAGGGAGTGGCCTTGCAGGTTTGGCTCCTAAGAACAAATGTTCCTTAAGTGGAAGGAGCTGTGAACCAGTCAAGAACTCCCATTTAAAGCAGAGGCCCATGCAATGATACTTTTAGGATTCACATATCATTTCATTCCCTGCAGATCTCTTTCCTTGAGTATAAAAACTAAATATTCCATGATCTATAATTATCTACCTTTCTCTCTATTTGAACAATGCCTTGTTGCCTAGAAACTGGGGTGACAGGTATGCCATAAATAAATACATGTTCAAATCTTTTTTTTTTTTTTTTTAAGGATCAATTTTGTTTTCTCCACTTGATTTATTGTTATGAAGGTTCATTAAAATACATGCCCTATTTTGAATTTGTTTGTTTGGTGTTTGTACAAACTGTGTCTGCCCAATTAAGTATGAATAAAATATTCTGGTTTCCATTTGCCTTCCAATTTATTATCTGACATAACTTGGCTTCTGTGGAAAGCAACTATTTATGCATAAAGGAAAGTACACAGTTATAAGGTGATTTATCTAGCATTCTATCAACTGGAACTCTTCTAACTGATAATTTCTCCCATACATACGGCAATGAAAACTAATGTTTGTAATGATGATATTGAAAAAAATAATGACCCAGAATCATCACAAAAACATAATTAGCTAATTAATTCAGTCTCATAATTTTATGCATCGTGGAATTGAGCTTATGAGAGATCCTTTGCCCCACGGGCCATAGTAAGTGACAAGTCTGATCCTGGAGTTTAAGTCTTCTATACTCTTGCCAGTGTGCTTATCATCTCATTCCTTGCCCTAAATATATTTTTCTCCACAAATGCTCTCTATTCTAAAATTACCAATTCTACAGTAAAACTCAAAGATTATCTGTGTGTGTGTGTGTGTGTGTGTGTTTTTAATGGGTTATGCTATTGAATTGAGTTACTCAGAAAAGATATGTTGAAATCCTAACTACTGCCTCTTCCTGCTCCAGTTACCATGACCAAGAATTGGGTGTGGAGTCAGCCAACACAAATGCCATGGCTACAGAAATCCATTGTCTGCTAAGAAGTGTATTGATAAAAAGCACTGAACGCTTCTAAGGCAAAGAACAATACCCATTACATATATTTCCGTTAAAAAAAAAAAATTATTCTGATTTAAATGAAAGTTTACAAAGTGAATTGGTTTTCCATTAAAAAATTTATCCACATTTTGTTTAGTAACATTGATTGCAATCCTCACAATGTAATAGCCTTCTTCCCACTTCCTCCATGTGTTTACCATTTCCATTCATCCCTCTTTTCTATCATTTCCTGCCATTGAGATTTAACCCTAGGCAAATGCTGCCCTTTTGATCTTCTACAGTTCTTTGTTCTAAGGAATGCTGACCTCCCTGGTGTTACTGTTTACCCTATGTGCCTGTCTATCCTTTGGAACTCCTGGTGTGGTGCTGTAGAAGCAGCACTAGACAGAGAACCACAAGGTCAGCAGTTCAAACCCACTAGCTGCTCTTTGGAAACCCTATACAGGGTTGCTATGAGTCAGAACTAACTCATAGGCCTTTAACAACAACATTCCTTTGGTTTGGAGTCCTTGTGTGACACTGTATGACCAGCACTGGACTACTAACCACAAGGTTGGTGGTTCAAACCCACAAGTTCCTCTTTGGAAGCCCTATGCAGGGTCGCTAGGGTCACTATGAGTCAGAACTGACTCTCGACAGCACTTACAACAACACCCTTTAGTTTGAAGTTCTGGTGTGTTGCTCTAGGATAAGCACTGGACTGCTAACTTCAAGACTGGTGGTTCAAATCCACTAGCTGCTCCTTGGAAACCCTATACAGGGTCATTATGAGTTGGAACTGACTGGATAGCACTAACAACATCCTTTGGATGAAAACTGAGTTTGGATGAGTTCAGTTCCAAGACTGAAGAGTGTCTAAGGGACATAGTTTCCAGGGTGCTATAAGTCTCTATGGAATCCTGGTGAGGTGCTGTAGGATAGACACTCGACCTCAAAGTTTGAACTGCAAGGTTGGTGGTTCACCAACTTTTCCTCAGAAACCTTGTACAGGGTCTCTATGAGTCAGAACTGACTTGACTGCACTTAACAGCAACAACAATCAGTCTCTAACAGACCAGTAAGTTTATTTATTTAATTCCACGTTTTACTTCCACTCTATCCAGGACCACCTATTATGATCCCTTTCAGAGTGGTCAGCAGTGGTAACCAGCAACATTTACTTTTTCTTGATTCAGGGTTATGGAAGCTGTAGTTCATGTGGTCCACTAGCCCTTTGGACTGATAATTTCCTTACATCTTTGATTTTCTTCACTCTTTGCTTCTGACATGGAGATTAATAGTTGCACCTTTGGTGGCTGATCATAAGTTTTTAAGACCCCAGTTGATACTCAGTAAATTAGGGTATAGAACATTATCTTTGTGGACCATATTATGCCAATGGTTTTGGTGTTTCCCAAGAGTATAATCCTAAGCTCCCAGACCCATCAACTTTCTCTCTCAATGTGTTCGATCTGGTTAAGAAGTTTTCTTAACTTTGCATTCTGTGTTGTTAGGTGCTATCAAATCAGCTCTGACTAATAGTGACCCTATAATCTTGCACCATCCTCACAGTCTTTCCTATGTTTGAGCCCATTGTTGGGTCTTCTTTGTTTTCACTGACACTTTATCAAGCATTTTGTCTTTCTCCTGGTCCCTCCTGATAACATGTTCAAAATACATAAGAGGAAGTCTTATCATCCTCATTTTCAAGGAATATTATCACTGTTCCTCCTCCATCACAGATTATTTTGTTCATCTGGCAATTCATAGAATATGCAGTATTTTTTGCCCAACGCAAAACTCAAACGTATTAATTCTTCTTGGTCTTTTTTATTCATTCCAGATGTCACATGTTCAAAAAGCAATAGAAAATACCATGGCTTGCATCAGACACAAGGTAATCTTTTAAGTGATATATTTACTTTTTAAGTACTCTTTAAAAGATTTTTGCAGTGGATTTGCCCAATGTAATATGTCATTTGATTTCCCGACTGCTGCTTTCATGGATATTGTTTTGGAATTGAAGTAAAATGAAATCCTTGACTACTTCAATCTTTTTTCAGTTTGTTGTAATGTTTATTTGTCCAGTTGTGAGGATTGTCACATTCTTCTTTATATAGGCAAGCTTCTCAGATTATTTGCTCAGAATGCAGATTGAATAAATATGGCAAAAGGATACATCCCTAGCACACACTTTTCTAATTTTAAACTGTGCATTACTCCTTTCTTTTGTTCAAGTGGCTGCCTGTTGTTCTGTGTATAGATTGTACATGAGCACAATTAAACGTTCCTGAAATCTCATTCTTTGCAATGTTATTTATAATTTGTTATGTTCTACACAATTGAATGCCTTTGCATAGTCAATGAAACATAGATAAGCATATTTCTGTTATCTTCTGCTTTTAGGTACAATCCATCTGATATAAGCAATGGTATCTCTCATTCCATAGCCTCTTCTGAATCCATCTGATGTTCTAGTTATACTGTCAATGAATTGTTTTTGAATTATCTTCAGAAAAATTCTACTTACTTGGAATATTAATGACATTATTTGGTAATTTCCATATCTTTCTTAGGAATGGTTATGGATATGCATCTCTTTCAGTCACTTGGCATAGATGAGTGGCCACTTTCAATCTGCATCCACTTGTTGAAACATTTCAATTGTGCTTTGTCAATTCCTGGAATTTTTACCAATGTCTTCAGTACAGCTTGAACTTCTTCCTTCAGTGCCATTGGTTTTTGGTCAAACATTATCACCTGAAATGGTTGAATGCCAACCAATATTTTAGTATGGTGACTCTGTATTTCTTGCATCTTCTTTTGATGCATCATGCATTGTTCAAAATTTTGCCCATTGTTGTTGAATGCTGTATAAGCGGTTCCAACTCATAACTACACTATGTACAACAGAACCAAATATTGCCAGGTCCTGCGTCATGTTCAAAATTGTTACACTTGAGCCCATTGCTACTGCCACTGTGCCAATTCATTTCATTGGAGGTCTTCCTCTGTTTCGCTGACCATCCACTTTACTAAGCATGATGTTCTTCTCCAGGGAATGGTCCTTCCTGCTAACATGTCCAAAGCATGAGAGATAAAGTATCATCATCCTGGCTCTAAGTAGTATTCAGGTTGCCCTTCCAGAGGTTAAAGCAAATGTTAAAAGAACTTCCAGAAGGGCTGTGGAATGAGGGATATCACTGTTGATGTCCAATGTTTCTTGGCTGAAAGCAGAGAATATCAGAAAGATGTTTACCTGTGCTTTATTGACCATACAAAGGCTTTCGATTGTGTGGATCATGATAAGCTATGGACAACATTGCAAAGTATGAGTAGGCTGGAACACTTAATTGTGCTCATGAGGAATCTGTACCTGGACCAATAAGCAGTTGTTCGAACAGAACATGGGAACACTGAATGGTTTAAAATTTAAAAAGGTGTGCGACAAGGTTGTATTCTTTCACCATACTTATTCAACCTGTATGCTGAGCAAATAATACGAGAAGCTGGGTATATGAAGAAAAATGTAGCCTCAGGATTAGACGAAGACTCATTAACAACCTGCGATATGCAGATGATACAACCTTGCTTGCTGAAAGTGAAGAGGACTTAAAACATTTACTGATGAAGATCAAAGAGCGCAGCCTTCGGTATGAATTACATCTCAATGTAAAGAAAACAAAAATTTTCACCACTGGACCAATAAACAACATTCTTATCAATAGAGAAAAGATTGAAGTTGTCAAAGACTTCATTCATCTTGGATCAACTATCAACACTCAAGGAAGCAGCAGTCAAGAAATCAAACGACGTATTGCATTAGGCAAATTTGTTGCACAAAACCTTTTTAGAGTGTGAAGAGCAAAGATGGCAGCTTGAGGACTAAGGTGCGTCTGTCTCAAGCCATGGTATTTTCAATAACCTCATATGCATGCAAAAGCTGGACAGTGAATATTGAAGACCGTAGAAGAATTGATGCTTTTGAGTTATGGTGTTGGCAGAGAATATTGAAAGTGCCATGGGCTGCCAAAAGAACCAATAGATCCATTTTGGAAGAATTGCAGCCAGAGTGCTCCTTAGAGGCCAAGATGGGCAAACTTCATCTCTCATACTTCGGACATATTGTCAAGTTGCTGGAGAAGGATATCATGGTTGGTAAGGTAGAGGGTCAGAGAAATAGAGGAAGACCTCCAATAAGATGGATTGGCCAGGTGGCAGCATCGATGGACTCAAGTGTGGCAATAGTAGTGAGGTTGGTCCAGAATCAGGCAGTGTTTCGCTCTGCTGTGCATAAGGTCCCTATGAGTTGGTACTGACTCGATGGCACCTAATAACAACAACACATCAAGCCATTTTTAACTCATAGTGATCCTGTATAGGGTTTCCGTGACTGTAAATCTTACAGGAGCCGAAAACCTCATTTTTTGCCTGATAATATTTATAGATGAGACTATTTAAAAATATATGTATTTAACTTAGAGCTCAAAATAGAAATTACATGTGTAGAACTATCACTAAATCATTAAAATGAAAAAAAATAAAATAATCTGCCACTTTATTTAGTCATTTGCTGCAGAACATCAGCCTATCAGCCTAGTAGGTGATAAAAATCACTAAATTAATTAATTCAAAACTGGAAGCACCTCATGTAGATGGCCCAATTATGCCTGAGACAGTCATAATTTCTTTTAATTGAGTCATCACTAAGGAAGGTTATATTTAACTGACTTTAGATTCCAGAAAACAAAATCAGAAAAGGCTCAAATTGCCCACTAATTAATTGTAACTGATGTAGTTAAAACAAATAATTAGTTTCCATCTGATTTATGAACAGTTGAAGTCAATTACTTGGAATCAATGACACAGATAATAAAAAAATGCAAAGGTAGATATGCTGTTTTATTTTTAGAAAAATACTCAAGAAATCATTCAATTTTCAAAAGAAACTCATGTTTCTCTTGTTAGCTGGATGATGTTACAGAAGCATAGTCCGCTGGTGTAATTAACATTGTCAGAAGCATTGCAAGAAAGCAGTATTGTCTCATCAGCACTTGGCCCCTGAGTTAGAATCCCAGCTCAATAATATACCTACCATAGCAAGTAACGTTACCTTTGTAGTACCTTTCTCAACTGTAAATTTGGAACTAATAATAATGGCATCTGTATGGTTAATCTTATGTGTCAGTTTGGCTACACTATAGTGCCAAGTTGTTTGGTCAAACACTAGTAGCTGCTGTAAGCATTTTGCAGCTGTGACTAACATTCACAGTTAGTTGAATTTGTTGTTGTTTTATTGTAAAGTGCTGTCTAGTCTGTTATGACTCATAGGAACTGTGTATAGAATTTCTGAGCAGCAGTGTGTAGTTTTGAACCACCGACTTTGTGGTTATTAGTTGATTTGAAGTAAAGGGAATTTTTCTCTGAAATGTAGATGGGCTCATCCAAGCAACTGATGGTCTAAACAGCAAAAAAAAAAAAAAAAAAAAAAAAAAAAAAAAAATTGGTTTTCTGGGGAGAAGGAATTCTCCCTCTAAACTGAAAACATAAAATACAAACTCTGCATTAGTTTCCAGTCTGCCTTAAAGATTTAGACTTGCTAGTTTTTACAATTACATGAGTTAATTCCTTAAAAGAGATCTCTCTCTCTCTTATCACTCTGTTACTTGTTGTTAAGTGCCGTAGAGTTGGTTCTGACTCATAGTTACCCTATATAGGGTTTCCAAGGAGCAGTTGGTGGGCTTGAACAACCAGACTTGTAGAGTTGACCATGATAATGCACATGGAGTAAAGCTTTCAGTTCCTTCATTTGTGGAGGGGGCACAATTCAAAAATCAATCATCCATTGATAATCAGAACAGGGAAAGAACAAAATATGAATCCAGGAAAGTTAGAAGTTGCAAAAATGAAATGGAACCCATAAAGGTGATATCCTAGGCATTGGTGAGCTGAAAAGGATGGGTATTGGCCATTTAATATCTGACAATAATATGGTTTACTATGCTGAACCTCAGGAAGTTCTCTGTCAATGTATGATTATAACTGTTTCTGTATTACCTTGAGTAAAACTTTACTCACATAGTGTGTGATGATTTTTTCATTCCGTTGGGTCACCTCTCTTTGGAATGGCCACAAATATGGATCTCATGCAATCATTCAGCCAGATATTTGTCTTCCAAATTTCTTGGCAGAGATGGGTGAGTGCCTTCTGTGCCACCTCACTTTCTTGAAAGATTTCAGTTTGTATTCCATCAATTCCAGGTGCCTTGTTCTTTGCCAATTCCTTCAATGTACCTTCAGCTTCCTCCTGCAGTATCATTGGCTCCTGATCATATGCCACCTCTTGAAATGGTTGAACATTAACCATTTCCTTTTGGTACAGTGACTCTGTGTATTCCTTCCATCTTCTCTTGATGCATTCTGCATCATTCAAT
>NW_006408717.1:5069049-5075145 GCF_000296735.1 Chrysochloris asiatica
CCCAGTAATGATCAATACATCTTGATTGCATGTTTGATCAATTTCAGATTGAAGAAGTTGGTAGAATTCTTCTATTTCATCCTCACTGGCTTAGTGGTTGGTGCACAATTTTGAATTATAGTGATATTAACTGGTATTCCCTTTAGGGGTATGGATATTATCCTATCACAGACAGCGTTGCTCCTCGTGACTCAGCTGTTCTTTTTGATGATGAATGCAACACCATTCCTCTTCAATTTGTCATTCCAGGCAGAGCAAAGTATGTGGTTGTCAGATTAAAAATGGCCAATCACCATCCATTTCAGCTTACTAATGCCTAAGATATCGATGTTTATGCGTTCCATTTCATTTTTGACAATTTCCAATTTTCCCTGATTCATACTTCTTACATTCCATGTTCAATTTTCAATGGATGTTACAGCTGTTCCTCTTCATTTTGAGTTGTGCCCCATCAGCAAATAAAGGTCCCGAGGGCTTTTATTCCATGGGCTTTACTCCATTCACGTTATCATAGTCAACTCTACTTTGAGGAGGCAGCTCTTCCCCAGTCACATTTGAGTGCCTTCCCACCTGAGGGGCTCATTTTCCAGCACTATATCTCACAGTGTTTCTCTGCTGTTTATAATGTTTTCAGTGACTAAATATTTGGAAGTAGTTTATCACTCCTTCTTCTTCCTAGTCTGTCTTCATCTGGAAGCTCATCTGATACCTGTCCACCATGGGTGACCCTTCTAGTATTTAAAATACTCATGGTATAGCTTTCAGAATCACAGCAACTCACAAGTCACTATAGTATGACAAACTGACAGACATGTGGTAGAAAAATGGCTTGATAGCACTTAACAAAAACAACATAAATGTTATATGAAACCATACTATTTTACCTGGGGTTCATACTAATTCCTTAAGATTCTTAAAAAATTTTAGTACCAAAAAGAGAATATTGTTGTTGTGTGCCTTAGAGTTGGTTCCAATTTATAGTAATCCTTCATAAGATTTCTGAGGAGTAGCTGGTGGGTTTGAACAGCCCAACTTATATTTAGCAGTCCAATGCTTATCCTACAGCACCATACCAGAGCTCAAAAAAGGTCAAATATGAAATCAATCCAGATTTTGATAGGAAGAAGCTTTACTTGGAAAGAAAAGGGAGAAAGAGGAAGGGGCTATTGTAGTAATGGGGGAGGGGCTTCTACTACAATAGGGAGAACTCTAACCATTAACATCAGTAAGCATCTCAAAGTCATCAATATTTTTCCTTTATAGAAAATGAGAATAAACACGACTGGGGAAAAAAAACATAAACAAAACCAAACAAGTGTGTGGAAGTCGGAGGAGCTGGTAATGTAGTGGATAGTAAATCATAACATATGGAAGGCTGCCTAAACCTTCAAAGAATGGGTATGCTGGAGCAGACTGAGAGTGGACTGAACATTAAGACACTCAGGGGAAGGAGAGATACTTAAATTTTGTTTTACCTTGTTTCTGATTGATCAGTAGGGACAAACACTTCACTTATAAAGCAAAGAAGGGGAATTTGGAGCATCTGTGTCTGGTCTTGTCATTGGTCACTGTAATGGTTAGGGATTGACAAACTTGACTAGGCCAGGATTTCCAGAGGTTTAGCAGTTGGGATGTGCCTTTTCCTATGAAATCTAAAACAGGCATGATAAACACTATGATGAGCAGCTATGAGCATCCAATCAATTGAAGGGATGTTTCTTTGGGGATGTGGCCTGTTCCAAGTATAATGGACAAGAGAGAGATCTTTCTTCTGCTGGGGGCCTAGGACCGTGTAATTGTAAGTCATTTCTTGGATAATAAACTATATATATTTCACTGGTTTTGCTGTTCTAGAAAACTGGCCTAAGACAGTCAACAAAGGATCATATGTGAGTCTTGTGAGGCTGAACACAGAGTGGGAGGAATTTCCTTAGTCACTGATGTTTTCCAATACCTCAGAGTTCAGGTAAAATTCAGTATTAACAGTAATCTGAAATCAGTGCCAAATATAAGATAGAATTAAAATGAATACCTCTTTTAGCAAAGGTATCACTTTGATAAGCTCAAATTCTTAATGGTCTGACAGCATTAATCACTGTATTTGATTTACATATATTCTTTGAAATTAGGTACTGAAGGATAATGGGCTGGACCTCAAGGTCAGTTTGAACTGCAAGGTCTGTAATTCAAACCCACCAGTTGCTTCTCAGAAACCTGATACAGGGTCAGAACCAACTCAATGTCACTTAAAACCAACAATAGTAAAGCTGTTTTATTCCTAACTAGATATTGTTGTTGTTGTTAAGTGCCGTCGAGTCAGTTCCAACCCATAGCGATCCTGTACAGGGTTTCCGATGGTGTAAATCTTTACGGGAGTAGAAAGCCTCATCTTTCTCCCGCAGAGCGGCTGGTAGTTTTGAACCGCTGACCTCAAGGTTCGCAGCCCGATTCGTAACCACTACGCTACGAGGCTTTGAAAAACTGCTAAACATCTTACAGGTCACTTGGTTAGTAATGTTGGATAACTAAATAACCTATTTGTTTCAGAGTCAAAAAATTAGTTAACTGGAGTGAAAATATTTTGAAAATTCAAAACAATATAAAGGATGTATAACATTGACAACAATATATCTAGTTTGTACCTGACAGATGCAGTCAATTTGATTTCTGTGTATTCCACCTGGTGAGGTCCATGTGTATAGTTGTCTTTTATGCTGTCTAAAAAAGTATTTGCAATGAAGAATTCATTGGTCTTGCAAAATTCTATCATGCAATCTCCAGCATCATTTCTATTACCAAGGCAATATTTTCCCACTATTGATCCTTTCTCTTTGTTTTCAACCTTTGGATTCCAATCATCATTAATGATCAATACATCTTGATTGCATGTTTGATCAACTTCACACTGAAGAAGTTGGTAGAATGCTTCAATTTCATCCTCACTGGCTTTAGTGGTGGTGCATAAATTTGAATAATAGTGGTATTAACTGGGCTTCCCTGTAGGCGCTTGGATATTATCCTATCACAGATAGTGTTGTACCTCATCATGGAGGCTCTTGATACATTCTTTTTTATGATGAATGTGAAGCGATTCTTCTTCAATTTGTTATTCATGTCATAGTAAACCATGTGATTGTCAGATTCAAAATGGTCAATACCAGTCCATTTCAGCTCACTGATGCCTAGGATACATCAATGTTTATACGTTTCATTTCACTTTTGTCAATTTCCAATTTTCCTAGATTCATACTTCATACGTTCAATGTTCTGATTATTAATGGATGTTTACAACTGTTTCTCTTCATTTTGAGTTATGCCCATCAGCAAATGAAGGTCCTGAAGGCTTTACTCCATTTGCATAATTATGATTAACTCTACTTTGAGGAGGCAGCTCTTTTCCAGTTGCTTTTTGAGTGCCTTCCAACCAGAGGGGCTTATCTTCTGGCACTATATCTGACAATATTCTGGTGCTCTTCATCATGTTTCAATATTCAATAATCTGCTGCTGACAGTGTTCCACTGCTATTCAAAAAGTTCTTATTGACTAAATATTCAGAAGTAGTTAATCTCTCCTTTTTCCTAGTCTTTTTTTGAAACCTGTCTTCCATGGTTGACCCTGCTTGTATTTAAAATACTGGTGGCATAGCTTCCAAAATCACAGAAACTCACAAGCCACCACAGTACAACATACTGACAGAGGAGTGGTTATCTTTCTTCTTGATGGTAGTGACATTAGATAATGAATTATTGAAAGTTTCTTTTAGCCATGGTCTGTAACTCCCACCAAACAACATTTCTGCCATACTGTGTCTGGTTAAGAGAAAGTGAGAGAAGATACTGATAGGAAGTTATAATTCACCTATGGATGTTAGCAAAGTTAACTGCAGTGGTAAAATCTTGAACCTCTTGCACACGTATAAAATGAACCATCTCATAAGCAGGA
This sequence comes from Chrysochloris asiatica, assembly GCF_000296735.1. Classification (NCBI taxonomy): domain Eukaryota; kingdom Metazoa; phylum Chordata; class Mammalia; order Afrosoricida; family Chrysochloridae; genus Chrysochloris; species Chrysochloris asiatica. The sequence continues at coordinate 5,072,993 of NW_006408717.1, forward strand.
GGATTTCACTACCATCTTTCTTCTTGGGAATCCACACATTCCTCTCTGAACTTCAGACCAGCTGGACACTTTACTCATCTATCTCTAAGTCTTAGTCTCACCATGGACAGTGCCAATGCCTATAGGATCACGAGTTTACACAATTCTCTAAACTTCAAACTAGCCAGGCCTTCCTCTTCTTTAAACTAATTTCTTCATGCTGCCTTCACCCCACTTCCACTCATTAAGTGGACTTAGGTGGTCACCAGTGAACAAACCAGGCTGTTTGCCAGTTCCCTTTAACTTTCAATCCTAGAAAGGGGTTTTCTTGGATAGGCACAAACTTTTCCTGTCTTGATACATCTACAGCATGTTTGCTTAAAGTGCCAGTCCTTTTTCTCTCTTCAGGTCTTTCCTTTAAATATCAATCTCCTGTCCTAGGTGGGGATCAGGTTTCCACATAAGCCCCTTACTGTATACACAGGCTACTGGTTTAAAATAAAGCTTGTTCCTTCTGGGCAATTCCTAATTCTCCTTTGAGCATATCCAATCAAGTGTAGGCTGAGGTAGGCTTACAAGCTCTCAGCAATCAAGATAACCATATTAATTCCCATCAGACTAGAATATCTATTTTACAATACTCAGTAGAATAAACTTCAATTATTCATAGTACAGTCATAAATACACAACCTTTAGCCCTTTTTAAAATATCACAGTTTATAACCTTGGATCTATGGCAATGTAGATCCAGTAGGCTCTAGTCCGCTATCAACTGCCATGTTTATCTGACCTAGCATTTTGCCCTAGGTAATTCCAGCAGCAGGTTTTCGCCACTCATTTACAGCATAACATCTTTCATTCCTTTCATCCATTATAATTATCAACAACCAAAGTAACCATTTGTAAATCAAAAGTTTTACTTCTCAGTGGTCTCTGTTTTATTTCTTTTAAAAATTCCATGCTTTCATGAATCTGGAGCCATTGCAATGAATCCCACTTCTGACACCAAACTGAAATAATATGTGGTGCCAACAATTCCTCCAAAAACCCTACCTGCATGTCAGTTGGGCTTGATAATCTATTAAAATGGCCACAAAGAACTCAGACATCATACTCAGAATCACTGGGTTAATTTGGGAAGTTAAAAGGTTACAATTTGGGGTCAGAGAAGTTTAAGGCACCGTTGTTCTTGTCAGCTGCTGATAAATACCCACAGGACACTCTACTCCACCATAAGCCTCAGCCTGAAGGTCCTCAGTCACTAGCTCCATGGGTTAGCAAACCTAGTTCACCAATTTAAGTGCCTGGAGGCACCCCACTATACAAGTAAGCTTTCTACCCAAAGTCTGTCAGCTTTACATGCTCTGGGAAGCCCACTGTTCTGTCTTGTGCTCTGATTCTTGGTTCTCCTGCTGCTGTTGCTTGTCTTTGACTCCTCTGGTGTCATAGCTTTCTGTCTCTGGGTCAAGGAGATTCAATGTGCAGGGAACTAAGGGTACAAAGGATCTGCTACACTTCTGACTCTTTCTTTGTGATGGTAGTGAGATCTTTCTGTTTCTGAGATGGTTCATTTTATACACATACTAGAGGTTCAAGTCTGCTAACATCCACAACTGAATCATGTCATCTTATCAATATATTCTCCCTCCTTCTCTAAGCCAGACACAGAAGGACAGAAATGTTCTTTCACGGGAGTTACAGACTATGGCTTGGTGAAAGGGCTTTTATCATGGAGGGCAGCGGCTAAAGGATGTGTGAGAACTGCGCAGACCTGGTGGAGGTATTAAATGAAACCCAGATCACGGAGCGGTGGGGTGAGAGGTGTCTGGAGACCAGGTCGATGGGGAGACGCTGCCTAGCAGGAAGAGACTGCAGGGGCCAGCCAGGCTGTCTTACTTACCCCGGTCACGAGAGCGCCTTCCTAGCCTAACCGTTGGATCATGGCTTTGATGTGGGGTTGACCCACTTAGAGACCCACAAGCCCAGCCCAAAGCCTCTCACTACAACCCAGTCACCCCTGCTGCGCTTCTGCCTCTTGATTGACATCCAAGAACAGAAATCCCGCCTTTGAGCCAGACTTAAGGGCCCTAGCACAAGGAGATTCCTATTTAACAGCAACCACGCAACCGCTACTCATCTATCTGTCATGCTGTGGTGGTTTGAATTGCTGTGAT
>NW_006408717.1:5093835-5100222 GCF_000296735.1 Chrysochloris asiatica
TCTTTGGTTTTCTAACTACAGGTGTTTGCATAATTCATTATGATATTTCACTTTGTCTTCTCAATCTATCCTTTGAAATTTAATGTTCAACTATTTATCTCATTCTTTCTCACAATTTCTTTAGCTTCTCTACATTCAAGAGCAAGTTTAAGAGTCTCTTCTGGCTTCTATTTTGGTCTTTTCTTTCTTTCCTGTCTTCATGTGATGCTCTTGATATCCTACAATGCCTTTGGCCTTTGATCATTAAGTCTACTGTATAAAATCTTTTCTTGAGATGGTTTCTAAATCCAGGTGGGATATGGTGGTAATGGTTATGTGCTGTGGAAACGATTCCGACTCATAGCGACCCTGTACAGAGTTTCTGAGGCTGTAAATCTTTACAGGAGCAGAAAGCCTCATCTTTCTCCCACAGAACAGCTGGTAGTTTCATACCGCTGACCTTGAGATTAGTAGCCTGACTCATACCCACTATACTACCAGATCTCCTTAGGTAGGATATGCTCAAGGTCATATTTTGGCTCTTATGGACTTTCTTAATATTCTTCAGCTTTAGCCTGAATTTGGATATGAACAACTGCTGTTCTGTTCTACAGTTAGTCCCTTCCTTAATTTTACTGATATTGAACTTCTTCATCATCTCTTCCCATAGATGTAGTCAATTTTATTCCTGTGTATTTCATCTGGTAAGGTTTACACGCATAGTTGTCATTTATGTTGTTTAAAAATTATATTTGCAACGACTAAGTTATTGGTCTTGAAAAATTCAACCATAGTATCTCTAACATTATTTCTATCACTAAGGCCAAATTTTTAACTACTGATCCTTCTTCTACGTTACCAACTTTTGCATTCTACTCACCAGTAATTATCAATGCATCTTGATTTAATGTTTGATCAATTTTAGACTTACAAATTTGATAGAATTCTTCAATTTTGTCATCACTGGCTTTAGGGGGTTGGTGAGTAAATTTGAAAAATAGTCTTATTAACAGCTCTTCTTTGTTATTGTTGTTAAGTGTTGTTAAGTAGGTTCTGACTCATGGCAACCTTACATAGGGTTTCTGAGGTGTGGTTGGTGAGTTTGAACCACCGACCTTGTAGTTCAAACCAACCTTGAGGTCCATTGCATTATCTTACAGTGCCATACCAGGATCTTCCTTGAAGGGATACATATATTATCCTATCACAAACAACATTGTTCTTCAAGATAGATCTTGAGATTGTCTGTTTGATGAATGAGACACCATTCCTCTTTAATTTGTTGTTCTGGGCATAATAAGCTATATGATTGCCCAATTCAAAATGGCCAATACCTGTCCATTTCAGTAACTAATGCCTAGGATACGGATCTTTATGCATTCCATTTTATTTTTTATTATTTCCAATTTCCCTAGACTCATACTTTGTACATTCCTGATTCAATTGTTAATGGATGTTTACAGCTGTTTCTTATCATTTTGAGTTGTGCCCATCAACAAATGGAGGTCTGGAAAGCTTTGCTCCATCCACGTCATTGAGTTCGATTCCACTTTGAAGAGACAACTCTTCCCTAATCATATTTTGAGTGTCTCCCAGTTTGAAGGGTTCATCTTCTGATCGTATGTCAGACAAAGTTCTGCTCTATTCTTTTCATTGACTAACTTTTCTAAAATGGTCTGCCTCTCCTTCTTCTTAGTTGGTCTGAGTCTGGAAGCTCTGTTGAAATCTGTTCAACATGGTTGACCCTGCTGGCATTTAAAATACTAGTGGCATAGCTTCCAGAAGTTACCACAGTATGACACATTGACAGAGGAGAGTTGGGTCACAAACACGGAGGTGGCATAAAGATCTAAGTGTAACCTCCATTAGCCCCTATGTTATCATGATAATGGTGAATGGAATTAAGAATAAGAGTGGCTGTTTTCCAGACCTTTTATGGAGCATTACAAGTAGAATACATCTACTTGTAGTAAGTGTTTCCCTCCTCTTACAAACCCAGTCTGACTTTGGTGTTACATGCCTGTTGTTGTTGCTGTTAAGTGACTTCTGTCAGTTCTGACTCATAGTGACTCCATATAGGGTTTCTGAGGAACACGTGGTGAAGCTCAAACTAACCATGTGGTTCTCTTTATTACCCCAGAAGTTGAGTTATCCTATTTTTTAAGAAACAAGGTGAGGGAAATGAATAAAGTTAGAATCCCTTGGCCAAGACAACCATATATGGAACACATCAAAACCAGTGTCATTAAGAAACTACAACAACAGTTGCCATCACCAGGTGGCGCCACGGCAGAGCTTGTAGAAGCCCAAGCCTCCATTCAAGGAGCATGTGCTGTGTGGAGTGAAATGAGCTCTCTTCTTCATCTGTTTATAATTCTCATTGTCTGTAGTCTGCACCTGCTCATCAAACCCATTTGTGATGCCCATTGTGGCCTGAGACAAGGTTCTTCTTATCTAAATTATTCATTATTCCTGGTGGTGGTGGTGATGTGCTGTGGAGTTGGTGCCGACTCGTAGTGACCCTGTACAGGGTTTCCGAGGCTGTCAATCTTTACAGGAGCAGAAAGCCTCATCTTTCTCCCGCGGAACAGCTGTTAGTTTCGAACTGCTGACCTTGCGGTTTACAGCCTGACTCGTAACCACTACGCTACCAGAGCATAATTCCTAGAGAATCATAATCCCACAGATGCAGATGGTGGAGGCAAAGACACCTCGAATATTTGTTGATGCAGTAGGAAAAAAGCCCCAAACACCTGCACTTTTAATCTTTTCACAATGCACCTATCTCCCATGTCCCAGGTAAGACTGTGGTGTTAGTGCCCTGATTTTTATTAAGTTAAAAGGCAACCTTCCGACAAATAGAATAATTAAAACCAGTTTGTTGTTGTTGTTAAGGGCCTTAGAGTCAAGTTGTCAAGTTCCAATTGATAGGGATCCTGTACCACCGACCTCGCGGCTAACAGTCCAAGACGCCAGTTAGTTTATTGTTAAGTGTCGTGGAGTTGGTTCTGACCCTTAGCGACCCTGTATAGGGTTTCCAAGGAGCCGCAGACACTGCCGTTCAAACTGATTTTGCAGTCCAGCGCATTAACCCACAGCGCCACACCAATTCCAAAAACTTACATCTAAGGAAGGATAGTGTAGTGGTTACGAATCGGGCTGGGAACCACAAGGTCAGCAGTTCGAAACTACTAGCTGCTCCGCAGGAGAAAGATGAGGCTTTCTGCTTCCTTAAAGATTTACAGCCTCGGAAACCCTGGTCAGGGTCACTATGGGTCAGAACCGACTCGACGGCGGCACTTAATAATAACATTCTGTTTTGATCCGCTGCAGAAAACTGACATTTCCATCCCAGTTAGACTGAACCAGAATCTACATTTTAACAAAATCCCCAGGTGATTCTTATGTATATGAGTATGACTCTATAAGAATCTCCTGGCTTAATGATGTTATTAAAACATAGATTTGGAAGTGCAAATGCTTAGCAGAAGATCACACTGGAATCAATCAGTTCAAAGGCCAGGTCTAAGCAGACTCACAAATTAGGTTCCCTATGAGTCAAGTAAATCACATAAGTTCAAGAGAATACCCAGGTTTGTTATTTTATTTACCAATGCTACGTTTTACAAATCCATCTATTTTTAAATGTAGGCTTACATAAATCTGTCACTTGGTACATTAAGTAGTCTAGGATTATTTACAGTTTGGCCATTAAGATCTTTTTTCATCGCAATTCGTGTTTTAGGATATTATATTCCAGTAGAGTTTACTGAATTTTATTTAAAATTAAGATTTTTAGGACGCGATATCCTCTTTTATTTCCATTTTTAGATTCCTTCCTCAAACAGTAAAAATGCCTACATAAAAATAAAATATGGTTTACAGATTCAGTGGTGGCTGATACTGGTTTAAATGCGCCACCTCGTGGCTGCATAAAGAAGTTCACTTTTTAACGCAATTAAATGATAATGTAAAACTTACTTTTTCATTTTGTCCTTTCATTTTAGAAGTGCTGCCGGTGAAGAAATTATCCTTAGTGTGTATCTAGATCTGCACAGTGATTACAAAAGCCATATTTTTGTATATGCAAGAGACTGGGCAAATCATATTGGGCGCCACCTGGTGAAATATGAAAAAACTGAACCTAGATTAGTAATTTGAGAGGTTTGCCTCTCGCTCAGGAACATTTCATATCAATAAATTAATACTATTTAACTACTAATAGTGCACAGAGTCCAGAAATAACGTGCATAGATGTGTGTGTGCTTTCATTGTGTTTCATGTATAGGTGAGGTGGGAGACAGGATTTCTACAAATCTGAAGACAAAACTAATTTATTTAGGAAAGAATGGCCCAAAACCTTTATTCCCAGATGGCCCCTGACCTGTTTTTCTTGAAGAATGCAGGAAGGAGCTGCCATGGAGATGGCCTTGTGGCCTCCCCTGTAGAAGAGAATGAAATACTGCCTGGCTCTAAGCCATTTCCCTGATTAGCTGGGGATCTGACCAGCCTGCTTTTCCTGGAAGTTCAGTAAAACTTGTTAAGCATAGTCATAGCACATTAGCCTCGATGACATGAAGTGCATTGGTTTGGAATGAAACCCAAGTCTCCAAGTAGAAGGCAAGAATTCTCCAGTTAAGCCATCAGGGCCTTCATCAATACCTAATAAAAGCGTATTGTTGTGTTGTTGTTAAGTGCCGTGGAGTCGGTTCCGACTCATAGCGACCCTGTACAGGGTTTCCGAGGCTGTAAATCTTTACAGAAGCAGAAAGCCTCATCTTTCTCCTGCAGAACAGCTGGTAGTTTCGAACTGCTGACCTTGCAATTCACAGGCTGATTCATAACCATATTAGCACTTGTTATGTTGTTGTTGTTAACTGCCGTCAAGTCGACTCCGACCCATAGTGACCCTGTATAGGGTTTCCAAGGAGCAGCTGGTAAGCTTGAACTTGTTATAGGGGTTGACAAATGCCCAACATTATCAGCTTCCTCCAGAACTTGGCGTCATCACAGCCTAGCTGTAGTAAGACCTTCCCCAAGGACTTCCTCCTCTTTCTTCCTTTCCTGAGGAAAGGCCAATCCCTATACCTCATCCAACTTCCATGAGCTCTTTTTGCCACAAGAATTCCTGAATCATTTTTGGAGAAGAAGGCATATTTAATTTTAGCTAATATTTATAATGGCGTTGTGGTGAAACCACTGGACTACTAACCTAAGGTTGACAGTTCAAACTCACCACTCCCTCCATGGGCTAAAGATGAGGTTTTCTGCTCCCGTAAACATTTACAACCTTGGAAACTTTACACAGGGTCATTATGAGTCACAACCAACTCTGTGACACCTAACAACAGCAGCAATAATATTTATAGTCTTCAGGATTTTCTCTGCTCCCTATGTATATGAAATCAAAGTGACAGCAGCAACTAGAAAGATTCGATGGGAATCTTGGGGAGTAGTAAGTTTTTGTTAATGGTGGAGGGACACTCAGAAAAGGAAGGTGAGAATGATAACTCAGCTTTCAGAATGTATTAATGTCTTTGAATTGTGCATGTAGAAACAGCTGAATGTACAATGTATAATGTCTTTGAATTGCGCATGTAGAAACAGCTGAATGTACAATGTATAATGTCTTTGAATTGTGCATGTAGAAACAGCTGAATGTACAATGTATAATGTCTTTGAATTGCGCATGTAGAAACAGCTGAATTGGTCTGTGCTCTGCTGTGTTGAGAATACTCTTAACAACAACAACAACAAAGGCATTTTTTAAAACATCTCTGTTCCCTTTACCTTCAGTAAAATAGCTTCTGACAAAAAGTGAATCAGCACAGGTACCTTAACTTAAGGAGATAGTTGTGTCACTTAACATTTGTGGATCCTTTTGTCTTTCCTTTTAAAATGTAAGATCCAGAAGGAAGACCCACACCTCCTTTCGGTACCTCCTACCTCTCTTTTCCTTGTAAGTCGTACTCAGGCCTGTTAAGGCCTGTATACAGATATTCACCCTGTGCCAGGAAAGACATTCCTACAGCCCAGCTAATAATCGTCACTGTTGTTGTTGTTGTTCAGTGCCATCAAGTCAGCTCCGATTCATAGTGACTCTATCATGGTTCAAATCCAACGTACAGTCCAGTGCTTATTCTACAGTGCCACACCAGGGCTCCTGGTCTTCACTCTTGTTGTTGTTGTTTTAAGGGCCATTGAGTTGGCTCAGTCTTAGCAGCTCTGTATAGGGTTTCTGAGGAGCAATTAGTGGGTTTGAACTGGTAACCTGTAGATGGCAGTCCAATGCTGATCCTACAGCCTCTCACGAGAAGTCCTGATCTTAGGGGATACAATTCAACACAAAACAATAGATTTAGTAAAAAGATGCATTTCTCTACCTCTGAGCTTCACTTTTTGTTGTTT
>NW_006408717.1:5117625-5118612 GCF_000296735.1 Chrysochloris asiatica
ACTCCAGTGCTGCATCATTTTGTTGAAGATTTCAGTTTGTATTCCATCAATTCCTGGAGCCTTGTTTTTGTCAAAGCTTTCAGTGGATCTTGGACTTCTTCCTTCAGAACTATCAGTGGAATGTGCAAAGTATAAATCTAGGATTAATGGAAGTTATTAAAAATGAAATGGGATACATAACGATCAATATCCTAGGCGTTAGTGAGTTGAAATGGACTGGTATTGACCATTTTAAATTGAGTAATCATATGGCTTACTGTGTTAGGTGTGACAAACTAAAGAGGAATAGTGTTGTATTCACATCATAAATAACTTTTCAAGATCTTGAAAGTATGATGCTATGATAGGATAATATACATACACCTACAACAGAGACCAGTTAATGCCACTATTATTCAAATCTATGCACCAACCACTAAAGCTACTAATGATGAAATTAAAGAAAGCTACCAATTTCTTCAGTCTGAAATTCATCATATAAGCAATCAAGGCACATTGATAAATACTGGTGATTAGAATGTAAAAATTGGAAACAAAGAGGAAGAATCAGTAGTTGGAAAATATGTCCTTGGTTATAGAAATGATGCTGGAGATCACATGATAGAATTTTGCAAGACCAACGATTTATTCATTGCAAATACCTTTTTTTTCAATAATATAAAAGATAACTAAATACAACATTACAAATAGTGACTATTCCATCTGGTGAGGTCTACTATATACACGTGGACCTCACGAGATGTAATACACAAGAATTGACTACGTCTATGGGAAGAGTCAATGATGGAGAAGCTCAATATTATGAGCCAAAACAAGGCCAGGGACCGACTATGGAGCAGACTATTAATTGCTCATATACAAGTTTCGGCTGAAGCTGCAGAAAATTAAAAGAAGTCCACAGGAGCCAACATATGATCTTGAACTTGAGTATAGGCTACCAAAATTTATAGACCATCTCAAGAACAGATCTAATACATTAGATACTAA
>NW_006408717.1:5120397-5121070 GCF_000296735.1 Chrysochloris asiatica
CCATGGAAGAATGGATACATTTGAATTATGGTGTTAGAGTAGAATAGTGAAAGTACTAAGGACTACTTGAAGAACAAACACAGCTGTCTTGGAAGAAATGCAACTAGAATGACCCTTAAAAGCAAGGATTGTGAGGCTCCATTTCTTGTTTTTCAGACATGTTTTCAGGCGGGATCTGTTCCTGGAGAGAATATTATGCTTGGAAGAGTGGAGTGGCAGTGATAATGAGGAAGACTCCCAATGAGATGAACTGAAGTAGCGGCAGCAACAATGGGCTCAAGCATAACAGCAATTATGAGGGTGGTACAGGTCTGGGCAACCAGCTCTAATACACCTAGCAACAACAGCAATATTGTCCTCATTTAACAAAAAAGTGGACACACAGAGTCTTTATGAAGCTAGCCTAATACTGTAGAACTGGAACGTAATAGAATCAGAATTTGAATCTAGCCTCTGCCTCCTGTTCCCATGGTCTTCATTTTACCTCTATATTTTGTGGTAACAGCTTATGTGAACTGCTTTGTTTTCCTCTAAAATATATATTGGGATCCTAATCCGTATACTGGATACAATCAAGATGGGCACATTATTGGATGATGCAGAAAGCATCAAGAGAAGATGGAAGGAATACACAGAGTCACTGTACCAAAAGGAAATGGTTAATGTTTAACCA
>NW_006408717.1:5123291-5127424 GCF_000296735.1 Chrysochloris asiatica
GAAACTAAGGCACAGCATAAAATTAATACCACTCCAAACTATTATTAATTCAGCAAACATTTGTGTATGCTGACCCTGAGTACTGAGGATACAGAGATGGATGACACAGTTCAGCTGTCAGGACTAATGAATCTTTCCAACCTTTTAAAACAGCTGTGAGAAAACTCCAGCACCATAGCTTTCACCCACTGAATGCTCCCAACAAATGGCGTCTAGACACCACATACCATTAAGCTGCAGTCTTGTCAGCAGTGAGGTCACACGACTCAGCTAGTCCACCAGTGTGGGGGTATGTTGGCTGAACCTCAGGCCTGCTAATTGGGACAGGTGACAGCACGCCACCCACAGAGCTCTGGCATGGAGAGCAGGGGCATTAAAAAGCAAGAGGAAAAAAATATGAAACCTACACTGCAGCATAGGCAGAGAGAGTTGGCAAATAAAAGCATGTAGACGACATGCCATCCTAGAATGTACTACCAAGAAAAAGGTGTTCATTTTTAGAATGAGAATTTCCTAATCTCCAAAGCAAACAGTAGAGCCTCAGGAAGTAAAAGGATCTAGAAATATATCCTTGTATGCAGCCACCAACCCTCTCTCTCTAACACATACAGATGCACACACACACACACACACACACACTCTAGTAATCATAGTTACGGTTCTTTCTAAGGAGTAAAGGAAGATTGTTTTGGGGTGGGTGGGGGGAGGTGGGAGATTTTTGATAATGGTATTTAAATTGACAGACAAAATTTAGTAATAAAAATATAAGATGAGATTATTTTGACTGTCATTTGAGAGACAGAAGAGGAAAGCGATAAATGAAAGGTTGGAGATTTATGTTAACTCAGCACTGCTTCAAAAGAAAGCCCTAGTGATCTGCTTTAAAAAAACTCAGCCACCAAATCTTATGGAATGCAGTTCTATTATGACATTCATGGGGTTGCCATGAATCAGAACTGACCTAATGGCAGCTGATACTAGTGCTAGTACTTAGCAGATTTGGGGTGCTCCCTAAGAGAAGAAGCAAATAAAGAAATAAATTTGGCCTTCCTAGATTCTGAAGTTATACATTTCATTGGCATAGTTCATTTAACATTGATTAAACACTGGCAGGAATAGCCTGTTGTTGTGGTTGTTGTTAGGTGGGGTGGAGTCAGTTCCTACTCAAAGCAACACTATGCACAACATAACGAAACACTGCCTTATCCTGTACCATCCTCACAATTGTTGCTACATTTTGAGTTGAGAAGGACACTAACAGGAATGAGAGGAAATCACTTGCTTCCCCAAATTTACATATTTTGGAACAGGACAAATGATTTAGAAATTGACACATGTTCAAAATTTTAAACAAAACAAAACAAAACAGATCATCTTTGTGTGAACTAACCCATTGCACCACAATAACAACAACCCATTGTTATTGAGAAGATTCTGATTCCTGTATACCTGTGTCTTACAGAGCAGAGCTGCTCCCCCACTGATTTTATGGCTGTGGTCTTTTACGGAAGAAGATTGTTAGACCTTTCTTTTGCAGAGTTGCTTGATATGTTTGCATTGCCAACTTGTAGTTAGTAGTCAGGACAAGCCATTTGTGCCAATCAGCCACATTTCTAAGGACTAATAGAGGCCAATTTGCTTTGAAAATTATTATAATTGAAAAGGAATTTAAATCTCTAAATTGCATGTAGCAGGCTATTCTAGTAAATCCATTATGGTATGAGTGGGATTTAAAAAACAAAAACACAGAAACATGATTCTTAATGAGCTGCTAAATATGAAATCACTGTATCTTTTAGACTGTTGTTAAGTGCTATTGAGTCGGTTCTGATTCATAGTGACCCTGTATAGGGTTTCTGAGGAGAGGCTGGTGAGTTTGAACCACTGACCTTGTAGTTCAAAATGACCTTGCAGTTCAATGCTTATCCTACAGCACCACACCAAGACGCCATGCTTTAGAGTATGCAATCTCTTTTTCCTTTCTTTTTTTTTTAATGTTGGAATCCAACAAGAATCACTTGATTTACATACTTGCAAGTAAACCCTGAGTTGAACATCAAGTACCTATTACAGTTTCTCCCATTTCAAAAGTTATCAGTTCTGAGATAATGAGAACATTTAAATAAGTCACCTCTTTATTTTTCTAAAGCTTGTACTTTGCAATCTATTTGTTATCACAAAATACCTTACAACTACATTGTTTCATATGGATGTTGCGAGAATACAATTAAGATAACATTCAGGAAGTCGGCTGAGACCCTAGTATAAAGATTTTAGATAAAGGTTTTATTATAACTGGAAGAAATTAAAACAGTCTACTAAAACCCTACACAGATTATTTTTAATTACAAAAAGTTTGAAGTTATTTGATTTCTATTACAATGTCAATACTTAAATTCAATATATAAAAGACAGACAATGAAAGAAAAAAACTATTTGTTTTTATATATTAGACTGAATAATGGCTATATTGGCTCTTCCAAGAAGTCCAGATCCCAATCCCAGGAACCTGTAAATGTTACTTTCTATGTCAGCAGGGGATTTGCAAAACACGACTAAATTAAGGATTTTGAGACTGTACTGGGTTCTCTGGGTGGATCCAATGTAATCACAAGGGTCCTTATAAGAGTAAGGAAGGAGGATCAGAGTCAGTAGTAAGATATATGACAACAGAGCAATATTTGCAGTAATATAAGGAAAAGGCCACAAAATACGGAACACAGGCAGCCACTGCCTTGGAGAACTGAAAAGATATAAGAACAGATTCTACTTTCAGAACTTCCAGAAGGAACCAGCCCTGCCATCACCTAACTCTAGCCTGGTGAGACTGATTTTAGATCTTCAGAAATGTAAGATAATAAAGTAATTAAGTTTGTGTTAATTTGTTAGAACTGAAATAGGAAACAAATACTATTGTATACAAAAATGTATTGTCATGTTTGTGTACTCAAGAAATGTACTCATATACAAGAATCTCAAAGGGTAAGGATAGGAGTCAAATTACCTTTCACTTTAATTGAATTCAAAGTAAATGTCTTGAAATACTTGCCATATTTAAGACACTTATGCATAGCACTGTGTGGCTTAGATGTAAAATAAAAACAAAACATCAAAAACAAGGAACAGCACTCCTCCTCAAGGGCATTATTATTTTTTGAGACATCCATTATGAGTATTAATTAGAGATAGACTGGAAATGCTCTTCACTGGAGTAACAAAGGCTTGCTTATTTGTGAATAACGTATTCATGTAATATGCTACATCAATCAGTTTGTCATATGATGATAAATCAAAATGTATTGCTACTAAGGTTTCAGTTCATGCATGCACTGGCTTATCCCAAACAAACCTGTTTAAACATGTATCTATAATCAGTAGATGTAATCATATGGATATCCTACAAATATAACAATAAACTCACCTTACTCTTGTTTGAAGGAGCTCTGGTAGTGTAGTGGTTATGAATCGGGCTGCAAACTGCAAGGTCAGCAGTTTGAAACTACCAGCTGCTCTGCAGGAGAAAGATGAGACTTTCTGCTCCCATAAAGATTTACAGTCTTGGAAACCCTGTTCAGGGTTGCTATGGGTCAGAACCTACTCTACGGCACTTAACAACAGCAACTCTTGTTTGGGGTATTAACAAAAAAGTACACGTTTTGTACCATAAGAAAAAAAAAATTTTTTTTCGAAGTCAGGGCTAATATTGAATTTTTAACAAAACTCAAATGGACATCTTCCCATATAACCGAAACTTTCCAACAAGTTTATGGGAAAACTGCCCCATATAAAACAACAGATTTTAGATGGATCAAGTATGATCCAAGAGATGAGCCAAGAGAGGGAAAACCATCAACCTTGATGAATGGAAAAACTGTGGCCATAGCTACTGAATCTCACAGTTGGGATCTCACGTCATATGGCATTTCTAACTTTCAGCAAGCATCTTGACATCAGCAAGCTTTTGGCTGCATAGGTGCCAAAAGCATTGTATGAAGATCGACTAGCTCAAGGAGTTGGTTATTCCATCAACTTTTAAAGCAAGAGTGAAGCTACTGAGGACAATTTTATGGAACAAATCATAATTGAGGATTAGTCTTGAATTTACCAATATGATCCAGAGAGCAAAATCCAAT
>NW_006408717.1:5130526-5131438 GCF_000296735.1 Chrysochloris asiatica
TTCTTGATGTCATTCCACAACTCTTCTGGTCTTCAGTCTTTAGAGTTTATTGTATGAAATCCATTCTTCAGATGATCTCTAAATTCAGGTGGCATAAATTCAAAGTCATAACCACCACCAATCTTTACGGGAGCAGAAAGCCTCATCTTTCTCCCTTGTAATGGCTGGAAGTTTCCAACTGCTGACCTTGAGGTCAGCAGCCCAATTAGTAATTTCTACGCTACCAGAACTCCTTGGAGACCTTATACAGGGTCATTATTAGTTGGCAGTTAGTCAATGACTTAACAACAACCTGATACTGAAATTGACCCAGCAGAGCTTTCTTTAATTCTTACTTGCTTACATTAAAATAAAACATTATGCTCTAGACACTTCACAAATTTTGTCAACCAGTTGAAAACCAGGTTATAAGAAAGTTGAAAGATTACTAAGGGGTATAATGGAATATAATATTAATAATAAATAATATTCATGTTGTTGTTGTTAGGTACTGTCGACCAGTACTGACTCATAGAGAACGTATGCACAACAGAATGAAACACTACCCAATCCTGAGTCAACCTCAGAATCGTTGCTACATTTGAGCCCATTGCTGTTGCTACTGGGCCAGCCCATCTGGTTGGAGGTCTCTCTCTTTTTCACTGACCATCCACGTTACCAAGCATCATGTCCTTCTCCAGGGACTGGCCCCTCCTGATAATATGAGAAATAAAGTCTGGCCATCCTGGCTTCTAAGGAATATTCTGACAGTATTTATTCCAACACAGATTGGTTTGTTCTTTTGGCAATCCATGGTACTTTTAATATTCTCCTCCAACAATATAACTCAAATCCATCAATTCTTCTATGATCTTCTTTACTCATTGTCTAACTTTCACATGCATATGAGGTTATTGAAAATACCATGGCTTG
>NW_006408717.1:5132225-5132895 GCF_000296735.1 Chrysochloris asiatica
GAGTGAAAATAATCACATCCTCATATTAGTCCAGGTCCTCCAGAGAGTAGATTCCAGTATGGGATTAAATGTTTAAGAATTTTGCTGGGGGAAACACACATGAGAGAAAATGATGAGGTAACAGAGAGAGCATGGGATAGCCCGAAGATAGCATGAAAGTCTGATACTGAGTGAAGGAAAGAGGTAAAAAGAGTTGGGTAGAAGCATCTTAAATCAATGTGCATTCTAACAAATCTTCAGCAAGGCTGCTAATGAGTTTACAAAGCAAAGCTACTCATCAGAGACATTTCTTGTCCCCAAGGATTCGACCTTCCGTAGGGCCTCTGAGACATTTAGCAACCTATGGGAAGTGTCAGCTCAAACATAATGACATATTTCAGAGAACAACAACTGATGTCCTGAATCAATTTCACACCCTGTAGTTGAAGTTCAACAAGGAGCATTCACATGCTGCCCAAAATTTTCTTTTACACAGTCTCTAGATTCTCGTACTGAATATTATCTCACACAAGTAACTCAGATTTAAGTCTTGTAAAAATTGAAACTTGTTCCAATGCCAGCAATAGTTAGGAGCTCTGGTAGCATAGTAGTTAACGAATTAGGCTGCTAACCTCAGGGTCAGCAGTTCGAAACTACCAGCTGTTCTGTGGGAGAAAGATGAGGCTTTCTG
>NW_006408717.1:5132995-5135673 GCF_000296735.1 Chrysochloris asiatica
AGTGCCACACTACTTAAGTATATTATATTTGGCATTTTACACTTGCTAATTTGAATCATCACCTCAATTATGAAAGAGAGGTCATAGGTCACCATTTTATAATTAAGAGAGGCTGTGGAGGCTAATGCAAACTGTCCATTTCTCACACTAAATTGTAGAGATGGGACGTAAATCCAAATTTAAGACTTTGCTTTTAGAAAGGGAGAAGGTTTATCTACTGACCTTAATAGCAACCAGTAGTTAAGGCCATTTCTATAGGCAATGGCTCTTAGCCCTTCATAGATCCTGGAGTTCATGGATAGTGAAAATAGTTAATGCAGTTGACTGCTAAAAAATGTTGGAGACTCAATTCCACTTAGAAGTGTCTTGGAAGAAAGGTCTTGTGATCAGTGTTAGTAAACCCAGTCAATGGAAGCCCGATGGAGCAATTTCTACACTGACACATGTAGGGTCTCCAGGAGTCTGTATCAACTCAATGGTAACTAGGTTTTTCATAGAACCTCAGAGACCTCCCAATTTTAACACACAAGTAGTTTTACGTGTTTACCTGTTTGTCTGTTTTCAGTTCAGTTTTGAGTTCCTTCCTCTTTTAATTAGAACTCAGGGAAGTAAGTAGGTTCTTGTCTGCATTTAATGAAAAAGTAAATTCATCTTCTAGGACACAGATTTGATTAAATTGACCTGGCTGCTGGCCACTGTTCTCTGTTCAGCCATCTCCAATTTACTTTCAAGCTACCACAAAGTCTTCCTTGGGCTATTGCCATAACTCCTTAACTGGATTGCTATAATTTGCTTTTGCCCTTCTCAATGCAGCCAATAGAAATGTGATCATGTCACTATTGTGTACCCACTCTCCTCTTCTCCACTCTGAGTTCTCTTTTCCTTTGCTCTTATGATAAATATGTAGTTCTCTAGCATGGTCTCTCTGTTCTGCCCTTACTGTCTCTCTGCTATACTGGTACATGGTTTCCTCGCTTCCACTTCAGGCCACACTACTGCTGATTCCACTGGAGCTGACGTTGAGGCCATTGTATTTCCCAACAATATTTCCATAGCAGGACTTTCGCACTTTCTTTTTTTGTGATCTGGGTTGTGCTTTTCTCTTCCCATTGCCTAGTCACTCCTAGGTCCAGCCACAGAGACCAACTCATGCATGATTTCCCTGACTTTGCCCACTGTGATGGTTAATTGTATATGTATGGTTTACAGTTGTTTGACTAAACACTAATCTAGTTGCTGTAAGAGAGTTGTTGCTGTTAGGTGACATTACGTAGATTCTGACTCATAGTGACCCTATGTACAACAGAATGAAAAACTCTCTGGTTCTGTACCATCCTCACAATTATTGTTATGTTGAGTTCATTGCTGCAGTCACTGTGTCACTTCTTCACGTTGAGAGTCTTCCTCTTTTTCATTGGTCCTCCACTCTACGAAGCATGATGTTCTTCTCTAGGGATTGGTCTTTCCTGACAACATGTGCAAAGTACAAGAGTTGAAGTCTCACCATCTTCACATCTAAGGAGCAATCCAGCCATACTTCTTCTGAAGCAGATTTACTTGTTCTTCTGGCAGTCTTTCAGTATTCTTCTCTAACACCATAATTCAAGTGCATCAATTATTTTATGGCTTTCCTTATCCATTGTCCAACTTTCACAAGTAGATGAGGCAATTGAAAATAACATGGCTTGGGTCAGATGCACCTTAGTCCAGAATGTGACATCTTTGCTCTTCAACACTTTAAGAAGTGCCTTATGCTCCCCAAATATTCTGTCAATACCATGTTAAGTATAGGAAATGGTACACTAAATGATTATGAAAATCATACTCATTTCTTTTGTTGTTAGAATTCTTGTATTTAGGATTCTCAGACACTTTTGTTTTTAGGATTCTTGATTTACAAAACTCTTTTCATTTTTATTCATGAAAAGTCCAGATAGGTCATCCATGACTGAAATCAACAGAGGACCATCACTATACAGACTCTTTTATTGAGAGAACACATTCAGAGTTTCTTGGCTAAATACCTTCTTTCTCCTTCACACATCATTCTCAACCCAGACACTATGCTTCCCTTATCAGAAGAAAGAGAAAACAATGATTGATTATGTCTGTTAGGAAACTTTCCAAGCCTTGCAAAGATCTATTAGAAACTCCCTTGGTATCCTTAATTGAATTTTGTTTGTTGATGGCTCAATTTCAAAAGAACTTATAACATATAAAAATTACCAAGCAAGTTATTCTATAACAGCCCTGAATTTACTTTTTTTTTTTTTTTTTGGTTAGGAGCTTCACAGTGCAGGGACTCTGGGTCTAAAGAACACACTCTACTTCTGGCTCTTCTTTCTTGGTGGTAGTAGGTCCTTCTTTCTGTGCTCATTTCATTCTCATTTTAGTTTATTTATTTATTTATTTTAACTGTTTTATGGTGAATTATGTGATAGTTTATATTGGAGAACATTAGCTTTACATTCATTCTATTGTATATCATTACATTGCCATGGTTACAATCCCCTCCATGCATCATCAACCAACCAAAGGGTATACCCTGCAAGCCTTCCCTTCCTGTCGTCAGCACACAGCCCCCCTCCATCTCTGGGTCTAAAGTCCCCATCTGCTCCATCTCTCCATGTCATCGTCTCTGCCTCCATTTCTGGCATCACTGCTTCTCTGGGTTTAAT
>NW_006408717.1:5143912-5146976 GCF_000296735.1 Chrysochloris asiatica
GGTCCATGCTTGATTTAATGTTCTACTATTGGTGTGGTGCTATGGGTTAATGAGCTGAACTGTAAGGCTGGTTTGAACCACAAGGTTGGCAGTTCAAGCTCACCAGCTGCTCCTCAGAAACCCTATGCAGAATCACTATGAGTCAGAACCTCGACAGCACTTAACACCAACAGCATTGACATCTTAAAATTCTTAATAATTTCTGAACAAAGGCCACACAATTTCATTTTTCTCTGGGTTCCACAGTTAAGAGGCAGGTCCTGTCAATCCTACCAGCAAAACCTAGCCCACTAAGGAGTGAGAACAAACATTGATGCTACCTTGCTACAATGGTCAGTCTGTCCTCTTTAGAACCACACCAGTCTCTCTGCAATATAGGTAGTTCCCAATTTATGATGTATTTAAATTAGAATGAACTGAACTTAAAACCATCTTTATTTCTAAAATGAATGCCTATTATTTTCATGTATGCATGCATATTTTTAAATATATGCGTGTAAGTTCATCTGGAATGTTTCCAACCCTCATATTTTTAAATATATGCGTGTAAGTTCATCTGGAATGTTTCCAACCCACATAGACAAATAAAATCAGATTTATAAAAGATGCTGATTAAAAAGGCAATAATAATGAAAACTAAAATAAGAGAAAAAAAGGATGCATTCAACTTAATGTCAGAAATGACTTACAAAGGAATCATTGGAAAGGAATCCTCTTATAAAGTCAGGAACTCTCTGTATCTGTTTACTTCTACTTTGAGTTATCCCACTTTAAGGCACCATTCGTTTCTCTTGCAACATCCAAAACTTACATTCTCAACATACTCTATAACCATTTAATTTTGTTTATGAGAACATAGCTTTTTATCTGGAAGCATAGCAAAACAGTTTATATTTATTAGCTTGTGTGTTGTCATGCTCAATCACACATGGCCATAAGTAAGGATGAATTACTGATACAATTTTAAAAACTCTTAAGAATAATATGCTAAGTGAGAGAATCCAAGCACAAAACACCACGTGACATATTATTCTATGTATATGAAATGCCCAGAACAGGCATTTCCATACAGAAAGTAGATTAGTGGTTTCCTAGGGCTGGGACAAGGGGAGATTAGGGTAATAGCTAAAGAGGATGAAGTTTCTTTATAGAGGTTGAAAATATTCTGAAATTGATTTGGTGATGGTAGCGTACAACTTTATGAATATATTAAGCCATTAAATTGTAATTTAAATGGGTGAATCATATAGCATACAAATTAAATGTCTCTACCACTTGTCTGTCAGTTCGTCATACTGTAGTGGCTTGTGTCTTGCTGGAAGCTATGTCACTGATATTTTAAATACCAGCAGTGTCACCCATGTTGAACAGTGCAATGATTAGGATTCTGTGTCAACTCGACTAGGCCAAGATTTCTAGAGGTTTAGCAGTTGGAATGTGTTATTACTATGGTGATGATATCTAATGCAGGCATACTTAACTCAATGATGAGAGGCTGTGAGCAGCCAATCAATTAAAGGAATGCTTCCTTGGGGGTGTGGCCTGCTTCCAATCTCTTCGACTGAGGATCTGGAACTCTACAATTGTAAGATAGTAAACTTCTGTTTCTATATGTACACATTAATGTTTCACTGGTTTTGCTTCTCTAGAAAACCCAGCCTAAGACAGGTTTCAGTGGAGTTTCCAGAGTACAGCAGACTAGAAAGAAGGAGGGGCAGACCACTTATGAAGGATCAGCCACTGAAAACCTTATAAATTTTGTCTGATATAACACCAGGCAGTCTTAATGTAGTGCTGTGGGTTAATGCACCAGACTGCAAAGCCGTTTGAACTGCAAGGTCAGTGGTTCAAGTTCACCAGTCGCTCATTGAAAACCCTATACAGGGTCACTAGGGGTTGGAACCGACTCAACAGCACTTAACAGAAACAACAATATAATTCTCAGGTTGGAATATGACGGGGGCAGAGGGCCTCCTCAAAGTAAAGTTGACCTTACAGACATGCATGGAGTGAAAATTTCAGGACCTTCATTTGTTGATGGGGTATAATTCAAAATTAGAAGAAACAGCTGCAAACCTCCATTAATAATTGGAATGTAGAATGTATGAAGTATGCCTCCAGGAAAATTGGAAGTTGTCATAAATGAGAAGGAACAGATAAAGATCAATAACCTAGGCATTAGTGAGCTGAAATGGATTGATATTGGCCATTTTGAATCTGGTTTTCTATGCTTGGAATGACAAATTGAAGACAGATGGTGATATATTCATCATTAACAAAAGCATCTAAAAATCTATTTCCAAGGATAATGCTGTTTGTGGTAGGATAATATCCATACTCCTACAAGGAAGACTAGTTAATACCAATATTATTCAAATTTACACACCAAACACTAAAGCTAGTGATGAGGAAATGAAAGAATTCTGCCAACTCCTTCAGTCTGACACTGATCTAATGTTATCAACGTACATGGATAATTATTGGTGATTGGAATGCAAAAGTTGGAAACAAAGAGGAAATGTCAGTCAACCATTGGAAAATATGACCTCTATTATAGAAATTATGTTGGAGATCACATGATAGAATTTTGTAAGATGGATGACTTGTTCATTGCAAATATCTCTATCAAATAGCACTTGCTGTTGTTATTAAGTGCCATAGAGTCTCTTGTGACCCATAGAAACAACAACTTGCATAGTTGTTATTGTTGTTAAGTGCCTTCGAGTTGTTTCCAACCCTTAGCGACCCTGTATCGGGTTTCTGAGGAGTAAGCGGTGAGCTTGAACTATCAACCTTGTGGTTCAAACCAACTTTGCAGTCCAGTGCATTAGCCCACAAAACCTCCCAGACTCCAAACAACACTAGAGGCGACTATATATGTGGATATTACCATATGAAACACAGCAATCAAATTTACTATTTCTACAGGAAGAGATAGGAGCTCTGGTAGCGTAGTGGTTACGAATCTGGCTGCGAACTGCAAGGTTAGCAGTTCGAAACTACCAGGTGTTCCGTGGTAGAAAGATGAGGTGTTCTGCTCCCATAAAGATTTACAGCCTTGGAA
>NW_006408717.1:5147076-5148998 GCF_000296735.1 Chrysochloris asiatica
TTATTCAAATTTATTCACTATTTTAGTGAACATAAAAAGTGACACAATTGTTTATCCAGATAAAAATGAAATGGAAAATCTAAATGGAGTGCAAAAACTAAAGTTGGTGGAAGATTAAAAAAATGAGGATTTGTGAATCTCTCAAAATAATTACAAAATTAACTTCATTGTTAAAACATAATGAATCAGAAGAGACTTCTTTTCAACATTTGAATTTAATGGATGCAAATCACTGTATTAGTACCACTAATACTGAAATTACTAATAGCAGTACAAAAGTAACAATCTATTCTAAACTTTACATCCATTCCTTACTGTAGTAAAAAATAATAATAATGGTGGAGAAATTGGAACAATCTTAGATTGTCAAATCTGCAAACACTATAAATAACAGAAATAGAGATCTTGCTTTGTGGAATAATTTTTCTTCTAATGATGTAAATTATTGAATCAAAGAAAGGCCAAGAGATTGTCAACATCACAATGGGCCCTTTGAAAATTCATGTCGAAAATTTCTAGATCGTAAACAAATACAGTTCTGTAACTGGAAAGGTGCCAGTTTTAAGAGAGAGTGGCTACTATATTTTTCATCAGTCAGCTTTGTATATAATTTTGTTTGCAAACTATTCAGTCTTAAATAATAATGTGATTTGTTACAGATGCATTTAGCAATTGGCACAACTCAAATAAGATTGATAAAAATGAAAAGAATTTAATTCAGAGATTGTATGTTGTCATGGAGTCCTGGTATGGCACTGTAGGATAAGCGAAGGACCAGATGGTCAGTTTGAATCACAGGATTGGTGTTTCAAACTAACCAGCCACTCCTCAGAAACCCTGTCCTGGGTTGCTATGATTTGAAACTGACTCAGTGGCACTTAACAATAACAAAATGTTGTCATATTTAAGCTGAAGACATGGTTTGCTCTTAATTCATGAACTAGATTAATGAGTTAATCCAAAACTTAGGTTTCAGCTCTTCAGTGAACATCTCACTGTAATGAGCACTATTAACTGTCAAACCTTTTTCCTGATAGTGTTCCAATACTGGCCCTAGAGAATCCCAGAAAACTGTAAGCATCAGTTTTCCATATGATGGTTGACTTTTGAACAGTTTCTTGGTCAGTGACAGAGGATGTTTCCATTCCATATGCTATTGTTTACTCTCAGGCTGGTAGTGACGAATCCATGTCTTGTCACCAGTAACAAGTTTTTTAATTTTTAAAAATTTTTATTTAAGGTTTTTATTGTGGATTGAGTAAAAGTTTACAGGGCAGATCATCAGTTTTACATTCAACAAATTATACACCTTGTTTCATTACAAAGATTATAATCCCCCCATGTACCATCAGTTAACAATATTTCTCTCTATTCACTTCAGCTCTTTTTTATATAATAATTTATACCACCAAGGAAGTCTCACATTCTGCTTGTACTCTTCTCCCTTGATGGTGCTAGGGTCCTTTGTTTCTGGACAGTAAGGTTAACTACTCCCCTGTTTTTGTTACAAAACTTCTCCCTTTACAATTGTGACAGTGGCAATTACAAATCATGATAATTACTCACTATTGAATCATTCGAATCTTATCCCCATCTCTTTTAACCAGGCCCATATAGACAAGCTGAAAACTATTTAGTGGTGACTCTTTCTTCCCCCACACACTATTAAACTAAACTCCCCCTTGAAACCATGTAAACCAGTCACTTCATGCCTTTATTGTCCCCTCATTTTAGGTGGCCAAGGTCTAAGTTGCCTGTCCCTATCTGCCTTGTGTACAGAGGGATAGCATTGATATTTCTTGTGAAGACTCTTTCCCTCTTTGTTGGTATTTTGAGCTACTACCTCCATGAGTATAGGTTAAGTTAATCAAATTGTAGCAATTTTCCCACAATTCCTTTATCAAAAATTGTTTTATTCTTTT
>NW_006408717.1:5149647-5159257 GCF_000296735.1 Chrysochloris asiatica
TTCTAGAGAAACAAAACCACAAGGATGAATTTTCTAAATTTTTTTCTCAAATTGGATTAATTTTCAAGGCACTGATAAAGGGTGGAGTCATTCCTAACCTCCACTTCAAAGGAATTGGCCTTGAGCTGATTTTGCATTTGATTCTTTTTCGCCTTTGTGAAGTCAAGGAAGTCATACATGATTCCAACTTTTTTTTTTTCAGTTGGCATCAGGAGCGGGACTCATTGCATAAAGTTGCTATTAGTCCTAATCAATGTGACACTGTGGGATAAGCACTTGACTGCCAACCACAAAGTTGGTGATTCAAACCCACCAGCTGCTCCTTGGAAATTCTATACAGGGTCACTATGAATCTGAACTAACTTGATGGCACTTAACAACAACAACAAATTTAATCACTATAAAGCTAGAAAACATACAAAATACTATTAATTTAACATCTTACATCCATTATAGATGGTAATTTTGATGATTTTAATGACAGAAATAATATATTAATATAAAGTTATATAAAATAGCAAGGCACAGAAACATACAAAATGTAATGTTAAGTTGTATATTTATACAGTGAAAGAAAGGACTAAAATGAAATACTCTAAAATGTTAATGCTATTTATATCTGTTTCAAGTGATTTTCCTTTTCCATTGCATAGTTTTCATTTCATATTTTCCAAATATTCCATAATAGGAAGATATTACTTATAATCAGAAACATATTATAGAAACATTTTCAGCTAAAATACTGATTTTTGTCTTGACACTGCTTTATTGAAAAATAGAAAAGGTTTCTGTTTTAAGGCAACCATGCTTCACAAACTATACAGAAAATATGTGTATATATGATTGTACAAAGTGTAGTTTGGTTTCTAGCACATAATGATCACCTTCTCAAGAGAATAGTCTGCCAAAGGGTAACACTTCTTGATGACATTTAGTGGTGGTATTTGAATAAAAATTACTAGCAGAGTCAAAAGCAAAATCCTATTTTTTTATAATTAATTTTAATAATAATATGCCCTTGTAGAAGGCAACTTACAATGCTTGTCATTTCGCATATAATATCTCAGAATTTTTTCAAAAATGCCCCATAAATTCCAAAATCTCTTTTTACATGAAAGTGTAGAAAAATCTCAAGTGGCGTATACAGAATTCTAAGTGTAAAATAACTTCTGAAAAATATTGAAAGCTACATAATGTCTATAGAATAAAGGAAGTTTAAGTCACAGAGAGTGAAGCTGGAAAAAATGTGAGGTCCAGTAAAAGAAAAAGAAAGAATATTAGAGAAGGGCAGACCTTTAAGTAAATAATTTAAATACTCTAAAATTATAACTGGAGTCCTGGTATGGAATGGACTGCTAATCACAAGGTTCACAGTTCAAATCCTCCAGCTACTTCCTATGAGTTGGAACAACTTGGATCATACTTAACAACAATATTAGAAAGGATGATGCAAAGGGCTGCTAATGCAGTCCTTTAGATATGCACATAAAAAATAAAGAGCGTTGTCTCTGTCTTCAGAAGATTTCATGCTAGTTGGAAACACTGAATACAGATAAATTCAAAAATACATGTGGAACAATATGCAATCAATAGCAAATTCACATCATGAATGTGAACAAGTTCTGAGAATACAAAATAACAGAGAAAGAAGCAACTTTGAAAAGTATCTCATATAAAGCATATAATCAGATTAGGAGCAGATCCTGGAGCAAAGGCATAAAAATTCTTCAAAATCCAGAAGTATGTTTTATCCCCCGCTAGGATTCCTGGTAAGGAGCTCTGGTAGCGTAGTGGTTACAAATCAGGCTGCTAATCTCACGGTCAGCAGTTCAAAACTACCAGCTGTTCTGCAGGAGAAAGATGAAGCTTTCTGCTCCCATAAAGATTTATAGCCTAGGAAACCCTGTACAGGGTCGATATGAGTTGGAACCAACTCCACGGCATAAAACAACAAGGATTCCTGGCATGGTGCTGCTATTGGCTAATGCGCTGGACTGCTAGATCAGTTAGAATGATAGGTTGGCAGTTCAAGCTCACCAGCTGCTCCTTGGAAATCCTATACAGGGTCACTATGGGTCAGAACTAACGTGGTGACACTTAACAACAGCTAGGAGCACCGGTGGTGATGTGGGTTATGCATAGGGTTGCTAGCTACCACAGTAAGGTCAGTGGTTTAAACATAGCAGCTTCCCTACAAGAAGATGTGTAAAGATTTAGAGTCTCAAAAAACCCTGTTGGACTTGACTCAATGGCAATGGGTTTGTATTATCGTTTTTTGTTTTTTTTTTCTTTTTTCTGTTCTTGTTGTTGTGTTGTTGTTTTCCAAAGAATGATATTAACTGAAGAAAAGAAAACAGCTGTTGTTGAATCAATTCTGACTCAGATGGCTATAGGTGTATCAGAATAGAACTGTGCTCCAGAGCATTTTCAATTGCTGTTACCTTGAAGAAGTCAATCACCAGATATTTATTTCAAGGACCCACTGGATGATTTCTCACCTCCAGCTTCTCATTTAGTAGCCAAGCACTTAACCGTTTACACTATCAGAGATCTCCTCTCAACTGACCCATCTGCCCTAATTTATCAGTTCTCATTCTAGGGGCACCTCTGAATCTATTTCTCAGCTTACCATCACTTGGTTTTGATTTTGTTTATGCCTAAAATTTCAGCCAGGAGTTCTAGTGGTACAGTGGTTAAGCACTTGGTTATAGCCAAAAGTCTGGTGGTTCTAACTCTCCAGCCAGTTCATGGTGATTTAAAGACTAGAGCCTCGGACACCCTATAGGGCTCTTCTACTCTAATATATATAGAGATTCGTTATGAGTTGAAATAGACTGGATGGCAAAAAACAACAAAAATCTCAGTCTAGTTAGACTTTCAACATAGTCCCTTAAAGAGCTTACATTTTAAATTTGTATGCTGTGGTAGAAAATATTGAGAAATTCAAATAGCAAAAAATGTTTTTAACTGTTGTGTTTGCAAATTTTGCAAAATTTCACATCTTTAGTTTCTCCTCTTTATTTTTACGTTCTTTAGCTTAATTGCTTGACACCAGTCTTAGGTTAATTGAATGTTTGAATGTCTTAAAGTAGATATGGAGTCTGTATTTTCCTTCACACTGTCTGCTTGTTTTCATTATGATGAAACAAGGGTGACCTAGGAACCATTGGTTTTGCTATTTTTTTGTTCTGGAAATATTCATTAAAATTGCTTTTGAAAATTTGTCTTGGAAATACACTTTATGCATATTTAACTGTTCTCATCAGTTAAGTATTCAGGACACTTGTGGTTCTGTGGTAGAATTTTTGCCTTTCATGCAGGAAATCAGACTTTGATTACGGGCCAATGTACCACATGCTATCACCACCCATCTGTCACTGTTGCTTGTCTATTACTATGATGCTGAGCAAATTTCAAAGCTTCCAGATTAACAAAGACTAGGAAGACAGACCTGGCAATCTACCTGCAAAAATCAGCCAGTGAAAACTACAAGATCACAATGACCCTAGTCCACAACTAATCCCTAGGTCTGGGCAGGCTTTCATTTCCTTGTGCCTGGGGTCAATATAGTCAGGACTGATGAGATAGCAACAAACAACATTTGTTGCTGTTGTTGGTAAGTGCTATTAAGTAGGTTCCAACCCATAGTGACCGCACATAGGGTTTCTGAGGAACAGCTGTTGAGTTTAAACTGCTGACCTTGTGGTTCAAACCTGCTTTACAGTCCATTGCATTAACCCACAGTGCCATATCAAATTGCTCTTCTTAGCAGGTTTATTTAATCAGTTCTGTGGGTCTGCCTTTTGCAGTAAATCAATCTGGCAGGCATATAGGGACATTGTGTCTTACAACTTGGTTCTACTTCTGTTGCGTTACTGGTATTTTCCCATTGTCCTGATGTGCAGCTGTCAACAGATGCTGTGAATCTTTTTTCAGAATATAATCTTGTTTGTCATGATCTGCAATAAGCTTTAAATCTTCATCCAAATGTAAGTATAAGAGCTAGCGGAAATATAATTTACTCCCTAAGAGTTTGGTTGTGCCCATGGGCATCTCTGCACTTCATCTGTCTTGACATTTGTACAGCTAGGATTTGTATCAATACTCACATAATGGACATTTGCTTTCCTTCTTTTAATTCTCTTTTCTTTCTTTACCATGCTGGCATTCTTACTGTGCTATTCTTTTCTAATAATTCCCTTCAGATCATTTTCTTTTAAATTGGAAAGTAGAAAACCATGTCAAATAGTTTGGTTTTAAAAATTAGTATGAAAAATGAGAACCATAAAAAGTTGTTTTGACTTGTCTGTCTTCTAAAAGTTTACCTCCATGAGTCTTTCTCAAGGCAAAACAGGTACCGGCAACATCCACCTAGCAGTATGAAGTACAACATTCCAACTCTCCTCACATGAACACACATTGCTAAGTGCTGAAAAGCTTGTTTGTAACAGATAAAACAAATGAATATAGCTTCCTTACTCCTTTCAATTGTATTAGAGATTTCATGAAACCTAAAAGCAGATATGGAGTCCTGGTGTGTCACTGTAGGTTAATGCACTGGATTGCAAAGTTGGTCTGAACTGCAAGGTTGGCGGCTCAAGCTTACCAGCCACTCCTCAGAAATCCTATACAGGGTCACGATGGGTCGGAACCAACTTGACAGCACTTAACAACAACAGCAAAGACAGTTATAGTTATCGAATCACTGCAAACACAATGACTTGTGAAGTATTTTCTGTTGCCATCAAGTTGAATTCAACTCATAGACACCCCATGAGTGTCAGAGTAGAACTGTGCTCATTAAGCCTTTCAATGGCTGAGTTTTTGGAAATGGATCTTCAGGTTTTTCTTCTAGGTGATTCTGGGTGGATCAAAGTACTCACCTTTTGGTTGGCAACCAAGTACATTATCTATTTGTCCCACCCAGGGATTCAAGTCTACGTAAAGTCCACACTATTTCTGTGGACTTCTGAATATGGCACAGATAACTCTGATTTATTATTTTATCCAGACTTTTACATAGTAAGTGTCATAGTTTCCTAAGGCTGTCATAACAACATATCATGAAGTAGGTGGCTTAAAGAACAGAATTTTTTTTTTTCTTTCTTTTCTTCACAGTCCTGGAATCTAGACATCCAGATCAGGATATTGTCAGGTTGATTATGTCTGAAAGCTCTGAGAGAAAAACTGTTCCATGCCTCTCTCTGAGTTTCTGATGGCTTCTGACACTCTTGGTGTTCCTTGGTTGTAACAAATAAGACATGAAGGGTGTCATGGAGGAATATATTTGACCTCCTCTTACTTTACCAGGGAAAAGTAGAATCAAATTCAAAATTAGCTCAAGGCCAATTTCTATTAGGCTGAGGTCAGAAACCTCTACCATATCTGACCCCAACCAATACTCCTACAGACTCTTTACTCAACTGGGCTAGATTAATCATTAAAATGGACACATAGAACTCCGACACCTTAACCACAGTTAATGGTGTTTACGGAAGTTGGTGGTTATGTGCTGTGGAGTCAGTGCTGATGCATAGCGACCCTGTACAGGGTTTCCGAGGCTGTAAATCTTTACGGGAGCAGAAAGCCTCATCTTTCTCCCGTGGAACAGCAGGTAGTTTCAAACAGCTGACCTTAAGGTTCACAACCCAATTTGCAATTACTGTGCTACCAGAGCTCCTTTTATGGAAGTTAACAGGTTGTAATTCAGGATCAGAAATTGCTCAGGAAACAGCTCTTTGATCAAGACAGCCTCTTTTCTGCCATGCTCCACAGCAGGACTCTCTCTGGCCCTTGACACTTTGGTCAGGCCTCTGTTCTGCTCTGGCAATGTTACAAATCTCTTTTAGGGTTGTTATAAAATGTCCCTAGTACATTCCACTATAAACCTCAGCCTGAAGGCACTGGGCTCTAGTTCCAAGGGTCAGCAAACCTAGCTCCTCCAAGTAAGTGCCTGGAGGCACAAAATTTCACAAGTGAATCTCTGCCTCAAAACACTCAGTAATGGGTTCAGGAGTCCAGACAACTCAATAACTTCAGACTAGTCAACCCTTCTTCAACTCTCTTAACCATCTCTCCTTTGGTGCAGTCTCTCCTACTTCAACTCACCAAGTTGACCCAAGTGTTTACCAAAATAAGCATACCAGTTTGGCAAATTGCTGGCTCCCCTTAACTTTCCTAGAATGAGGTTTCCTCTGATAGGCACAGACTTGTCCTGGCTTGGTGCACCCAGTGGCAAACAGCTTGCTTAAAATTCAAAAATGACAAACAGCTTCCCAGGGGCTACACGCACTTGCAGGTCTGTACTTTAAATGTAAATCTCCTGTTCTCTTAGCAGATCTTGCAAGTCTTCTCAGATGTAAATTTTCTGACCCTGAAGGTTAAGGGTGAGGCTCAGATTTCCGCCTAAACCCCAAACACAGGCTACTGACTTACTATAAGCCCTGTTCTTTCTAGGCAACTAAAAAAAAATTTTTTCGAATAGTCTGCATTTTTTTTTTTCTTTTTTAAAGTTTTTATTGTGAGTCGAGTGATAATTTACATGGGAGAACATCAGCTTTACATTCATCATATCTTATTTCGTTTCATTGCAATGATTACAATCCCCTCCAGGCATCATCATTCAACAGCATTTGCTTTCATTCCTTCTGTTTTTTGTTTGTTTGTTTTGCATGTACAGGGAAGCACTCAGGAATATATAACCATTCAAACAAGCGAAGGGTACATTCTGAAAGCCTGCCCTCCAGCCCTCCCTCACTGAGTCCAGAGTCCCCAGTTGCCTCCATTTCTCCACCTCAGTTTCTGCCTCCATCTCGAGCATCTCTAGCAATAACTAAAGTAGAGGCCTGAACTTTTTGCTTCAGTTCCCTGAGCTTGAGAAATGCTGAACGTGTTCTTCCGTTTTCATTTTCTGACTCCAGATCTTTGCACATTTCGTTGTAATATTTGACTTTGTCTTCTCAAGCTGACTTTTGAAAATTTCTGTTCAGCTCTTGTACCTCCTCATTACTTCCATTGGCTTTCGCATTTATTTCTACACTGGAGAGCAAGTTTCAGTGTCTCTTCTGACATCTATTTTGATCTTTTTCTTCTTTCTTGTCTTCTTAACGACTTTTTGCTTTCTTCCTGTATGATGTTCTTGATGTCATCCCACAACTCTTCTGGTCTTTGGTCTTTAGTGTTTAATGTATCAAATTTGTTCTTTAGATGACCTCTAAATTCAGGTGGGATATATTCAAGGTCATACTTTGGCTCTTGTGGACTTGTTTTCATTTTCTTCAGTTTCAGTTTGAATTTGCATATGAGTAATTGATGGTCTGTTCCACAATGTGTCCCTGGTCTTGTTTTGGCTGATGATATGGAGCTTTTCCACCATCTCTTTCCACAGATGTAGTCAACTTGATTTCTTTGTATTCCATCTGGTGAGGTGTATGTGTATAGTCATTTATTATGCTGTTAAAAAAAACATGTTTGAAATGAATAAACCATTGGTTTTGCAGAATTCTATCATGTGAGCTCCAGCATCATTTCTATCACCAAGGTCATATATATTTTATGTTTTTATTGTGATTTTAGTGCTAGTTTACATGGAGAACATCAGCTTTACACTCATCCTATTGTATTTCATTTCATTCATTTCATGATCCCTTCCATCATGCATCCATTCAACAGTATTTGCTTCTATGCCCTTTTTTTTTTGTGTGTGTGTGTGTGTACACCAAAACACTCAGGAATATGCAATAATTCAAGCACCCAAAAGGCATACCCTACAAGCCTGCCCACTGGACACCAACACATAGCCCATCTCCCTCCCTAAGTCTAGAGTCCCCAGTCACTCCAACTGTCCATGTCATCATCTCTGCCTCCATCTCTGGTGTAGCTCTTCTCTGAATACAGTCCCACACTCTGTTCCCACTCTTGTCCATTTATGATCCCAGGATTTTCTGCTCCTGGACTGCAAGATCAACCACTCCCTTCTTTTTGCTACAAAATGTCTACCTTTACAGTTGCAACAATCACCATCAGTCATGATAACAATTCTCACTATTGAACCACAAGAGTCATTCCCATCTCCTTTCACCAGTCCTGTCTAAACAGGTTGAAAACCACTTCATAGAGATTCTACCTTCTCCCGCATCCTCTGAAACTAAACTCCCTCTTGAAAACTCGTAAGCTAGTCACTTCATGCCTTTATAGCCCCCACCCCTCCCACCATTTTAGGTATCCAATTTCTAAGTTGCCCATCCCTATCAACCCTGTGTACAGAGGGGATGAAAATGATCCTTGTTGTGAAGATTCCTTCCCTCTTGGTTGATATTTTAAGATACTACAACCATATGTATAGATCAAATCCATCAAATTGTAACAAATTACACTTGTTTTCTTTCTTCCTCCAGTCAAGTTCTGATCATCCAGTCATTGAAACTAGGTGAAATGGGTAAAGTGGGTATTATCTTCAAGTATGGGCATTCTTGTGCATCTCCCCTCACTTCATATCAGTTGGACGCTTCACTCGCCATTCTAGCCAAGATCCATCTGATATCATCAATGATATCCCTAGTTCCATGTTCTTTTCTGAATGTGGCTTGAATTTCTGCTCCCTGTCAATGTATTGCTATAACCATTTTTTATTCATCTTTTTGGTACAGTGATGGTCATGAAAAATTCTATCATGGATCTTCAGTATAATTTTTATCACCAAGGCCATATTTTTCAACTACTGATTGTTCTTATTCGTTTCCAACTTTCCAATTTTAATCACCAGTTCTTGATTGGATGTTTAATACATTTCAGACTGAAGAAGTTGGTAGAATTGGTCAGTTTCATCATCACTAGCTTTAGTGATTGGTGACTAAATTTGAATAATAGTGGTATTAATTGGCCTTCTGTGTAAGTGTATGGATGTTATGTCATTACATTACAGACAACTTCAAGACAGATCTTGAAATGCTTTTTTTAGTGTTTTATTGTGAATTATGTGATGGTTTATATGGGAGAACATTAGTTTTACATTCATCTTATCGTATATTGTTTCATTACCATGGTTACAATCTTCTCCATATATCATCAACCAACCAAAGGGTATATCCTACAAGCCTGCCCCCCGGTCATCAGCACATAGCCCCTCTCCCTCTCTGGGTCTAAAGTCCCCAGCTGCTCCATCTGTCCATATTATCGTCTCTGCCTCCATCTCTGGCATAACTGCATCTCTGGGTAGGGTCTCGCTCTCCATTTTTTGCCCTTGATGGTCCCAGGGACTACCGCTCCTAGACTGCAAAATTAATCATTCCCCTCCTATTTTACATTTCCAACCCTTACAATCAGTCCTGATAACAATTATTCACTATTGTATCACAAAATACCTATCTGCATTTCCTTTCATCAGCCAAGCCTAGACAGATTGGATACTACTCAGTGGAGATTCTACCTTCCTCCACACCCTCAGAATCTAGGTACCCTCTTGAAAACTTGTAAACCAGTCACTTCTTGCCTTTGTAGCCCCCCCACTTTCGGTAGCCAATGTCCAAGTTGCCTGCTGGAGACAGCATACGCAGACCCTGAGTTGATCAGTGGCAGCCCCATTAAACCACCTCTGAATATAATCAGTTTA
>NW_006408717.1:5161778-5166464 GCF_000296735.1 Chrysochloris asiatica
GATCTCCTCCTTCGTGAAGTGTCTGTTCATATCATGTGCCCATTTTTAATTGGGTTATTTGTCATTTTCTTGTAGAGGTGTTATAGTTTCCTATATATTTTAGAAATAAGTCCCTTGTCTGATGTGTAATTGCAAAAGATTTTTTCCCATTCTGTGGGTTCTCTTTGTACTCTTCTGGTGAAGTTTTTTTTGATACGCATAAGTTTTTAATTTTTAGTATGTCCTACTCATCTATTTTGTCTACTTTGGTTGTGAAGTTTTCAAAATGTTTTGTTGTCTGTGTATTCCTTGAATTAGGGAATACATTATCCCTATTTTTTCCCTTGAATTAGGGAATACATTATCCTTGTTTTTTCATTGACGGCCTTCATAATTCTGGGATTCACATTTAGGTCTTTAATTCATGTTGAGTTGGTTTTTGTATAAGGTGTGAGGTGAAGGTCTTCTTTCTCTTTTGCATGTCACTTTCCAGTTCTGCCAGCACCATCTGTTGAGAGACAATCACTTACCCATGTGATATATTTAGGTGTTTTGTCAAAAATCAGTTGGCTCTATGTAGATGGGTTAATTTCTGGATTCTCGATTCTGTTCCATTGATCCATGTATCTTTCATTGTACCAGTACCAAGCTGTTTTGACCACTGTAGTCATGTAGTAAATGTTGAAGTCAGGGAGTTAGAGGTTTCCAACCTTATTCTTCTTCTTAAGCAGTGCTTTGCTTATCCTGGGTCTCTTTCCTTTCCATGTAAGGTTTATAATTGTTTTTTCCATCTCTTTGAAGAATGTTGTTGAATCTGGATTGGGATTGAATTATATATGTAAATTGCTTTCAGCAATATTGACATTTTCACAATGTTAAGTCTTCCTATCCAGGAGCATGGTGCATTCTTCCATTTTTTGTAGGTCTTTTTTGGTTTCCTATAGTAGTGTTTTATAATTTTCTTTGTATAAATCCTTTGTTTCTCTGGTTACATTTATTCCTAGATATTTTCATCTTTGGGTGGTTATTGTAAATGGTCTTGCTTTCCTAATGTCCTTTTCAATGCTGTCCTTTTTGGTATAGAGGAATCCAACTGTTTTTTGTATGTTGATCTTATAGCCTGCCAGATTGCTGAATCTTACAATGAGGTCTAGTAGCTTTTTTACTGAGTCTTTGGGTTTTTCTACATATAGGCTCATATCATCTGCAAATAGAGAGAGTTTTATTTCCTCTTTGCCAATTTGGATGCCTTTAATTTCCCTGTCTTGCTGTATAGCTCTTGCTTAGACTTCCAGCACAATAATGAATAGGAGTGGTGACAAAGGGCATCTTTGTCTGTTGCCTGTTCACAGAGGGGAGGATTTCAGTTTCTATCCATTGAAAGTAATGTAGGTTGTTGGTTTTGTGTATATGCTCCTCATTATGTTGAGAAATGTCCCTTCGATTCCTATTTTGTTGAGTGTTTTTATCAGGAATGGATGTTGGATTTTGTCAAGTGCCTTTTCTGCATCAATTGATATGATCATGTGATTCTTTTCCTTTTTCGTATTTGTTTTTCTAATGTTGAACCATCCTCGCATCCCTGATATGAATCCCACTTAATCATGATGTATTATCTTTATGATGTGTTGCTGGATTCTGTTAGCTAAGATTTTGTTGAGAATTTCTGCATTTATGCTCATGAGGGATATTGGTCTATAATTTTCTTTCTAGTGACGTCCTTCCCTGGTTTTGCTATGAGAGTTATGCTAGCTTCATAAAATGTATTAAGAAGTTTTCCATCCTCCTCTAACTTCTGGAATAGTTTGAGTAGAATTGGTGACAGCTCTTCCTTGAATGTTTGCTAGAACTCACCAGTGAAGCCATCTGGACCTGAACGTTTTTGGTTAGGAGTCTTTTGATGACCTGATCAATTTCTTCTTTTATTATGGGTCTGTTCAAGTTTTCTACTTTACTGTAAGTTTAGGTAGGTCGTGTTTATCTAAAAATGTATCCATCTCTTCTAAGTTTTCGAATTTGTTAAAGTACAACTCTTCATAGTATTCTGTTATTATCCTTTTGATTATCTTTGGTTCCATTGTGACATTGCCCATGTGGTTTCTAATGTTTGTTTTTGTGTCTTCTCCTTCCTTTCTTTTGTTAGGATTGTCAATTTTGTTAATCCTTTCAAAGAACCAGCTTCTTGTGCTGTTGGTTCTTTCTATAGTTTTTCTGTTTTCTATCTCAGTTATTTCTGCTCTAAGCTTTGTTATTTCTTTTCTTTTGGTAGCTGTAGGTTCCTTCTGTTGGTCTGTTTCTAATTGTTGTAGATGCTGTGTTAATGTGTGAATTTTGGTTCTTTCTTCTTTTTGGATGTGTGCGTTTATTGTAATAAATTGTCCTCTCAACACTGCTGTCCTTGTGTCCCAAAGATTTTGGTATGTTTTGTTTTTATTTTCATTTGTTTCTAGAAACTTTGTGGATTCATGTTTAATTTCTTCTACTACCCAGTTGCTTTTCAGCAAGGTGTTATTCAGTTTCCATGTATTTGACTTTATTTCCTTATTTTTCCTTTGTTGATTTCTAATTTTACAGCATTGTGGTCTGAGAAGATACTTTGTAGTACTTTTATAGTTTAAATTTATGGAGATTTGTTTTGTGGCCTAAGACATGGTCTATTCTGGAGAATGTTCCATGTGCCCTGGAAAAGAATGTGTATTGTGCAGTTGTTGGGTTGAATGCTCTGTACCCATCTCTGAGGTCCAGTTGGCTGATTGTATTGGTTAGTTCTTCCGTGTCTTTGTCAAGTTTCTTTCTGGTTGTTCTATCCATTTTTGAAAGTGGTGTATTAAAATCACCCACTATTGTTATAGATTCATCTATTTCTTTCTTCAATTCTATTAGAGTTTGCTTTATATATTTTGGAACTCTTTCATTGGGAGCATATATATTTATGATGTTATGTCATCTTGTTCAATTGTCACTTTAATCATGAGTTAATGTCTATCTTTTTGCCTTAAAGTTTATTTTATCAGAGATTAGTACTGCCACTCCTGTTCGTTTTTATTGCAATTAGCTTGATACATTTTTTCCATCCTTTGACTTTTAATCTGTTTTTGTCTCTGTGTGTGAGATGTGTCTCTAGCAGACACCGTATTGAAGGATCTTGTTTTCTTATCCATTCTGCCACTCTCTGTCTCTTAACTGGTGCATTTAATCCATTTACACTAGGGTAATTATCGATAGGTATGGATTAATTGCTGCCATTATGTTTTGTTTTGTTTTTGTGGTGTTGCTGCTTTCTTTGTTGTGTATGTCTTCCTTGGCTGAGTTCATGCTTTTTGTATTCTTTCTTGTGAGTTTCCTCATGGTTTTAATGTTTCCTTGTTCTTGGATATTCATTTTCTTGGTATGTTGTGAAGTGTTAATTTTCATTATGTCACCACCACCACTACCATACCCACTGCCATGGAGTTGAGTCAACTCAATTCCCATTCATAATTACCCAATGGGGCAGAGTACAACTGCTCTGTAGACTTTTCAAGACTAAATTCTCATGGACAGTCTCATCTTTCTCTCATAGAGTAGCTGATAGTCTTGAACCTCCAATCTTGAGGTCAGCTGCCCAACATTTAACTCACTATGCCCCTGGGATTCCTTTCCTAGTATATATGGGATAGCAAACCAAGACAATTTTTTATCACTGTTGATATTGTCAATAATAGTATGTTGTTGTTGTTGTTGTTGTTAAGTGCTGTGGAGTCGGTTCCGACTCACAGTGACACTGTACAGGCTGTAAATCTGAGGCTGTAAATCTTTACGGGAGCAGTAAGCCTCATCTTTCTCCCATGGAACAGCTGGTAGTTTCGAACTGCTGACCTTGCAGTTCACAGCCTGATTCATTACCACTATGCTATCAGAGCTATTTGGTGACTATTTACTTATTTCTGCTCGCTTCTTTATGATTCCCTTCTCTTAACTTTTTAAAATTAATTTTCCTGGGGTTTTCTTCTGTTTGTTTATTTGTTTAACACTTAAGGTGATGCTGAATTCATTAAATTTCAGCCATTCAATTAAGAGATATACTCCTGATGAAATTCATTAAAGAAACTTTTATCTGACTTCAATTATGTATGATTACTTTAATAGCTAAAAGGAAATGTTAGATAGCATCTAACATCAATTAATGGTTTAAAAACAAAACAAAATTAAATCAGAAATAGAAGGCAACTTCCTCAGCCTGGAAAACATATTTACTGTATTATCACTTGGCAACATCATCTTTAATGTTGATACGCTGGAAGCATTCCTGGGATGTTACCAGTAAAACAAGAGTGGCACTATTTCTATTCAATGTTTTACCACAAAAGCCAATACAACAAAATTCCAAATAAATGCCTGTTACAATAGGATAAAACATAGTTATTTATATGTTATTGTTTAGAACTCGGTAAGCTTCAAAGTGATCAACTATTCAAGTATTTATTTTTTTATAAGCTTATAAATCTGAAAAATCATGAGATCATTTCTTTATGGCTTTAGAATGAGGATGCATTTTCAACTAATTCTTAAAACCCAGGAGCAACAAATAAAATAATAAACTCACTGGGAAAAGCATTTGCAACTCAAGTTACAAAGAATTAATTGACATAACATATTAAGTTCTCCAAGAAATCAAGAAGAAAAGATCAATAACCCAATGAAAAATAGGTATAATTACATGAATAA
>NW_006408717.1:5168169-5180972 GCF_000296735.1 Chrysochloris asiatica
TCCGAAGTATGAGAGATGAAGTTTGGCCATCTTGAATATACCCTAGTAATTCATTAAATAACATTAACTATCTGCTAATGGAAACCCTGTAGAGGGTCATTTTGAATGTGAAGTTACTCAACAGCACACAATATCACCAACAACATAAGCAAAGCAGACATAGCCAGTAAAATAATAACAAAGATGTGAAAAATTCTGGTGAAAATTATTTACAAATCAAAGAAATAAACTAAAAACATATGATACGTGTGAACTGGGAAATGCAATATTATAACAAAGTCAGTTCTCCTAAAAATGATTCACTGACTCAATTCACTCAGACAAAAAATCTTAACAATATTTGTACATTGTAACTTGTCTAGTTGATTACAAAATTGATATGTAAGATTTATTTTTTAACTTTTTATTGTGAACTCAGTGAAAGTTTACAGAGCAGATCATTTCTTTTGCATTCAACATATCATGAATTTGTCTCATTTCTATGATTGCAATCCTCTCCATGTACCATCAGTTAACAGAGTTGTTGCTGTTGATGTTAGGTGCCCTTGAGTCCATACTGACTTATAGAGAAGCTTTGCACAGCAGAATGAAACACTGCCCAGTTCTGCACCAACCTCATAATCATTGCTATGCTTGAGCCCATTTATGCTGCCACTGTGCTGATCCAACTCATTGGATGTCTTCCTTTTTGTTGCCGATTCTCCACTTTACCAAACATGATGTGCTTCTCCAGGTACTGGTTCCTTCTGATAATATGTATATATTGTGAGAGATAAAGTCTGACCACCCTGGCTTCCAAGAAGCATTTTGGTTGTACTTCTTTCAACACAGATTTGTTTATTGTTTTGGCAGTCCATAGTACTTTTCATATTTTCCTCCATCAAAGTAACTCAAATACATTAATCCTTCTACAGTGTTCTTTATTCATTGTCCAACTTTCACATTCACATGGGGTTACTGAAAATACCATGACTTAGGTCAGGCACAACTTAGTCCTCAGAATGACATCTTTGCTCTTGAACATTTTAAAGAGGGCTTGAGCATCAGATTTGCTTAATGCAATACATAGTTTGATGTCTTGACTGCTGTTTCCATGAGTGCTGTTGGTTGATCCCAGCAAAATGAAGTCTTTGAGAACTTCAATCTTTTCTCCATTTATCATGATGTTATTTATTAGTCAAGTGGTATGGATTTTTGTGTCCTTTACATTGAGGTGAAACCCATTCTGAAGGCTGTGATCTTTCATATTCATCAGTAAGTATTTTAAGTCCTCTTTGCTTTCAACAAGCAAGGTTGTATCAGCTGCATATTGCAGGTTGTTAATGAGTCTTCCTCCAACCCAGATGCCATTTTTTTTCTTTTTTTTCATATACTCAAACTTCTCAAATTATTTGCTCAGAATGCATATTGATTAAATATGGTAAATGAACAAACCCAGGTGCCCACCTTTCTTAATTTGAAGTCATTCAGTGTTCCCTTGTTCTGTTTGGACCACTACCTCTTGGTCTATGTACAGGTTCTTCATGAGCACATTAAGTATTCCAGAATATTCATTCTCCGCAATGTCATCCATAGCTTGTCATGATACACTCAAAAGCCTTTGTGTAGTCAATAAAACAAAGGTAAACATTTTTCTGATATTCTCAGCTTCAACCAAGATCCATCTGGAATCAGCAATTATATGTCCCATTCTATGTCCTTGTCTGTATCCAGCTTGAACTGCTGGTATTTCTCAATTAAAGTATTGTTACAGCTTTTTGGAGTTACCTTTAGCAAAATTTTACTTTCATGTGACATTATGACATTAATGGTATTGCCCAAAGATTTCCTCATTCTGTTGGGTCACCTCTCTTTGGAATGGGCACAAATATGGAGCTCTTGCAATCTGTTGAGCAGGTAGCTGTCTTCCAAATTTCTTGGCATAAATGAGTGAGCGTCTCCAGTGCTGCATTAGTTTGTTGAAAGATTTCAATTTACATCCCATCCATTCCCCAAGCTTTGTTCCTTGCCAATGCCTTCAGTGTACCTTGGACTTCTTTCAGTATCATTGGTTCCTCAACATATACTACATTTTAAAATGGTTGAACACTGGCCCTTTCTGTTTGACACAGTGATTCCGTACATTTCTTCCATCTTCTGTTGATCCTTTCTGCATCATTCAAGATTTTTTTTTTTTTTAATGTTTGATTGTGAATTATGTAATAGTTTACATGGGAGAACATTAGCTTTACATTCATTCTATTCTGTATCCTTACACTGCCATGGATACAATCCCTTCAAAACATCATCAACCAACCAAATGGGACAACCTGCAAGCCTTCCTGCTGGTCATCAGCACATAGCCCCTCTCCCTCTCTGGGTCTAGAGTTTCCAGTCACTCCATCTCTCCACATCGTTGTCTCTGCCTCCATCTCTGGTGTCACTGTTTCTCTGGGTTGGGTCCCGCACTCTACTCTTCTCCCTTGAGGGTCTCAGGGCCTCTGCTCCTGGACTACAAAGTCAACCAGTCCCCTCCTTTAGCTACAAAATGTCTAACTTTTCATTTCCAACACTCATAGTTAGTCTTGATAGTAATTCTTCACTATTGTACCACATGAGTTCTATCCACATCACCTTTCATCAATGCCACCCAGACAGATTGGATACTACTCAGTGGAGTAGTATCCTCTGTGCTCTCTGGATCTAGACTCCCTCTTGAAAGCTTGTAAGCCAGTCACTTCTTGCCTTTGTAGTCCCCACAACCCCATTTTGGGTAGCCAATGTCCAAATTGCCCATCCCTGTCTACCCTGTGTATTGGGGGGTGGGGGGAATGTTCCTCATTGTAAAGATTTGTTACCTCTTTTGAGCTGCTGCATCCATAGGTGTAGGTCAAATTCATCAAAGTGTATCAGATTACTCTTTTTTCCTCTTCTTCTAGTTTAGCTATGATCATTCAGACATTGAAGCCAGGTCAAGTGGATATTATCTGCAAGTACGGGTGTTCTTGTGCATATGTCCTCTCTTCCTATCAGCTGGATACTTCATTCTCTACTCTAATCCTCTGTGGCTGTGTCACTGACTCTGGGCCCAAGAGTCCCCAGGTCTTGCCAAACTCCTGGCAAACCAGGTGTATTGAATATTGTTGGACTTAATTCACAGCTTCATTGCTGTTTTTCCCTCACTTTCTCTATGGTGACCAATGTGGTCACCAGTCAGACCAAGTGTCTGTTCTTGTATTCCCCTTGAGTCTTAGTCTTGGAATGGGGTTTGCCCTGAGGGGACCCAACCGCTTGCCTTGATGTATCCTGACACTTTGTGTGTCTGTTATGATTTTTGGCAATGTTAAGTACTGGAGCCTGGGAAGTTAATTTTGGTTAGGAAAATAACTGAGGGGCTAGAGATGGCTTGTTTTCTAAACAATGTTGGCATGGAATTAGTGCTGAGATAATCCTGTGCCTATTAGATCTTTAAACCCTTTATAAATAAGACATTTGGCATTAAATTAAGTCCCAAACTCTGAGATTCCGAAAAAAATAATTGCACACATTCCATTGAGAGAGAGCCCAAACATATGAATATCCTTCAGGTAGTACTAAAAGAAATACCTTCCCTAAATCAGAGTAAACTAAGAAATTTTAAAGAAAGATGTGTATAGGCCTTTTAATGGAAATTTGTCAACTTGACTTTAATTTGTGAGGCCAAGAATGTTGATTCTGGGTTTTAAAACTTTAAATTTTAATGTTTTTGTACTTCAAATGCAAGACTCAGGCATAGTGTATGTAGTAAAAGCCAAGTAGGGAGTTACATGAGCTACAATCCCTGTCCTTTTGGACATGTTCATAGGAGTCCACATCCACTATGTCTCAACTGTCTTTAAAGCAACAGTAATGTTTTCTCCCAATTCCCAACTAACCAGTAAAACTATTCGATACTGCCTAGGAAACAA
Organism: Chrysochloris asiatica; assembly: GCF_000296735.1. Lineage (NCBI taxonomy): Eukaryota > Metazoa > Chordata > Mammalia > Afrosoricida > Chrysochloridae > Chrysochloris > Chrysochloris asiatica. The sequence continues at coordinate 5,172,096 of NW_006408717.1, forward strand.
CTGTTGTTGTTAGGTGCTGTTGAGTAGATTCCAACTCATAGCGACCCTATGCACAACAGAACAGAACCCTGTCTCATCCTATGTCATCTTCACAATTGTTATGCTTGAGCCCATTGCAACTGCCACTGCACCAATCCATTGGGGATCTTCCCCTTTTTCACAGACACACCATTTTACCAAGCATAATATCCTTCTTCAAGGACTGGGCTCTCCTGATAATATGTCAGAAGTATGAGAGATGAAGTCTCACCAACTTTGCTTTTCAAGAGCATACTGGCTTTACTTCTTCCAACACAGATTTGTTTGTTCTTCTGACAGTCTATGGTACTTTTAATATTCTTTTCTATCACCAAAACTCAAATGCATCAAGTCTTCCTTGTTCAACTTTCACATACATATGAGGCTATTGAAAACACCATAGCTTCTGTCAGGTACATCTTAGTCCTTAAACTGATATCTTGAACAGTTTAAAGAGGTCTTGGGGAGTAGATTTTCCTAGTGCAATATTGCATTTGACTTTTTGACTACTACTACCATGAGTGTTGATTGTGGATCCAAGCAAAATGAAGTTTTTGACACCTTCAATCTTTCCTCAATTTATCATGATGTTATTTATTGGCCAGATTCAAAATAGCCATTGCCAGTCCATTTCAGCTCATTATTGTCTAGAATACTGATCTTTATGCTTCCATTTAATTTTCGGTATCTTTCAATTTTTCTAGATTCATACTTCATAGAATAAGCACTTGACTGCTGACTGAAAGATCAGTGGTTCAAACCCTTTTGCCGCTCCTCAAAAACCCTATACAGGTTAACTATGAAACAGAAATTGCTCAACTGCTCTTAACAACAACAACAATAATTCTTTACATATTCCATGTTTTGATTATTAATGGATATTTGCAGCTGTTCCTCCACATTTTGAGTTTGGCCTCATTAGCAAATGAATGTCCCAAAAGTTTTATTCCTTTAGCACTACCGCAGTGTACTCTACTCTGAGGCAGAAACTCTAATGCCAGTTATATTTTGAGTGCCTTCCAGTCTGAGGGGCTTATTTTCCGGCACTATATCTGACAATATTCTGGTGCTAATCATCATATTTCAATAGCCAAGATTTTGGTGCTGACAGTGTTTCACTGCTATTCATAATAGTTTCAGTACCTAAACAGTCCAAAATACTCTGTCTCTTCTTCTTCCTAGTGTGTCTTAGTCTGGAAGCTCAGTTAAAACCTGTCCATCATGTGTGACCTTGTTGGTATTTAAAATACCAGTGGGATAATTTCCAACATCAAAGCAAAACACAAGCCACCACAGAACAACAAACTGACAGACAAGTGGTGGTATGAAATAGTTATGGTTGTTGTTAAGTGCCATCAAGTTCTGACTCATAGTAACCCTATATAGGATTTCTGAGAAGTGGCTGGTGGGTTTGAACCATTTTGGTTAGCAGTCCAGTGTTTATGCTAAATCACTGCTTAATCCAATAGCTACTTAATCCTGACTGTCTTTCCTTTTATGTAAACCTAGATGTACGCCTACAGAGGATTTATTCTGTTCCTACCTCCTCAAGTAGGGCTATCATGCCACAAAAGTCCATTTCTGTCTTAGTTGCAGACTATTTATGAACCAGATTTTCATTTTCTTCTTCCAAAAAGTGATTATGGAGAATTCATCATGAGGTTATACATGCGTGGTGAGAAAGAAATGGTAAAGCAGTAGATAGATGTAGGAGCCTAGAGGTCTGAGCCGCTTCTTTACAAAACTTATTTTGTAATTCCAGAACCAGTTTTGTTCTTATCTTACTTATAACATTTCTCCTTGATCAGGGAGTGTTGCTATATTCACACTCAAATTTATGACTTGGAGAATTAGATATGAGGCAGTTGTGATGGGCACAGGTCACATGGCCATGTAATATTCCTTTAGAGGTTCCAGTCTCTTCGATAACCCAGTAAAAAGTCAGAGCGAGTTCATAGGTTAGAGAAGAAGACAGGTTACATTTATTTGCTGAAGATATCAAACGTGGAGTCTACAAAATCTCAAGGGTTCTGCATCATGATTCTCCTTGTAGACTTGTCGCAAACTCTGCACAGAATCCTTAAGCTGCCACAGAAACTTTAAACTCTATTTTGCTGCTAAATCATGAAGCCCAAATTACAGAGCAGCTGGCACTACAGCTGGAAGGACCCCGGTTCAATCTGACCCCCATTCAAAACTGACATCCTTACATAGGATTCTTAATGTTGTTGTTATTGTTGCTAAGTTCCATCGAGTCAGTTTCAACTCATACTGACCCTGTATAGGGTTTCCAAGGAGCAGCTGGTAAGTTTGAATTGCCAACCTGGCGGTTCAAATTGGCCTTGAGGTCCAGTGCTTAGCCTACGGTGCCACACCAGGATTCGGTAAATGGGTCAAAATAGCTTTCCTGAAATTATTTGCCTTCAAAATTTAAAGAGGTCTTAAAAAACACACAAAACATTTCTTATTCTTAAAGGAAAGGGCACAGATGGAATGAATTGTGTTTCACGTTGTATTGGGATGTTTATATCTGTCCCAGTTCATGAGACTTTCCAGAACTTCTATGCTGGTTCATATTTGTCTTACCAAAGATTCAAAGTATCTGCTACTTTTACCAACCAGGTATTGTTGGCTCATTTCCTTTAACAGAGTGAGCCAACCTATTCCTATGGGATGATTGGACAATCAAGATCTTCGGGACGTAAAGAATAACAGAGAGTTAGAGATGTGATCTTATCCTGACCTAAATAGAGAAGATGTATTTTTGTGACCGACAGATGAAAAGTTGCTTCTGGTGGCCTTTACAAATACAGACACAATAACTGCATAACAGGAATGAGCAGTTGTGTTGATTGTTACAGTAACAGGACAAAATCTGGAATCCAACTGCAGTTGAAGTCACCATCTGGTTACATTTAGAGTAAGTTCACTTACATTCTCCAAATCCTATCTGCCAACTTTATACATCAGTCAGGAAAATTAAATGAGGGAGTTATAGGAACAGCCACAAATTCATCTCTTAACGCTTTGAAGAATGTAGTATCACTTTTGTCATGTTCACTTGTAGAGAAGAGCAGAATTGTCAGCCATGTGGAAATCTCACTCATGTTTCAGAGAGACAGTCAAATTCAGTGATTTTATTTCCAATTATATATCCAGTCATTGGTCTCTACATCTTGAAATATAATAACACAGAAAGAATTTATGAACCAACCAGACCCACAGTAATAGGGGCTAAGACCAGAATGCCCTTATACTCCAAATCTAATTAATGGACCTTGGTGATGTCTGGAAGAGATGTATCTATGGAAAATAGTGCCTGTGTAAATTCGTTTAAAATTTTTGCATTATCTCAGTGGAAACTGTGACAGTGAATAGAAACTGTTCACTAGAAAACTCCTTCTCAAGTGGTGTGCAGGGCCTGTGCCATACCTGCTATACCCCAATCAACACATGACCTGGATATGTCCCTTTACTTACTATATGTTCACTCTACTACATAGCTGTAGGGTCTCTTTAGGAAGAAGATAAGCTATACATACTCTGGTGGTATCATCTCTAGGTGATCCAGATTATTATTTATTCAAGGATTTCTAGGTTTAATTATAAGTCTAGAAATTGCTTAAGGGACTGGGCATCTCAATCATTATGAGTCTAATCCTACATCAAGTCTTCTGAGGTTTTATATTTTCAGTTACTTAAAAAAAGTTTGTCCTTAGGAAGCTTTCTGTCATTTCAGTTTTAAGAACCCATTTTTCTCATCCCTAACCCTGAAGGGGTCCTGATATGATAAGCACTGGATGGCTAACCACACAGTCAGTGGTTCAAACACACCAGCCGCTCCTCAGAAAACCTATATAGCATCTCTATGAGTCAGAATTGACTCATGGCACTTAACAACAACAACAAGAATCTTGAAGGAAAAAAAAATGTACATGGCTAGAATAAGTAAGGAGGCTCCCCAAGGTTGTGGTGCCCATAGTCAATGCTTTTAAGAATGCATCCTTTTATTGTGTTAAATATATTTGAGTATATCACGAAACACTGACCTTTTTTAGCAGTCTTTTTATTTACAGTATACTGACATTGATTATATTCATCATATTGTGCAACTATCATGTTATCGTTTCCAGATTTTTTCCATCACCCTTAGCAGATGTAGAATGCCCCCTAATAAAGGCTCTCTCTTTCTCATCACCTCTCATCCATTGCTGTTGTTGAATGTGGTCAATTTGATTCTGACTTATAGCAACCCTAAATAGGATTTCCAATGAGAAGTTAGTAGACTTGAACCACCGATCTTACAGTAACCAGTCCAGCATTTATCATACATCAGGCACTCTCCCACCCATTTTGTTGTTAAGTGCTGTAGAATAGGTTCCAACTCATAGCAACCCTGTATAGGGTGTCTGAAGAACAGCTGTTGAGTTTGAATTGCCAACCTTGTGGTTCAAAGTAACATTGAGTTCCAGTGCTTATCATATAGTGCCAAAACAGGACTCTATGGTAACCACTAATAAATATTGGTCTCTCTCTATTTTCTTCTTCTAGTTAAACAAATGAGTCAGTATGGTTAAAGGCACAGAATGGAGGAGGTCAGCCTACTACCCTCTAAACTTTGGCAAACTTGAAATAAAGTCAGACTTTCAGACAAGTTCTATTTCAAAATAGGGTAACATCCCATGCATTAAATTCATAAACAAGATCCTATATTGAATTCATCTAAGATTATGTAAGCTAGTAAATTAATGTGCAACTTTCCATCCAGAATTTTGGAATCATAGCAACTAAAGAAGATCCAAATCTCTTAACAGAGAGGTAATCTGATGTTATCAGTTGGTAGGTTTGGCATAGAGTTCAATGACATAAGACCTCAAAATACCTCAAGGAACTCTGTTGAGCCATAGCTCATAGAAGATCATTCCCCAAGGGTGGTGGTGGACTTCTGTGCAATAGTGTCACAAGTTTCTACAACACCACTTGGTCTCACCCCACCCTTTGACACAGAGAAAATACTGTAAGTACTTGTCTGAAGTTGACTCTCAGAATTAATTTACATCTTTTGGGCAGAGGATGAAAAAGATGCCAAATTTTTATTCACAGAGTCATAGGATCCCAGAGAATAGATATGCAGGGCTCAGCTCGTTCTGCTCTTGGATTATAGGTGCATGGATGTGAACGCATTTCCCAATTGTCTGGTTGAATCCTGTACCTCATTATGTGTTTTCCTCGTCTTTGCTCTACCTGTGCTTGAGAAAAGTATGAAAATAATATGGTTAATCACTGATGCATGGATTTTTATTAAAGTAACTATGAAGACTATGTTGTTGTTATTGAGTGCTATCAAGTTAGTTCTGACTCATAGCAACCCTGTATAGAGTTTCCAAGGAGCAACTGGTGAGATTGAACTGCTGCTCTTGCAGTTCAAATTGACCTTGCAGTCCAGTGCATTAATCCACAGCATCACACAAGGACTCCTAAGGACTCTAGCATTATAATTATATTTTGTTGTTGTTGTTAGCTCTGAGTCATAGCATAACAGAACACACTACCCAGTCATGCACCATTTCCACAACTGCTACACTTGAGTCCATTGCTACAGCCATATGTCAATCCATCTCATTAAGGGTCTTTCTTTTTCCCTACTGACTCTCTACTTTCCCAGCATGATGCAATGTCCTTCTCCAGAGCACTGGTACCTCCTGGTAAGATGTCCAAAGTATAAGAGATGAAGTCTACCCATGCTGGCTTCTAAAGGTGATTCTGGCTATACTTCTTACAACATAGATTTGTTTGTTCTTCTGGCAGCCCATGATACTTTTAATATTCCTCTCCAATAAAAACTATCTATTCTTCAGTGATCTCCTTTATTCATTGTCTAACTTTCATATGCATATGAGGCAATTGAAAATAACATGGGTTGAGTCAGATTCACCTTAGTCTTCAAACTGATATCTTTGCTCTTGAACATTTTAAAGAGGTCTTGTGCAGCAGATTTACATAATATAATCCATCTTTTGATTTCTTGACTGCTGCTTCTATTAATGTTGATTTTGGATCCAAACAAAATGAAGTCTTTGACAACTTCAATCTTTTCTCTATTTATCATGATGCTATTTTTTGGTCCAGTTGTGAGGATTTTTGCTTTCTTTAAATTGATGTGCAATCCATATGAAGGTTGTAGTCTTTGATCTTATCAGTCAGTATATCAAGTCCTCTTTGTTTTCAGCCAGCAAGGTTGTATCATCTGCATATCACAAGTTGTTAATGAGTCTTCCCCTAATCCTGATGCCATGTTCTTTTTCATATAATCCAGTCTCTCAGCATACAGACTGAATAAGTATGATGAAAGAATACAACCCTGGAGCAAACATTAAACTTTAGCCCCTTCAGTATCCCCTTGTTTTGTTTGAAGATTGCCTTAAGGTCTATATACAGATTACTTATGAGCACAATAAAATGTTATGAAATATCCATTCTTTACAATGTTATCCATAGCTTGTCATGATTCACAGTCAAAAACCTTTGCAAGGTCAATAAAGCACAAGTAGACAACTTGTTGGAGTCCTGTTGTGGTACTGTGGGTTAATGTGCCAGACTGCAAAGCCATTTGAACTGCAAGGCCAGTGAGTTAAGTTCACCAGCTACTCCTGGAAACCCTATACAGGGTCTCTCTGGGTCAGAACCGACTCAATGGCACTTAGCAACAACTGACAACTTGCTGGTATTCTCTGCTTTCAGCCAAGATCCATCTGACATCTGCAATGATGTCTGTCATTCCACATCCTCTTCTGAATCTAACTTGAATTTCTGGTAGTTCCTGTTGATGTACTGTTGCAACCATTTTTCAATTATCTTCAGCAAAATTTACTTGCATGTGATAGTAATGAAATTGTTCAATGATTTGCACATTCTGTTGGGTCACCTCTCTCTCTCTAATTGGCTACAAATATGGGTTTCTTACAGTCATTGCCACATAGTTGTGTTCCAAATTTCTTGGTATAGATGAGAGAATGCCTCCAGTGTTGGATCAGTTTGTTAAAAGATTACAGTTTGGACTCTGTCAATTCCTAGAGACCCCCCACCCCCCTTTTTTTTCCACCAACACCTTCAGTACACTTTGGACTTCTTCCTTCAGTAACATCAATTCTTGATCATATGCTACCTTTTGTTTGGTACAGTGACTCTGGGTATTCCTTCCATCTTCTTTTCATGCTTTCTATATCATTCCATATTTTGTCAATGGAATCCTTTAATATTTCAAGTTTGAATTTTTTCTTCAGTTCTTTCAGCTTGAGAAATGCTGAGCGTGTTCTTCACTTTTGTTTTTCTAACTCCAGATCCTTGCTCATTTCATTATATTTGACTTTGTCTTCTTAAGCTGCCCTTTGAACTTTTCTGTTCAACTTTGACTTCTTTATTTTTTCTATTCACATTAGCATCTCTATACTAGAAAGCAAATGTCATGGTCTCATCTAATATCCATTTTTGTCTTTTCTTTCTTCCCTGTCTTTTAAATGACTTTTTGATTTCTTCCTGTATGATGTTCTTAATGTCATCCCTGTTCTTTGGCCATTAGTGTTTAATGTTTCAAATCTGTCTTGAAATGATCTCTAAATTCAGGTGGGATATGTTCAGAGTCATATTTTAGTGCTCATGGACTTGCCCTGATTTTCTTCATCTTCAGCATGAACTTGCATATACGTAAAGTTTGTGCTCCAGAGTAAGGTCTTAGCTTTGTTTTGTATGATGATATTGAGCTTTTCTATGGTCTCTTCCCACAAATGGTGTCAGTTTTATTCTCTCATGTGATCCCCAACATCATTTCTATCATCAAAGTCATATTTTCCAACTACTGATTCTTTCTTTTTGTTTCTACCCTTTGCATTCTCATGACCAGTAATTATCAGTACATCTTTTTTTTTTAAGTGTTTTATTGTGAATTATGTGATACTTTACATGGGATACCATTAGCTTTACATTCATCCTATCGTACATATATCATTACATTGCCATGACTACAATCCCCTCCATGCATCATCAAACAACCAAAGGGTATACCCCACAAACCTGTCCCTCGGTCATCAGCACACATCCCCTCTCCCTCTCTTGGTCTAGAGTTCCCATCCGCTCCATCTCTTCACAACATCATCTCTGCCTTCATCTCTGGTGCCACTGTTTCTCTGGATAGAGTCCCGCACTCTGCTCTTCTGGCTTGATGGTCCCAGGGACCTCTGCTCCTGCACTGCAAAGTCAATCACTCCCATCCTTTTGTTACAAAACATCAACCTTTACATTTCCAACCCTTAGAGTCAGTCCTGATAACAATTATTCACTATTGTACCACAAAAGTCCTGGTCCCATCTCCTTAGATCAGCCCCACCTAGAGAGATTGGATACTGCTCAGTGGAGATTCTACCTTCCTCCACGCCCTTTGGATCTAGGATCCCTTTTGAAAGCTTGTAAGCCAGTAACTTCTTGCCTTTGTAGCTCCTCCATTTTGGGTAGCCAATGTCCAAGTTGCCCATCCCTATCTACCCCGTGTACCAAGGGAGAGGGAATAATCCTCGCTGTAAAGATTTATTCCCTCTTTTGAGCTACTGCATCCATAGGTGTAGGTCAAGTTAATCAAATTGTATTGAATTACTCTTTTCTTCTTCTTCTAGTTGAGCTCTGATCATCCAGCCACTGAAGCCAGGTCATGTGGGTAGTATCTGCAAGTGTGGGTGTCCTTGTGCATATGCCCTCACTTCTTATCAGCTGGATGCTTCCTCTCCATTCTAGTCCACTGTGGCTATGTCACTGACTCTGGTCCCAGGAGTCCCCAGGTCTTGCCATACTGCTGGCCAACCAGGTCTC
>NW_006408717.1:5181447-5191178 GCF_000296735.1 Chrysochloris asiatica
CAGGAAGCCTCCTTCACTAGGCAGGTTGTAGCATCATTTTAGGTATTCCAATCAATTATAGGCAGAAGACGGACTTACAAGTTTTCTATGGTGACATTTCTGGCTATTCCTTTCTCTCCCCCTCCAGTGTCTATTTTATAATGGTATGCAAGGGAAACCAAGATTAAAAGACAGCCAAACATCTTAACCTAATTTCCCCCATTCCAACCATGTCTCAATCCCTGTATCCCAGAGCCCTGTTGTTCCAAGTTTGTGTATACATCATTATTTACCTCTGTCCCATTTAGCCCATGCAAACCTCCCTAACTGTTCTCCCATCCACCTTGTTATTCCATACCCCTCCCCATTTTTGTGTATTGTCCCCTTCCCCAGCACCCAAACTATGCTGTGCCTATTCCTTACCCTGTGCTCCACCTTCCCTCCCTCCCCTCACCTCACCCCCCACATGTCAGTAACCAGCAAAGAATTTGTTTTTATCTCCTCTTTTAGTATGGGTTCCTTTTCTTAGTCTTTTACAATAGTGGTCCTATGCAGTATTTCTCCTTTTGTGACTGACTAATTTCACTCAACATAATGTCCTCAAGGTTCATCCATGCTATGTGGTAGCTTACAACTTCCTTGTTGTTCTTCAAGGTAGCATTATATTACATTGTGTGTATGTCAGTACATCTTGATTGCATTTTTCATCAATTTTAGACTGAAAAAGTTGGTGGAATTATTTAATTTCATCATCACTACCTTTAGTGATTGGTGATAAAATTTGAATAATAGTGGTATTAACTGATCTTCCTTGTAAGTGGAAGGATATTATCCTATTAAGAAGCAGTCTACCTCTTCTTGTTCCTAGTCTGTCTCAGTCTGGATGCTCAGCTGAAACCTTTCCACCTGGTGAACCTGCTGGCATTTTAAATACCAGTGATATAAATTCCAACATTATAGTAATATGAAAGCCACCATGGTATGAAAAATTCACATATGAGTGGTGGTGATTACAATTTGTTGTTGTTAGGTTCCATTGAGTTAGTACTGATTTATAGAGACATTATGTACAACAGAACAAAATGCTTCCTGGTCCTGTGCCAGTGTCACAATAGTTGCTATGCATGAGCCCATTGCTGTTGCCACTGGGTCAGTTTAGGATCAGCAAAGTTGACATAGTCAATGCAGTGGCTATGCTAAGACTTGTGATAAACCATTGCTCATAAATAACATTTAATTTTGATAAACAGACTATTGAGACACCTTTTAAGACATAGATAAAATTTTATAAGAAGACATTTAAAAATATAAATTATTCTGCATATGCTGTGGTATCAGCATTGTACTGCTAAACACAGTGTAAGCAATTCAAATCCACCCATTACTCCATTGGAGAAATGTGAAGCTGGTTGATCACATTAATATCTAGTCTCAGAAACCCTATCTATATAGGGCCACTATAGGTCAGATTTAACTCGATGGTAGTGTATTTTGACTTTGGTATCCTGAATCAGGGAGTCCTGGGGTGGCACTGTGGGTTAATGTGCTGGACTGCAAAGTTGGTTTGAACCACAAAGTTGTCAGTTTAAGCTTACCAGTTGCTCCTCGGAAACCCTATACAGGGCCATTGAGTCAGAACTGACTTGATGGCACTTAACAACAATAAATCATATTTTAGATGCTTTTTTAATGTGTAACGTTTTATAACAAATTTAGTGAATCAAAATGCACATTTCTTGTTTCCCAGCTTCTGTGGGCCTGAAGTTTGAGCATGGTAGCTTTGTTCTCTAGAAGGTTGCACTCAAGGTGTTGGCAGTCTGGGTTCTCATATGGAGGCTTGACTGGGGAAAGATTCACGTACAAGTTCCTTCAAGTTGCTAGTGGGACTCATTTTCTGCAGCTTTAGGAATCAAGGAAGCTTATTTCTTTAAAGCCATCAAAGGGAAAAGAAACTCTACAATCAGACTGTTGGCAAGATGGGATCTATATAATATAATGTAATCAAGGGAGTCCCATTGTTATCTTTGCTGTATTTTACTTATTAGAAACTACTCTCAAAGAGAGGGAATTATATAATAGCATGAACACCAGAAAGCAGAATTAAATAGGACTACATTAATGTCTGTCGTATCTTATAAACCTTGAAGTGAAAAATAAATTAGTAATAACTAAAAGATCCTGGACATTAGACACAGTTATGAGCTTAAATTTTGGACCCTAAGCTTGCTATTAATATGATCTTGGATATTTTCATTATGGTAAAGGGATTTACAAAAAATTGGATACTAACAACTATGTAGTACAGGTTGTAACTAATATCAGGAAAGGAGTCTGGAATTAAATAGAACAAACTCCAGTGGGAAAACTGTAAAGCCATCCAGGCAATGCCAGATTCATGGTTTGCAACTTGTATAGATGCCCAGGCAGTCAAACAAAGAAAAGCCCTGCACTTGGTTTAATGCTCTGCTATCATGGTCTTGAAACTGTAAATAATTTTTAGCAAGAGGGCAGGGGCTCATTTTTACTTTACTCTGGGTCACACAAATTTTGGAACTGGCTATGCATCCAGCATTCAGACCTTTGACTAAGGTAAAAGATCAATTAGAGGGTCTTCTAGAAGATTATGGCAGTTAGAGTAAAGGACAAGGTTATGTGGGACATTGGTAATAGATAAATGGGTCTATCAACATTGTGTGACCTGCAATTAAGGGTAACTATCCCTGCCCAGGGAAATAGTCTTCTTGTTAAGCCTTTGTAGACTATGGAGCCTTAGGTGGTCTCCTGAGAGTTACCCAGAACCTTCTGAGTTGGAATATCCCACTCTAACAGATATGCAGACCAATCCGGGACTGCTGGAAGAACAGAAGTTCTTAGTGAAAGAAAGACTTGCAGAAAAAAAAGTAGACTCTTTGGCTGTTTGAATTTCAAACAGGCTGTTTGCTTTAAGGCGTAAAGGCAAGAAAAGTCAGTCCATCAGCGAAATCACCCTACTAGGACTGAAACTTAAAGGGAACCCATGAGCAGTCTAGTATGCTTGTTGGTGACCACCTGGATCTACTTGTGAGTGGAAGTGGGGGGATATGCAGAAATGAAAACATGGGCTGAATTTGACTATGTTTCATAGGTACCCATTGGCCTTGATGGTTAAAATGTTAAAAAAGAAAAAAAAGAGGACGGGCTGGCTGGTCTGAAGTTTAGAAAGCTGTGTAAATCCTTGAGCCTGTGAGTTAGTCCCTTGGGGCTAGGGCTGAGAGTGAAACCTCTAGCAGGTTTGAAGTGCAGGGAGGTGTGTGTTCACTCCCAAACTTGCAACTAGTACACATTTGACTTACCTTGGATGGCTAGTTGATCAAAACTTGATCCAAGGATGATAAAGATGTTTGATGCTGTGAGCCAATGCAAATTGCTACAATTTGACAAACTAGAGTTTTGCTTATGAATGCAGTGACTCAAAATTCCAACAAAAGTGGAAGGATTCTTCATATCAAGGAGCAAGCTTGTTTCCGCAGTATACTGAGTTGATTGTTGTTATTGTTTCGTGCTGTAGAGTCTTTCCAACTCATAGTGGCCCTAAGTTGACAGAGATGAGAAATTAGACATTGGCTTACAAAATGGGGGGTTGTATAAAGGCATGAAGTAAAAAATGGATGGTTTACAAGTTTTCATGAGTGTATTTAGTTTCAGAATGAGGCGGGTCAGGTAGAATACCCACTGAATAGTTTCCTTCTTTTCCAGATGTTGTTGTTGTTGTCAGGTGCCATCGAGTCGGAACCGACCCACAGCGACCCCATGCACAGCAGCACGAAACAATGTCCAATCCTGGGCCAACCTCACCACCGCTGCCACAATTGAGTCCATCAATGATGCCACCTGGCTGATCCATCTCGTTGGGGGTCTTCCTCTTTTTCTCTGACCCTCCACCTTACCCAGCATGACATCCTTCTCCAACGATTGTTTCCTCAGGACAATATATCCAAAGTAGGAGAGACGAAGCTTAGCCATCCTGGCCTCCAAGGAGCACTCTGGCTGCACTTCTTCCAAAACAGATCTATTGGTTCTTTTGGCAGTCCATGGCACTTTCAGTATTCTCCTCCAACACCACAACTCAAAGGCATCTTTTCCAGATAGATTTGGTGAAATGAGATGGGGGATGACAATAATAGGATTTTATGACTTAATTGTGAGTAATTGTTAGTAGAATTAATTGTGATGATTGTAATTGTAATTGTAGAATATGTATAGCTAAAAGAGGGGATAGTTAATCTTTCATTTCAGGATACAAATGATCCCAGGACCATCAAGTAGGAAGAGCAAGAGATGCTATAAAGCAGTGACAGCAGAGATAGTGGCAGTGGCAGTGGCATGGAGAGACAGAACAGTTGTGGGTTCTAGACCCATGGACTGAGAAAAGCTGTGTGCCTGCAGTCAGGAGCCTGCCTAGCAGAATGTACCATTTGGACATTTAAATGAATAAGTACTTTTTGTTTTATAAGTGTACATCAAATAGTTTTGCTTAGTTCATTTGTGAAATATAAGATGTAACTGGGGAGCCACAGGGCTCTGTTATTGTAGGGAGGGGATTTTAATCATTAAGATGAAACAAAGTATATAATGTGTTGAATGTAAAACTGATGATCTTGTCTGTAACCTTGACCCAATTCACAATAAAATGTTTTATTTGCTATTAGAAAGATTTTAGAGTTAAATAATTAATAGTCATACATTTTTCTTCTTCTTTTAAAATCTCTGCTACAATTACTGACTATGTAAAGGTTTTCAACTGTGTAGATCATGAGAAATGGATATTCCAGAACATTTAATTGTACTCATGAGGAACCTGTACATAAACAAACAGACAATTGTTCAAAAAGAACAAAGGGATACTGAATGGTTTAAAATCAGGAAAGGTGTGTTCAAGGGTTGTATTCTTTCACAATACTTATTCAATCTGATTACAGAGCAAATAATCCAAGAAGCTGGATGATATGAAAAAGAATGTGTCATCAGGATTGGAAGAAGACTCTTTAACAACCTGTGATATGCAGATGATATAACTTTGTTTGCTGCAGGCTAAGAAGAATTAAATTACATACTTTCTGATGAAGATTAAAGACCACAACCTTCAGTATAAATTCCACTTCAATGTAAAGGAGACAAAAATGAATAGCATCAAGATAAATGGAGAAAAGACTGAAGTTGTCTCAGACTTCATTTTGCTTGTATCTACAATCAACACTCATGGAAGCAGCAGTCAAGAAATCAATGGATCTGATGATCTGTTCTGTATATCTTCACTCAACTCACAATTATGAAGTTTTTTTTAAAAAAGGCGGAGGAATAAAAGGAAGTATTGAATTAGACAAATCTGCTGCACAAGAACACTTTAAAACATTAAACAACAAAGATATCAGTTTGGGAACCAAGGTGTACCCTGAACCAAGCCATGGTATTTTCAATTACTTCATGTGCATCTGAAAGTTGTGCAATAAATAAGAACAACTGCAGAAGAATCTATACGCTAGAATTATGGTGTTGGAGAATACTGAAAGCACCACAAACTGCTAGAAGAACGAACAAAATCTGTTTGTGAGAAGTCCAGACAGAATGTTCCTTGGAAGCCAGGTGGGTCAGACTAAGTCTCTCATACTTTGAACATGTTGTCCAGAGGGACCAGTCCTTGGAGAAAGACATCCATGCTAGGTAAAGTGAAGGGTCAACTAAAAGAGGAAGAACCCCAAGGAGATGTTTTGACACAGAACCAGCGGCATTGGGATCAAACACAATGATTGTGAAGAAGCATTAGGACCAGACAGCGTTTTGTTCTATTGTGCATAGGGTCGCTATGAATCAGAGACAGCTCAACAACACATGATGGTGGTAGTTATGTGTTGTGGAGTCGGTTCTGACTCGTAGCAATCCTGTAAATCTGAAGCTGTAGATCTTCACCTTAGCAGAAAGCCTTATCTTTCTCCCACAGAAAAGCTGGTAGTTTTGAACTGCTGCCTTTGAGGTTAGCAGCCCGACTCATAACTACTCCGCTATAGAGCTCCTTCAACAGCACCTAACAACTAGTAAATCAGATAGTTTTCTAAAAGGTTTTTTCTCTGTCCTCCCAGAAATCATTTGTAATTCTGTTTATTAGTTTCTTTATTAGGCTATTGGACTGATTAAGCTAAGGGGGGAGATATATAAACATCTTAAAGGTAGAATCTGTTTTAAACACACACTCCCTATTAATGCCCTGGAAACAGAATTCTGTTACTTTCAACATAATACATAAAATGAAGGCTTAGTATTACTTAACTGATCATTTTGTATATATATTTGTGCAATGTTTTGTGTGTCCAGAAAGTGTTGTCTAGGTATACTTTTAGACATGATTTCCAGAGATTTTTAATAGCATCTGTAAGAGGAACAATGAAAAATAATATTCAGACAGCAAGAATAAAAGTAAATGAAGTAAGTAGGTTTATTCATTTATTCATTTAACAAGTAGCCAGTTTCAAATGGCAATTCACAATTACATACAATTTATTTTGAAAAGTTACAAATCATGTTAATACTAATATTCCAGCAAGAGTTATCTTTTTGATCATGTGCACCCTCTCCCTGTCTCTGTCTCTCATACACAACACATCTAGCACTCTCATACTCTCATACACATACATTTAGAGTTCACCCCTTTGCCCCTGTTATCCTGTAGGTAGAGTTCTCTTTACTGTGTTTGAGCCAGTCATGGAAAAACAATAGGGACAATTAGCCCTCAAAGATCAGTTTACACTTTCCATTTGGGGCCAGGAAATAACTTGAGCCTTGCTTGTACTGTTGTTAATAACAAATCCCCTAGGTGATGCTCTTTCACTGTAACCGAATGTTGGAGGTGGGTTGTGTGGAATGCAATAAGTCACCATACAAACTTTCCCTCCAACCATCCCACCCAGCATGGTGACCTGAATTGCCTCCCAAAACAGAGCAAGGGTGGATTATCTATGCAGTTATATTTTAGTGCCTTGATAAGTACACACTTAATGAGACTCATTACCTCATCTAATTATTTATTTTAAAAAATCAACAAATAAATGTTTTACCTATGACACTATCTAGCAGAAAAGAGACAAAGAGTTTGATTCAGACAAGAGAGAGAGAGAGAGAAAAAAAAGCCTATCAGAATGATCAACACAAAACAAAAGCAACATGCCCCAACCAGATCTACAATAAAACACACATCTATTATTTCAGCCAGAGAGATACAAAGGTAGTGTGTGGAGTGCTGCAGAGAATTTGTGCATGCTTTCCTTGGTTCCCCACCCTTCGGGGAAATGAGCTCTCTATAGTCTGCAAGGAGCTTGGGAAAAAATGCTCACTGTGCAGGTGTTTCTGAGTCATTGTAGGCATCACACAGCCTGCAGTGGTATCATTACTTAAGATACATTTTTCATTAATTTCTTGCCCTTACATAGTCTATAAAGAATGTTTCCTACAAGAGGAAAATTGCTCAGTCACATCAATAAAGAACATGGGTATATCATCCAAATGTTCATGAAGAAGCTTTCCTTGTGGTAATAAATATCCTCCTGCCATAGGCAATAACATCTTTCTTTTAGAAGGCAGACTGCATAACCCAATGATATCTGGTGAAACCTAGTAAATGTTGTTGTTGTTATGTGCCGTGGAGTCAGTTTCGACTCATAGCGACCCTGTACGAGGTTTCGGAGGCTGTAAATCTTTACAGGAGCAGAAAGCCTCATCTTTCTTCCACGGAACAGTTGGCAGTTTCGAACTGCTGACCCTGAGGTTAGCAGCCTGATTCATCACCACTACGTTACCAGAGCTACTTTAATAAATGTTAAGCAATTTAAAATAGTTCGTGGAATAAAAATCACATCTAAAAAACAGGCTAACAAATAAAGACAATATTCTTAAATCATGTTTTAACATGGAAAATCAAACACAAGAGGGCATCTCTTACTTTTGTTTTAAAAGATTCACCAATGGATTCCATATAGTAAATACGTGTATTCATTCCATCTAATACCTCATTATATGCATGTAACATAAAACATTTCCTAAAATTTTTGAGTCCTAAATATCACATACACACTATTCTGATCACATTCTAACTATAAATGTTCTCCCTGGTGAGCCTATAACTTCACTTTTGGCTTAAAAAAATAATTTCATCATACTTTCCAAAACCCAAAATCATTGTCATCAAGTCCATTCTGATGCAGCATTATAGGACAGAATAAACTGTCCCATGGGGTTTCAAGGCTGGCACTGGACTGCTAACTGTAGGGTTGGGCAGTTAAAATGCACCAGCTGTTCCTCAGAAACTGTATCAGATGGAATCAACAGGATACGTGGAAAAAAGGTTGAAATTGTCAAAGGCTTCATTTTGCTTGGATCTACTATCAACACTCTTGGAAGTAGCACTCAAGAAATTAAACGACATATTGCATTATGCAAATCTGCTGCACAAGTTCTCTTCAAAGTGTTCAAGAGCAAAGATGTAAGTTTGTGGACTAAGGTGTACCAGATCCAAGTCATAGTATTTTTAATAGCTGTATGTGCATATGAAAGTTGGGCAGTGAATAAACAAGACCATAGAAGAATTGATGCATTTGAGTCATGGTGTTGGAGGAGAATATTAAAGTACAGTGGACTGCTAAAACAAACAAATCTGTAGCACAACAAACAAATCTGTGTTGGAAAAAGTACAGCCAGAATGCTCCTTAGAGTTCAGTATGGCAAGACTTCATCTCTCATACTGTTGGACATATTAGCAGGAGGAACCAAAACCCTGGAGAAGGGCATCATGCTAGGTACAGTGGAGTGTCAGCAAAAACAGGAAGACTCTCAATGAGATGGATTGGCACAGTGACAGCAGCCATGTGCTAAAGCTTAACAACTATCATGAGGATGGCGCAGGACCTCGCAGTGCTTTGTTATGTTGTGTATAATTTCACTATGAGTCATAACTGAGTGGATGGAACCTAACAACAATAACTTTACTAAGTATGTTCTCCTTTTACGGTGGCAGGTTCCTCTTGATAATATGTCCAAAGTATGTGAAAGAAAGTCTTGCCATCTTCACTTCTAAAGAGCATTCTGGCTGTACTTTCTGCATGATGTTGTTGTTAAGTGCCGTCGAGTTGGTTCTGCATGATAGATTTGTTTATTCTTCTGTCAGTCCATGGTACTTTGAATATGCTGCACTAACTCCATAATATTGATCAGATGGCGGATTGGGTAGATGTGCAGTGAGGAGCTCCATCACCAACAACATAGAATACTGGACCAAACATGCTCAGGGGATGGTGCTAGAACTCTGAACCACATATAAAGGAATATTTAGAAGATTGGAAGGCTTACAGCAAGGGGAATTTGTAGTAGAATCAAGAAATCCATTGCTTTCTAATTCAAGATGCTAAGCTACTCCCAGAGCCACCATCTTGGGAGAGACCAAGTGGGGGAAGGATCAGAACAGCCACGAATGTCTGACAGATTCGTGGAGATACAGGTGTGGATATTCATTTTTTCGTATCTGTTCATTGGTCTCTCGCTGTCTGTACACCTCCATTCTGGTGATTAGAAGTGATGGCTGAGCAAATGGATACCCCACTCCAACCCCTAGAGGGTTCTACTATGCAGTCACACAGATCTCCTGGAAATTAAATGTGATAGTTTCCACTTAAAACCAAATGGCCACCATTTGTTTGTCAATTTGTCATACTGTAGTGGCTTGTGAGTTG
>NW_006408717.1:5195438-5201897 GCF_000296735.1 Chrysochloris asiatica
ACCTTGAAGTTAGAAGTCCTACTTGTAACCTTTAGGAAAATTCATTGTTATTGTTGTTCTTAAGTGCCATCGAGTGGGTTCCAACCCACAGTGACTCTGTAAAGGGTTTCCCAGGAGAAAATGGTGAGCTTGAAATGCCGACTTTGCAGTTCAAATGGCTTTGCAGTATTCATTAATGAGTCTTTAATTTTTTGCATGAATGTAATAGTAGAAAGTGATTCAACTTTAAATTATGAATATTTCAATGCTTCTGGAATGTTATTACACAGATTAGTTAGGTTATTATTGGAGAGCAAGAATGGACAGAAAAACTGGGATAATTTGAGATGAAAAATAAATCATTGACTTGGATTACTTTCTATGTTATCCCTATTTCTTTAGTTGCAAAAAGATACAAAGGAGCAGCAAAGATGTGGAGTGGCTCCAAGCTTCCCTAGAGGGAATGTCAGTGCCCTCTTGTAGACTAGGGCTAATAATAATGGACTGAACTCTCCAGACTGTCTCACTTTAGCCTTCTTGTTATGCAGAACAGTGTCAGCTTAATTGGTTCTATTATACTTTCCATTTAAGCCTGTGACCTACTCTGCAACATATATGGAGTCCATTACAGACCTTGCACATTTTGAGGATCTGGATAAAACTTTCAAAATTCCAACAGTATTTACTTTGAGCTAGGTTGAAGCTTTAGATTAGGTATGCTTCTCAATACCTAACTAGGAAATTAATAAACGACATAAAACATACACCTCACCTCATGATTCTCAATAAAATAAGGATTTTTTTTTTTTTCACTTACAATTGACTCAGTTCTGAGGAAAATTAGGAAAAAGCAAGACAAGAGTGGTTCTCAAAGTGTCTCCCTCCCTTCAGTTTTTGTCTTAAACCACTATAATTATGTCTCTATCCTGAGCTAATGTATGAAGGTTTTGTGATGCATTTTGTGGCACAAGTTCTCATCATAGTAATTATAGATTTTTGTTTCCTGGAGAATAAACTCAAATTAATATGCAATAGTGCTATTATATCTTAAATACATGGCAGAACTTATTTTTTATGTTTTATAAAAGGGTTACACAGCCATATACTTATCTTCCTAAATTTATACCATTATCTTAGTTTGCATATATTTATTAATTTCTGTGAAACATTTAGATTTATTTTTCTAGGTTTTCCAAAATGACATAAAGTTGTTCCTTCATTCTTAAACATTGCTCTGTAGTTAAAGGTAGAATAGCTCTGAACCAAGAAGGATTGATTCAAATATCAAGCAACATTTTGTACCAATATAAAACATTTATTGGATTGAAGGGTCTTGATCCCAATAATTTCCATTCATTTCCTGCATGTATGGACATCGTAACTGCATACGTTGATGAAATAGAAGACTTATAACAACAGTAGCTTTAGGTTCAATTTGAAGTCTTTCTTAACTAAGTGCTACATGCCTACCCAGTACTACCTGTTCTTACCAATGTGATGGTACCTGAGAAATTGTGCTTTTGTACAAGGGAAGTGTACTAAACACATGCCTCTAGACTGGTTATCCTGCTTTGATCCAATATAAAAAATGGTTACCAAGTACTGGTGTGGTGCTGTGCTCTAATGCGTCAGACTGCAAAGTCGCTTGAACTGCAAGGTCAGTAGTTCAAGCTCACCAGCTGCTCCTTGGAAACCCTATACAAGGTCACTATGGGTTGGAATCGACTCGACAACACTTAACAACAACCACAATAGCACTCTACAAGCACATCTCCTGTCCAAAGTCATTCAGTTTTACTTACTCTGTAGGCTGGGAAGCCCACTCTTCTGTCTCGTGTTGTGGCTCTTGCTTCTGCTGCTGCTGCTCCTCTGCTACTCCTTCAATATCACCTGTCCTTGGATTGAGGAGATTCAGTTCACAGGGACCTTGATGTGCTTGCAGAGTGGGATGCCTCACTGCACTTAAATGGAGGAGCTAGATTTGCTGACCCATGAAACTAGAGTGAGTGTATTTTGTGTTTAGTGGGCATTTAGCAGCAGATGTAAAGAGCTTTGTAACTTTGGCAGGACAAAGAGAGACCTTCCTGTAGACATGGTTAAGGAGAGGTTGTCCTGACTATAACAATTGTGCCGTAAGCATTTCTGACCCCAAATTGTAACCTGTTAGCTTTCCTAATAGGGAGTGTTGTGGCTCCATAGAATAAGCACTGGATTGTGAACTACAAGGTTGATGGCAGTTCAAGCTCACCAGCTGTCAAGCAGAGGAAAGATGAGACTTTTGGCTCCTGCAAAAAGTTAAGTCTTGGAAGTGCTCCACTCCTGGCTCTGCTTTCATGGTAGTGAGATATCCCCTTCTGTTTCTGAAATGGTTCACCTTATATCTATGATAGAGTTTCAATTGTTTACAATTACAATTAACTATTGAATAACATAGCTGAATCATGTCATCCTATCAATATTTTCTCCCACCTTTACTTACTCAGACCTATCCAGAAGAGTCATTTGGTGGGAATTACAAGACTAAGGCTAGAAGAGACATATTTAATAATTCATTATGCCACATCTGGTGAAGAGATTCTACACAATTACTTGGTACTGTAGGAATATAAATAAATTTGATTAATTACCACTGATATTAGTACATTTTACTACTAGTTGAGCTTCTTGTTGTTGTTAAGTGCCCTGGAGTCAATAATGACCCATAGTGACCATAGGGTTTCTGAGGAGTGGCTGGTGAGCTTGAACCACCGACCTTGAAATTCAGACCAACTTTGTAGTTCAGCGCATTAACCCACAACACCACATATCAAACTAAGAATCAAGCTAAGAATTCAGTTTGATGAAAACCAGTTATTGTTGAGTCAACTTAGACTCTTGGTGACCTTATGTATGTAGAACAGTGCTCCATAGGGATCTCAATGGCTGATTCTTAAGGGAATTAATTGGCAGGGTCTTCTTTGGAAGCACCTCTAAGGGAATTTGAATCTCCAGTGTTTCGAATGCATTATGCATTTGCAATATTCAGAAACTCAATTTGATTGCCTGGGGGAGGTGGGTGTCTGATAGAAAAAAATATATATTCCATACCAGTATGCAGAATAAACAAGCAAACAAAAGCCAGCTGAATTCAATTCAATACATGTAATACGGTATTGTTGCTAAGTGCCTACAAGTAGGTTCAAACTAATAGTAAGCTAGGGTTTCCATGGTGGTATTGAATCATTAATATTGGGGTTCACAGTCCAATGCTTACCCTGAAGCACCACACTAGGACTCCAGATATAATACAGACCTAGGAAAACAAATTCTCTTCTAAAATGTAGAAAACTTTATATGTTTGAAGGTCATCATAATTTAATATTTATGCTCCATCAATTTCAATTGTTAATCCTAACATACTCACCAATAGTTTTCAATGTTTGCAAAGTCTTCCCTTACATATTTATTGGAAAAAAATATATGTTTAGTATACTAGGTCAAAATGAACTATGAAGATTAATGAAGTTAAGTATAATGAGTTTATAAGACATAATTCAATTATGAAAAATGGGTGAATCCAGAAAGTTTACTATATATTTTTAAATTAATTTAATATCAAGAGTTGTGGTCATTGGGTGCCATAGAGTTGGTTCTGTCTCATAATGACCCTATAAACAACAGAATCAAACAGTGCTTGGTCCTGCGGTAACCTCACAATCATTGCTATGCTTAAGCCCATCACTGCTGCGACTGTGCCAATCCATCTTGTTGAGGGCCTTCCTCTTTTCCACTGCCCTCCATTTTATCAAGCATGATGCCATTCTCCAGAGACTGGTTCCTCCTGATAATATGCCCCAAGTATGAATAACAAAGTCTGGCCATCCTGGTTTCTAAGGCACATTCTGGCTGTATTTCTTCCAACATGGATTTCCTTGTTCTTTTGGCAATTCATGATACTTTTTATATTCTCCCCAAACACCATAACTCAAATGCACCAATTCTTCTATGGTCTTCTTTATTCATTGCCCAACTTTCACTTGTATATGAGGTTATTAAAAATACCATGGCTTGGGTCAGGTGTAACTTGGTCCTCAAACTGACATTTTTGCACCTGAACACTTTAAAGAGGTCTTATGCAACAGATTTGCCTAATGCAATATATCGTTTGATTTCCTGACTGCTGATTCCATTAGTGTTGATGGTTGATCCTAACAAAATGAAGTATTTGAGGACCTCTATATTTTCTTTGTTTATGTTGATGTTATTTAATGGCCCATTGATGAATTTTTTTGTTTTCTTTACACTGAGGTGCAACTCGTAAAGAAGGCTGTGGTCTTTGATCTTCGTCAGTAAGGATTTTAAGTCCTCTTTGCTTTCAGCAAGCAAGGTAGTAACATCTTCATATCACAGGTTGTTAAATTAGTCTTCTTCCAATCCTGATACCACATTTTTCTTCAGATATAATACAGATTCTCAAATTATTTGTCCAGGATACAGACTGAATAAGTATGGTGAAAGAATGCAAACTTGTTGCACACCTTGTTCTGTTTGAACAACTCTTGGTCTATATGCAGGTTCCTATGTACACAATTAAGTGTTCTGGAATACTTATTCTGTGCAATGTTGTTCATAGTTTGTCATGGTCCACACAATCGAAAGTCTTTGCATAGTCAATAAAGCACAGGTAAACATCTTTCTGATAGTCATTTCCTTTGACCAAGATCGATCTGACATCAGGAATTATATTCCTCATTCAAAAGTGCTTCTTCATTGACACCAGAGATGGAGACAGAGATGAGGACATGGTGAGAAGGAGCAGCTGAGGACTCTGGACTCATGGAAGGAGAGGGACTGGATACTGGTGACCAGGTGGCAGGCTTGCAGAATGTGTCCTTTGATTGTTTAGCTTATTATATTTATTACATATTCCTAAGTGTGTCTGTGTACACCCCCCTTCCAAAAAAAAAAAAAAAAAATAGAGACTGGAAGCAGATACTGTTGAATGATGATGCACGGAGGAGATTATAATGATTGCAATGAAACGATGGTGCAAAGTCAATGTTCTCCCATGTAATCTATCACTCAGTTCACAATAAAAACTTACTAAAATAATAAATAAAAAAATAAAGAGTGCATCTTACAAAATTGATGAGGTATTGTGAACTTAAATACTTTCCCCACATCTCAGAAATATAAAGGAATGTTATTTTCCATGAAAATTTGAAATTATTTTCTTTATTTTGATTTGTAGCAATGATATTTATCAGATTCAGTTTTATAATTTACAGTATTTTTATCATGGGTGCTCTTCATTAATACTGATCAGCCACTTCCTATTCAAAAATAATTTAAATATATTATATTCATGTAATACACACTTCTGTTTCACTTCAAAATAACAAATGAGAGAATGCTACTATTCTTACTTAGTCTAAAGTTTGGCAGGATGAGTTCATAGGTATGCAAATATTCCATCTGCTAAATGATATTAAAATTTGCTGAAGGATCAGTAGTTGATTCCCACTCTAGGAACCATACTTTGGATTTCTTTGACTCTGATAATACCTCAATAAAACAGAACAAAAGTGACTTAAAAAAAAAAGTATCCTTGCCTATTAAAGTCATCCCCAAAACACTGCAAAGCCAGATTTCATGGTCAAAGTTGGAGTCAATTTGAAACATAAAAGTTGGGTCAAAGGAAGGTTATCCATATCTATGCCCCAATTTAAAGTGGACTCACATATGCTAACACCAAGTTATTGAACACATTTTTATGTTTTTAAAAAACTAATTCTAGAGTATAAAACCAATGTTCTCCCATGTAAACTATCACTGAATTCACAATAAAAACTTTTTTACAAAAAATGAATTGATGCTTTTGAATTATGGTATTGATAAAGAATATTGAAAGTACCATGGCCTGCCAGAAAAACAAGCAAATATGTCTGGGAAGAAGTACAGCCAGAATGTTCCTTAAAAGCCAGGATGGTCAGATTACACCTCTCATATTTTGGACTTGTTATCAGGAGGGATCAGTCCCTGGAAAACTGGAGGGTCAGCAAAAAATAGGAAGAACCCCATCAAAATGGTTGATACAGTGACAGCACCAATGGCCTCAAATGTGACAACTGGGCAGTGTTTTATTCTGTTGCTCATAGGGTCACTGTGAGTTTGAACTGAATCAACAGCACCCAACAATAACAACATAAAATTCTCCTTGTCCTCATTCTGATCCAGGATGCCTTCCTGCAGCTGCAGTTATGTTTAGTTGTCATATCTCTGCAACTTCTTGTGGTCTGTGAGTTTCTGAGATTTTCCTTGTTTTGGATGATCTTAACAATTTTGAGGACTGCTTGTAAGATATGTTGTAGAATGTCTCATTTTGGCTTCATCTAATATTTTTTCTCATGGGATTATCAGTTTTGGGGAAATCTTCTCTTTACTTTTATATCCAGATTGTATTTTGTGTAGCTGAGGGTTTCAGCTTGGAAAGCTTCAAAA